>NC_141696.1:778563915-779058915 GCF_964263255.1 Lissotriton vulgaris | reverse complement strand
CGGAGTTCACGGAGCGGGCGGAGCTCGCGGCTTAGGAAGCAGCTGTGGTATCAGCAGGCAAGCTTGCAGCAAAAGACGTTGCAAAAGTCGCGGAGCATCCTGGAGACTGTGGAGGCTGTGGAGGCAGAAAAGAGAAGGGGGAGCAGTCAACTGGACACTAAGGAGCAATTTGGTGATAAAGAACGGAGGAGGGAGATTATGGCCCCTAAAACGAGTGCAAGCGCCAAAGCAGCTGCAAGAAGGAAGGCTGCAGCGGAGTTGGCAGAGATAACAGTGGAGAAGGAACGTGAAGGTAATAAAAATAAAAAACAAACATCCCCCGCGAGGAGAATAGTGCAGCAACAGGCGGCAGCCAAGGGCAATCAAGGTACTACCCCTATTTCAGACATTTTTCAAAAAATTATTAAAGAAAAGGATCCCAATAGTGAGGCCTCTGCTGAGGTGTCGGAGGGGGTCGGTTGCTCTTAAGGCTATGGTGGGGCCATAGAAAATATAGTGGACACCCCAGCTCAGTTAAGTGCTTCAACAAACTTGGAAGAGAACTTAAAAGAGAATGCTGGCCTTTTTGGGGAAGTTGAGGATAATACTCCTGTGATTGTGACTCTGGACACAGATATAGCCCCCCCGGTGTTGGAAGATGAGACAGGTGATGATACAGGCGATAAGAAGGAAGCACCTAGCAAAGCTTTCTTCTCAGTTTTAGAGGGGGGTAATGGCCTGAGGAAGACGACAGTCTGGAGCAAGAAGCCAGTGGCTCTGTTACCGACAGTGACCTGGAGAAGGAGGATTTCAGCCCCCCAACAACGGCGGTGAAATCCAATACAGGAGCAAGAATACAAGGACAAAAATGGGATCATCCGACTACTAATCCCCTACTAGAGAGCCCGGGAGGGGAAGCGGCACAGATGTCACTTCTGGAGGTGATACACCAGGAGATAATCGCGCACAGGGAAGAGGCTCGCCAAGAAAGTCGCAAATCACAGGCGGTGGTGAAAAAAATACAAGGGGTAGTAAGGAAACTGACTAAGGTGTGTGTGAATCTGGGAGAACGCGTCACTAATTTGGAGGAGAGAGTGGTATCGACTGAAGCAGAGACAGTGGCTGCCTCTAGCAGGGTAGATCTACAGTGCGAACAGATGATAGATGTGCAATGGAAGCTGCAGGCGTTGGAGAATAGGTCTCGACAGAATAACCTACGCGTACTGGGGATCCCGGAAGGATCAGAGGGGTCAGACATGAGAGCTTTTGTGGTCAAACTTTTCGAGCATGCGTTCACAGAGTTGAAGGGATGGAACTAGGTAAGGGAGATCCAAAGGGCGCATCGCACTCCCTTCAAAATTCATAAGAGGGGTATAAGCCCAGAGCAATTCTCATATTTCTGGGTAACTACAATCTGAGGCAGGCAATATCAGAAAGGGCAAGACCGGACCTGAAAAAGAACGTGGATGGTTTTACTTTTTTTGTTCGCCCGGATTTCTGCCATGTTACTGTGGAGAGGCGCTGGAGACTAAGGCAGATGATGAAACCATTTCAGGACAAGGGTATGCAGGCATACCTGATTAACCCAGCACAGCTAAAAATAATCAACGGTGTGAGAACCTTGTACTTCTCCTCCGAGGTGAAAGCTAAGGAGTATTTGGTCACACAAGGGGATTAGTAATACTCTGTAGAGCAGATTAAAGATGGCTTTTTGATAGACGGGAAAAGAGGGGGGAAAAAAAAAAGTGGGTGGAATGGTTATCAGGAATGATGTGTGGGGTGTGGTGTGTAGGGTGGTGGGGGCATGGGTGCCACAGGAACTAGGCAAGGTATGTCTATTTTTTTCATCTCTCTTGTAAGTTTTTAAATTTTTTTTTTATAGTTATCACAAATCTCCTCGGTCTCAACTGCGAACCATCACGTGCACAGACCAGCGGTCTGAGCGCCTCTGAAAAGAGGGGGTAGGGGGATGGGGTTGGAGGGGCCAGAGGGGGTGAAGGGAGGGAAAGTAGGGAGGTGGAGGGGGGGAGGAGTGGGAGGAGAGGGGGGTGAAAAGAAAAAAGATTTGAGATGGTAATGGGCAGGAATTCGGCATTTAGCAGAATATTGGATAAGAACAGACAGATCGGAAGTAGCAGTAATATTAACGATGTCACACATTAAGATATGCACCATCAATGTAGGGGGGTTAAATGACTGGAAGAAACGGCAGAGATTGAATTACTTCGCTAAGTTTAATAACATAGATATATTGTGCATACAGGAGACCCACTTGCCTTGGGCTAAAAGGAATCTACTGAATATGAATGGTTATGTAATGCTAGGTTGTCCATCGCAATCCTCAATGATAAGGGGGGTTGCCATCATGGGAAAATGCAATGTGGGGGGAGTGAGACGCACCAAGTCCGATGGGTCTGGCAGATGGGTTCTAGCAGAACTGAATCTTGGCATTACATTGTGTGTGGTCTATGGATCAAATGAGGATGATCCTGTAGTATTTGACGATTTGGAAGAGGAGCTGGCAGATTGGGGCACTCCCATTGTTTTCTGTGGAGATATGAATATTTCGGGCGATTGGAGGCAGGGAGGTAAATATACAGGACGTAACCCCAAGGTATTTCGGGCGTTAGGCTCCTTACTGCAGTTGCATGGGTTAGCGGATGTCTGGGGGGAAAAAGAGCCCGGTGATTCAGGTTTTACTTATTTCTCGCACCCTTGTCAGAAATACTCTAAGTTGGACTACTTCTTTGTCTCAGTAGGGGAGCTATGTAATGTTAATATCGCCAAGCTTCCTAGAACAGTCTCTGACCATAATCCTCTGATATTACTATACAAAGTGCACAATATGTCGAGGAAAGCAACAAGGTGGACATTCGAAAGGAAATTGTTAAATGGTGATAGGTTTGTAAAACACCTTAAACAATGGGCGAAAGAGTTTTTTGATGCCAACAGATATAGCTCATCCTGTAATGGGGTGTGGGAAGCCTTCAAGGCCTCCTTAAGGGGGGAGACGATAAGCTGTTCCGCCAGGCTAAGGAAGGAGGATAGAAATATAGTGGAGAAGCTCTCATCTCAGAGCTGGCGGTGATAGAGAAACGGCATATAGAGGAAATAGGGTTAGGCAAGGATGGCAGGGAAACGGCGAGAACTATGGCTGTGATCAAGGGAGACATCCTGAAGGTGGTTACACAGAAAGAAACCAGAGAATATCAGGCATCAAGAGCAAGGCGCTACGAGACAGGGGAACAAGCTGGTAGAGCGCTAGCACTGCGGATTAGACAAGAAAACAATAAAAATAATATCCCCAGAATTGAAGATAATGGGATAGAATATTCAGACCCGAAAGAGATAATGGGAGTGTTCCAGAAATTTTATCAAAAATTATATGACCAGGAGGCGGGGGGGGGTCAGCCTTTTGTCATTGGCTCGGGCCTGCATGCAAAAATAGGGAGGAGCTGGAAAAGATATAACCCTGGAGGAGATAAGGAATGCAATACAGGATCTAGCAGCAGGGAAAGCGGCAGGCCCAGATGGGATCCCGCTGGAAGTTTATAAGATTTTAGGAGAGGAAATTGCTCCATTACTGCTAGATCTATTTAATGGCATAATCGCTCCGGCGAGATTCCTGACTCCTGGAAAGAGACCAACATAGTGGTATTCCAGAAAAAGCGGAAACCAGAGAAGAACCCGGGCTCCTATCGGCCAATATCGCTGATAAATGCTGACACCAAATTATATTCTAAGGTGTGGGCAAAGAGATTGGGGGGGATCATTGGCCAGCTAGTCTCCCCGTGGCAGCACAGATTTGTTCCAGGTAGAGGTACTACGGATCACACCTCGCGTACGATCTCACTATTTGATGCTATGGCCGTCACGGGGGGAGAAATGGCCATGATCCTCCTCGATGCGGAAAAAGCATTCGACCGTGTGGTTTGGGAATTTCTATGGGATGTTCTGGTTAGAAGAGGCTTTGGAGAAAAGTGTATGAAAGCAATCAAGGCAATGTACTCAGATCCGGTAGCTAGAATTACAGCTATGGGTTTGCATTCGGAGAAGGTGGTAATTAGAAGAGGTACCCGTCAGGGATGTCCTTGCTCCCCAATACTTTTTTCACTTTATATAGATCCCCTGATTAGGGAAATCTTAGCCTCAGATAAAATTTCCCCCGTAATAGTAAATGGTCACACTACCAAATTATTGGCATATGCAGACGATCTTGCAATTGTTACCACTAATCCGCAGACAACAATGGTGGAATTGAGTCAACTGGCCAACGCATATGGAACCCGTTCTGGGTATAAGTTGAATGAAGAAAAAACATTAATAATCAGTACAAACAATATTTATAAAGCTGATCAGAGGTATGTGGAGTCTGCAGTATATCTTGGGGTGGGATTAATGCGAATGTTGATAAAATTATACAGGAGAATTATGTACCCTTGATTGCGGCAATCGACAAAGAACTAAGAAGAATAGATGTATTACATTTATCCCTGATTGGTAGAGTGAATGTATTGAAAATGTCAATGTTCCCGAAATTACTGTATTTATTCCGTGCCATTCCTCTATTAGTTGATGAGGGTCTGTTGAAGAAAATGGAAGCTGTTTTTTCCCAATTTGTGTGGCAATATGGAAAAATACGTAGATCCCTGGCCTGATTATCTGCACCTCTGGAGGGAGGGGGACTGTCTGCACCAAATTTGAGGCTGTATCACTGGGTTTGTTTAATGATGCAGATGAATGTCCTATTTAAATATGAATAAATAGGCTTGTTGACTGATATGTATAGAACCCCCACCATATATGAGCTGTTAGTAGGTGAAAGAGCATTGGGGCTCCTTACACGAGAAATCAACTGTAGATATTACAAAAGGAGTAGAAGTAAAGTGATGCTTAGTGCTTGGGGTACCTGGAAGTCGATAATGAGATTCCGAAAATCAATAGCACATTAGATCTGTGGAGGTCAAACCCATTTGTTCATCTAGGTCAGAATAGCAATAGCGGGTTATGGAAGGAGTTGGGTTTTAGATGCTTGGGGGATGTCATGGTTGAGGAGGAATTAATGGGGTTTGATATACTTCAGCAAAAGTATGGTATACCAGCTAGCCAATGGCTATTATATAGACAATTGGAACGTACAGTTAAGTCAATCAGACCCAGGATTTTAATTCAGGAGACTAATTCAATTGTGGACTATGTAAGGAAAGGTGGCAAGACGATTAAAATCGGGTATAGTTATCTCTTGCAGGGTCTGGGAGATGACATTGAAAAAATTGAATCGTCTTGGGCTCAAAGAATTGGGGATCCAGATGTAGACATAGATTATGCGTTAGTATTGAATAAGAAAATATTAAGAGCGTCAAATCTGAAGGCTCAGCACTATAAGACTATTTTTAATTTGTACTATACGCCTGCCAAGCTGTTCATGTGGGGTAAGAGAGAAAACAACAGGTGTCCTAGGTGTGATCAAGGTCCTGCAGATCTATCCCATATGTTTTACCATTGTCAGAGTCTTACTCCAGTTCTCAAAGAAATTGAACGGTTTTTAATGGGGCTGCTAGAGCAACAGATTATTCTATCCCCAACGACTGTTTTGATTGGCAGGGATGGTAACTTAAAAATAGAGCAAGATGCCGAAGCATTTATTTTTCTGTCTATGGCAGTCTTTCGGATCTTAATATCGGCTGGTTGGAAAGACTCTGTGGCTCCCACTTTCCAGATGTGGATAACGAGGCTCCTGGGAACTCATAATATAGAGGAATGTCTGTATGATTTTAAAGGAAAGAGGTCGAGGGAATTTGGTAAAAAGATATGGGCTCCCCTTAGAAAATGGAGAGAAGTTAGATAAATAAGATTGTGTAGATTTATTGGTGTTTTGTAATTTAACTCCTTATATATAGCATTGTGTGACCTCTGTGTCTTTTTAAACCTGGTGTTTTTATTATTGCAAATGTAAGATGTATGTATCAATTTCAATGTCTGATCTTATCCTGTTGTTTTATGTACTTTGATACCCGGAACCATCTCAATAAAAATAAAAAATAAAAAAAAGACATCACACCCACGGATGAATAATTTTTATTTGATGCAGCCAGTAACTTACACCATGGTGTTACACACCGTAAATACAACACATCAATGGCTGTTAAAAATAACATAATGAAACACAAGTGATTTTTTACGCATCGCTGCCGCAGCGCAGAGATTCGTCAATTCTTGTAAATGAGGCCCTTATTGCCGTGGAACATGTGGACATAAATAAGCAGGTACGCAATTTACACCGAGGTGCGGTTTTGTCAGTCAGGAATGTGTGAGCACTCGAAATTTGCACTTGGTTACAACTATGAGAATGTCCATAAAAAATGTGATTTTGTGTAATTTGTTCCTATGATCCGGAGCATTATTTTCTTGCCACAAATCGAAGTGGGCAAACCTCGAGTGGGCATAATAGATGTCCATGTGTAATCCTGCTTTGGGTGCAAATGTGATCTTAATCACAGCCAAAATGTCATGGTAGCCATGCGAATTGTGTACATACTTGTATACGCGCAAGTCCAGGCAAACCCATGAGATGTAATAGGCAGCACTGCCTCCTTGAAAGCGTTTCTCTTATTACCAATTTTTTTAGCTGTGTTGAAAATGTTTTTTAAAGGTTTATGCGTATATCTTTTACAAGCTCCTGCCCTTTCAGCACGAGCAGGCAGAGGATAAGAGAAAAAAGGAATATTTGGCTTACAGCGCCGTTACTGCTCACCCCGTTAGCATGCACAGGAGTAAACATAAATGGATTTAGACTCGAGTCCCACGGCACAGGTTACTTTGAAACTGCTTTGCTCTTAGGAATTCATGCCTCTTTCAATCTAATTAATTGGAATTAAGCATCCTAAGATGAAAGTACTTTTTACATCAAAGGCTTCCCCCAGGCAGGGGGAAGCGGACAGCATCTCCTCTTTTCCCGGGGCTCCCTCAGCACACGGGAGCCCCGCACCAGCCGGCAGTTACCCGGTCTCCCCCTCGGCACAGGAGACCGGGCGGGCACATCAAAGGCTTCCCCCAGGCAGGGGGAAGCGGACAGCGTCTCCTCTATAACCGGGGCTCCCTCAGCACACGGGAGCCCCGCACCAGCCGGCAGCATTACCCGGTCTCCCCCACGGCACGGGAGACCGGCGGGCACATCTAAGGCTTCCCCCAGGAAGGGGTAAGCGGAAATTACGTCCTCCCGGCCCCGCCCACAACCAGGCGGCGGCCATCTTGAGGCGGCTCGGGCCGCGGCGGTGATCTCGGGGGCAAAACGAGGGGTGGGCACCCTCGAAATTAAAATAAAAACATTATTATAAAAGACAGAAGCCCCCCAAGCCCCCCCCATTTTTTTTCCTGAAAAATCGCGAGGTGCGCGCACGGTGCGCGCTTATAGATATATAATTTGATTCTCTTTTAATTTTCTCAGGAACTACTGGAGGGATTTACATTATTTAACCAAAAGCGTGATCTGCGTACCAAACACTACCATTTTGACAAGTTTGGTGTAATTCCCTTCAGCGGTTCAAGCTGTAGCCGTGTCTAAAGGTCCTATGGAAATTAACATGGGGAAAACACGTTTTGGGACCCCCCTTTTTTCTCAGCCCCCACTTGACTAATGCCCCCCAAACTTTCAGGGAAGGAGAGGAGCGGAGCGAGCCATCTTCTTTGAGACATTTTCGAAGATTCATCAACCAGCGCCAAAGTTATTCCCAATAGAATGTTGGTGATTTCCTATGGAAACTAGGTCCTAACTATATATACCTACTGGCTACCGCCAGTAGGTAATATATATTTTTTTTTATATAAATATATTCACTGAAAAAACATAGGTTTTAGGGGTGTTAAAAATAGCTGGACATTTCACTTGGACAAAAGCATTGAAATTCCTCTGTTATAGTTAGTTGTACTCATTATAACTTGCGTGCCCGCAATCCACTGCTGATTATGTCACATATTACATCATTCATGACATGGTCAGTGATATCACTGATGACATCACTGATGACATCTCAAATGCCATCACTTATGACATAACTGATGACATCATCCAGTGAATGTGGTTTGGTTCGATATTTAAATAAGTATTATATATTTATAGTAATGTGCATTCAAGACTGAGTGGATGTATAAGTGTCTGGGTGGAAGATTTAGTAGCACTGTGATGGACTGTCTAAGTGACTAACTTAAAGTGTTTCACTAAATATATGGGATAGTGATTAAACTGTGTGAATAACTGTATCACTCTATCTCTTGTTGCGTAAACTACTACATAAGTTGTTTACTAGCTATGTGAAAGTCTATATTAGTTATTATTTACTTAAGTGAGTATTTGTATGGGATAGTGAATGTGTATGTGGTTGGGTGGGAGGTGTGTGACTGTCCAAAGATGTGTAAATAGTTGATTTAGTAGGTATATGAGGTTAAGACTATATGTGGAAACAGTTGTTTGAGTGAGTGAATCTCTTTATGGGTGTGGTGATGAGTAAATATATTTCTCAATGAAACATGTCCAGCAAAGTAGAAATATAAAAGGCAGTGTATGTGACAGTTGTATATAAATAAGTATACATAAGACTCAGTGATTGCATTAGAGACTGTATCGAAAACTATATACATGTAATAGTCATTTTATAACACGCTAAGTATGAGTTACTATCTATTTGAACACATAAAGTGGTGTTTGTATAAGTGTGTAACTTAGTAAATGTAAGTATGATCAATTGTTTGCATAAGTGAGTAGGATGACTGCATAAGTGAATAGGATGTGTACTGGTGTGTAAGTATATTTAATAGTATTCTATTGATCTTTGTTAGCATGTATGAGTGAATCTATAGGTAAGTGTTTAGATGTGTGTGTATATGAAGGAATCACTGAGTGGGTTTTTAGAAACTTGTATTGGTTTGTGAATGGTTTCAAATATGGTACTCCATATTTTATAATGAGTGTTGAAAGGTTATACTAGTGTATGATGAGATGTATCAGATTGTCACATGGATGATGTCATCAGTGATGTAATTTGATATGTCATTTGAGATGTCATCAGTGATGTCACTGACCATGTCATGAATGATGTAATATGTGACATCATAAGCAGTGGATTGCGGGTGCGAGAGTTATACTTAGTACAACTAACTATAACAGAGAAATTTCAATGGTTTTGTACGATTGAAATGTCCATCTAACTATAACACCCCTAAAACCTATGGTTTTTTTCAGCGAATTTCCAAGGTTTTTTAAATGCTAATTCCTAACTATAACATGTCTGAAACCTGTGGTTTTTTCAGTGAATTTCAAAGGTTTTTTAAATGCTAAATCCTGACTATACCATATATGAAACCTATGGTTTTTTCAGTGAATTTCAAAGGTTTTGTAAATGACAATTCTTAAATGTATTAATTGTAATAATTTTTTTTATACTGATTTACTACATTTTTTAACTATTTATTTTTAGATATTACTTTTTTAAATTACATTATAATTACATTATACATTACATTACAAAATATACTTTCCCAAAATGAATTACTTTAGTTTAAATACTTTGCACATAGGCAATAGACTTTTAAGTGCAGTAGTTACAGTTGTTGCAATGGGCAACACAATTTCAAACACAATGCAACATTGAACTCAATGGGAATTTCTAGTTAAATGCAATTAGTCACTTTATGGATTACTTTTCTAACCTCATGACTGGATCCTAGATTCAGCCCTGGGACATCTCCTGTAAACAGTTGAGGAAAATCATTTTGGTTACAGTACAGATGTTTAAGGAACATTATTGTATTTTAAAAGTTGACACTTAGAAACTTTTTCACATAGAATCACCAATGTTATCCTATGGGAGGAAATTCACTTAGCAGGTAAGTAGTGTTATCTTTACATTTTCTTACTCAGTGATGGATCCTGGATCCTGCACGGGTGCATCTCCTGTAAACAGCTGAAAGAATGTGTTTAAGTCATAAAGGCGATTTTTAAGGAATATTTGTAGTTTGTGAAAATCGACACTTAGAAACTTTTCTGGTGAAAACCACACAATAGAGTCTTATGGAAGGAAATGCAACTTACTGGTAAGTACGTTTAGAATTACTTTTTAGGGTCAGTGCTGGGCTAAAACATGCAGCACTAGGTTCTCTCCTGATAACAGGTGGGTTAATTGGAATTCGTTGTTCGGATGATTTTCTGTGAATATTTTAAAGTTCAAAAACTCCACCCGTAGAATAATTTCCAAGTGAAACCAGTCAATGTTAGCCTATGGAAGGAAATTCAAGTTACTGGTAAGTACAGTTAGAATTACTTTTCAGGATCAGCACTGGGCTCAAAGATGCAGCCCTGAGGTCTCTCCTGATAACAGGTGAGTAAATCGGAATTCGTAGTTTGGCTGATTTTAGAGGAATATTTGTAGGTTCCAAAACTCCACACTTAGAAGAATTTCCAAGAGAAACCAGTCAATGTTAGCCTATGGAAGGAAATTCAAGTTACTGGTAAGTACGGTTAAAATTACTTTTCAGGATCAGTACTTGGCTCAAAGATGTAGCACTGAGGTCTCTCCTGATAACGGGTGAGTAAATCAGAATTTGTAGCTTGGCTGATTTTACTTTGGTCCACTATATATAGAGCCACTTTCCTACACCATCCCCTCCCTTCACCACTGTGTATACGCACCCTGTGTCTGTTTGAATTTGGTTGATTAAGTCCCGTTTAATCCTAGGGGTCCCTGGGGTCCAAGTAGCCCACTAGGTACCTCCAGTAAGCGCCACAGAGCTGCATTGCAGAGAAGTGTAAAAAGGGGCATGGCCTGGGCCACCTCTCTGCAATGCAGTGCAGTGGCGCTTACTGGAAGCACCTGGTGGGCTAATGAGCCCCCAGGTGCCCTCAGGATTGAAGGAGAATTATTACCCCAACTTAAAACACGCCACAAGGCTTGTTTGTACATGTCACCTCAGGACCTGTCCCCTCCCTTCGCCCCTGTGTAAACGCGCCCTGTGTCCGTTTTAAGTTGGAAGATTAAGCATCCTTGAGTCCTAAGGGTCCCTAGGGTCCAATTAGCCCACTAGGTACCTCCAGTAAGCGCCACAGAGCTGCATTGCAGAGAGGTGTAAAAAGGGGCGTGGCCTCTGAACACTTGTCTGCAACGCAGCTCCCTGGCGCATACTGGAGGTACCTAGTGGGCTAGTTGGCCCCCAGGGACCATCAATATTGAAGAGGAATTCATTCCTCAACTTAAAACACACCACATGGAGTGTTTTTACAATGGCGAAGGAAGGGGGTGGGGCCTGAGGTGACATGTGTGCAAACACACCCGGTGGTGCGTTTCTAGTTGGGGGATTAATTCCTCTTCAATCCTGAGGTCCCCTGGTGGCCAACTAGCCCACCAGGTACCTCCAGTATGTGCCAGGGAGCTGCGTTGTAGAGTTGTGTTCAGAGGCCACGCCCCTTTTCACAACACTCTGACACAGATCTGTGGCGCTTACTGGAGGTACCTGGTGGGCTAGTTGGCCCCTGTGGACCTCAGGATTGAAGGAAAATTAATTCCACAACATAAGACGTGCCACAGGGCGTGTTTGCACACATATCACCTCGGGCCCCGCCTCCTACCTTCACCACTGTGCAAACACTCCCCATGGCATGTTTAAAGTTGGGGGATTAAGTCTCTTTAAATCCTGAGGTCCCCTGGGGGCAAACTAGCCCACCAGGTACCTCCAGTAAGCGCCACGAAGCTGCATTGCAGAGAGGTTTAAAAAGGGGCGTGGCCTCATTACACCTCTCTGAAAGGCAGTCCCCTGGTGCATACTGGAGGTTCCTGGTGGGCTAGTTGGCCGCCAGGTACCCCCAGTATTCAAGGGGAATTTGTTCCCCATCTGCAAACGTGCCAGGGGGAGCGTTTGCAGAGTGGTGCAAGGACAGGGCTTGGCCTCTGGCTGCATGGCCTCTGGCTGCAATCCCGTTTTTTTGTTTTTTTAAGAAGGGGGGCTGTGTAGCCCCCCTTTTTTTCTAATTTATTGGCCCTGGGGACCCAATCCCCCAGGACCTGCCCCCAATTTTTTTTCACAAAAGCATAGAAATCGGGAAGGCCATATTTTGCCCCGGTGACCCCATCCCCTGGGGCATGGCCCTTTCTTTTTATATTTTTTTTTGTTGGGGCTGCCTTGCCCCCCTTCTGTGGCCACTTATGGCCCCAAGGTCCTCATCCCCAGGGGCGTCCTTTGTTTATTTATTTTTTTAAATGTTGTGGAGGGGGCCGCGTGGTCCCCATCCCGTGCCACTAATAGACCCGGGGACCACATCCCCTGGGGCATGACCTCTCCGTTGGGGACCGTGGGGGGGTCCCCAATCCCCCATGGTCCCAGACGGCTCCCTGTGTCCTGCGGAAACCGGCATTGCTTTTCCACATGGGGAGCAGATAACATGCTGCTTCTCCTGTGAAAAAGCAATCTGCTTTGCTTTTTGGAAGATAGACAGGGTGGGAGCTGCGAGGCACCCGCCCTGTCATTTCAAACTACAGTGTCCCGGGGGTGGGCACCCCCAGACACAGCAGAAGCTGGCCCTGGGGGGGGTGGCAGTCCCCAGGGCCATAACAGGGCTCCAGGAGGGGGGCCGCGCGGCCCCCTCCCACATTTTAAAATGCCCCGGGTGGGGAGGGTTGTGGTCCCCGAGGCTGGGGGGTCCATCACAGACACCTCAATTTGAATATTTTGTGCCCCGGGGAGGTGGCGGTCCCCAGGGTGTGTGAGGGGCTTGAGCCTCCCCACACAGGGTATTTTATAAAAAAATAAAGCCCCTGAAGTGGTGGTCCCCGGGGCCACTGGGGGCCATGAGCCCCCGCCATTCATTTTTTAAAGCCCTGGGGGGTGGCGGTCCCGGAGGCTGGGGAGCCTGAGAGCCCCTCACCCAATTTAAACAAGCCCCGGGGGTGGCGGTCCCCGGGGCAGTGTGGGCCCCCCTGGGAGCTAATTAGCATTGATGCACTGGAGCCTGCGCTTCATTTTTTTAATGATCAGCAGGATTCGCGCACCCAGTGGGGATTTTGCTGATTTAAAAAAACTAATTTTTTTGCCCCTTTGGGGTCCTTGTGGGACCTCCTGAGCAGGCCTACAGGGTCAGGATGTTTCTACCCTGCCCCCTTTTTGCGTTTTGTGCATTTTTTAAATTAGGTTTCTTGTGCCTCGGTTCTATTGAGGCACAGGATGGCTGCTAACACTTCCTGGTTTGGAGTGTTGACAGCCAATTAGCATGAAGCTCGTGCGCCGCAGGGTGCACGGATCCACCGGCAGTTCGGACTGTAGACATGATGAACGGTTCCTATGGAAAATTGCATGGGGAAAACACGTTTTGAGACCCCTCTTTTTTCTCGGACCCCACTTCACGAATCACCCAGAGACTTTCAGGATAGGAGCGGATCGGAGCGCCCCACCAGTTTTGAAAATTTTGCAGATTTGTCAACCGGCGCCAAAGTTATTCCAAATAGAATGTTGCGGCACTGAGTGCGTTTTTACTTTACCAATTAAAGATTGGACTTTGCTGATATACAACGGCTGACGCAGCCAGAAAAAACGCACCGCGCAAATTTGGAGCGCCGGCGTCAACCTAGGCCATACTATGGTGAATATATATATATATATATATATATATTCACTGAAAAAACCATAGGTTATAGACCATATATAGTTAGGGATTAGCATTTACAAAACCTTATTTTACTCGCACAAAACCATTGAAATTCGCATATATAGTTAGTTGCGCTAACTATATATTGCGCACCCGCAATCCACTGCTGATGATGTCACATATTACATCATTCATGACATGGTCAGTGACATCACTGATGACAACACCCAGTGACTGTATGTTTCTGTAAAGTTAAAATATGTCTTACATATTGAAGAATGAGTGGATGTATAAGTGTCTGGATGAAGGATTTAGTAGGTGCATGACTGACTGTATGAGTGAGTGATTTAATGTGTCTCACTGAGTGCATGGGTTAGTGACTAAACTGTCTTAATTTGTGCATCATTATGTCTGTTGTTCTGTAAACTGCTGCATGTGTTGATCAGTAGCTATATGAGTAACTATATGGGTTATTGATTGGTTGCCCAAGTATTTGTATGGGAGACTGAGTGTGTGTGTGGGTGGCTGGGAGGTGTGTGACTCTGTGCATAGATGTGTGAGTAGTTGATTCACTATATGTATGGGTTCAAAAGTGCATGTGGAAACAGCTGTATGGGCGGTTGACTTTCTGCATGAGTGTATTGGTGAGTGAATGGATTTCTCAGTGCTACATGTCAAAGTAAGTACATATGTAAAACACAGTACATGTGAGAGTTGACATATATAAATAACTGTGCATAAGAGCCAGTGAATGTGTGAGTGGCTGTATGGATCATTGTGAACTTGTATCAGGGATTGTATACGAGAGTAAATATGTGTTAGTATATGTTTGAATAAGTAAGGTGTGTATAACTGTATAGTTGAGGAAATGGAGGTGTGATTGATTCTTTGCATGACTGACTAGGTGTGTGAGTAACTCCATGGATGAGTGACAGTCTGTGAGTGTCTGTTTACACTGATTGTATCTAAGGTTATATTAGAGTCTGAAGAGGTTCATCGTATTATCACATGAATGATGTCATCAGTGATGTGATAAGTAATGTCAAATGAGATGTCATCAGTGATGTCATTTGAGATGTCATCAGTGATGTCATCAGTGATGTCATTTGAGATGTCATCAGTGATGTCATCAGTGATGTCATTTGAGATGTCATCAGTGATGTCACTGACCATGTCATGAATGATGTAATATGTGACATCATCAGCAGTGGATTGCGGGTGCGCAATATATAGTTAGTGCAACTAACTATATATGCGAATTTCAATGGTTTTGTGCGAGTAAAATAAGGTTTTGTAAATGCTAATCCCTAACTATATATGGTCTATAACCTATGGTTTTTTCAGTGAATTTTCAAGGTTTTGTAAATGCTAATCCCTAACTATATATGGTCTATAACCTATGGTTTTTTCAGTGAATTTCAATGGTTTTTTAATAGCAAATATCAAAAGCTATAAAATGTATTCTTATTCTAATTCAAAAATATATTTTATATATTTTTGTATTATATTTTTTTAATTTAATTTATATTATAATTTAAATTATTTTTTATTGTTTCGCTGCCGGTACGCAAACCGGTAAACGTTCCGTTAGTGCAAGTACTGCGTAAGAAAGCCATATCGTGACGCGTCGCGTAATCGCAACGTATCGCGTTACTGCGTAATGCGCCTTATGACGCGCCGCGTTAGCGCACCCGGAAGCGCTCTGGAACGCGAACTAAGGCGCGAAACGCAGAGCCCCGGAAACGATCCGAGGCACGGCGCGGAGCGCGTAACGTAAGCATAACAGGTCATGTGACTAGTTTATAAAACTTTTCATTGGTTCATTTTACTTTTAGTTTCCTAATGATGGAACGCTTGATCATATGACATAAAATAAACACTTCTCATTGGTTTAGAACATTTTTTTTTCCCAAATGATGAAAGTCCCACCTTTTTTCCTCACTCCCACTTTCATTTTTATGAGAGAAAGACCTGTTTCTGCTTGTTCAGTCACGGCATCTGTAGTAGCTGCAGCTGGTGGATCCCCACCACCCCCACCACCTCCAAGGAAGAGAGGACCAACTCCACAGGTCATCTTCCAACAAGAGGAGGAAGAAGAGGAAGACGAGGAACAGGAGCAAGGGACAAGGGTGTTTTTACAAGAACAGCCAAGGAGGTCCCATATTAAAGAAAATTTTATTTGGCAATTTTTTTCATTTCCTCCAAATGAAAAAAAAGTAAATGCCAGGTACGTTACCTGCCTCATCTGCCACGATGTACTCTCCAGAGGAACCGAAAAAAAATATAGTTATGGTAATTATACCATGCATCGTCATATGGAGAGGTGGCACCCGATTAATTATAGTGCTGCCCAAATTCGAGATTTGGTGGATAACCCCCGACCTGCCAGTACATCCACCAATGAAGTGGCAGTGACAGAATCAGAGGCAAGGGAAACGGTCCCAAATCTTCAGAAGAACGTAGGACAGATGAAAATCACATGTTTAACTTGTGGCAAATTAATTTCATGTGGAGAGAGGAGTGTTACTCTAATCAATAGAGCATATGAACATCATCAATGTTCAAAACGTCCCAGAAACTAAATTTTCTTTTTTTTTTGTTGCTCCTGTTGAGCCCTTTGTAATGAATCATTTTTGTTTCCCCTCCCTCCAAAAAAACACAAAAAAATATAAAACAACAAAAATAATAAAAAAAAGTTCTTTTCAGAACTACCTTCCCTTTAAGAAAAATTGCTAGAATGTTTAGCACTCTAGCACCCTCTATTTCTTTTGATTCGCTTCCCGGTTCGCGCGCCGGTACGCGAACCGGAAGCGAACTACATTTTTTTTTTTTTTTTTTTAAAAAGACGAGTAAGTAAACAGAGAGTAATGTGAAAA
The DNA here is from genome assembly GCF_964263255.1 of Lissotriton vulgaris. Taxonomy (NCBI): domain Eukaryota; kingdom Metazoa; phylum Chordata; class Amphibia; order Caudata; family Salamandridae; genus Lissotriton; species Lissotriton vulgaris. Next base: position 779,042,433 of record NC_141696.1, on the reverse strand, counting down.
GAAAGACAAATAGAGGGAGTAACACACAGTTACTGTTGAAAGAGGGACTGAAAAAAGGAGTGAAAAGAGTAGTATAAATAACTAATAGAAAAAGAAATGAAGGAAGTAGCAAAGGCAGGAAACTAAGGGTTAAAGAAATGAAGCAGTGGAACTAATAAAAGTTAAATGTGATAGACATGTAACGTAAAGAGTACTAAACACTTACCTTATAATTGTCATTAACGTAGTCAATTGTCATTTTTATATTTTTAATCTGTGTAAGAAAGAACAAAAAAATTTAAATTAATAGAAGGTAGTAAAAAAAGAGTGAGCATGAGACAAAATGAATACATATTATAAATCACAATTCAAAGTAAAAAATTAATTATACATATTTAATGGTTTATTTTTGCTGTTATCAGAAAATATCAAATTTCACTGAAAACAGTGAGTTGAAGGTATTCATCATATAACAGCGGGGAAAAAAACCCACAATCAAAATGATTGTGTTTAAAAAACCCAAATAATATAACTAATCAGAAATCAGAACTCCTCAAAAGTAACTTACTTTCTATGACGTCAAAGGATGTCCTATGAACAGCTTATACTCTGTTGTGCTGTTACTATTTTCTGCCCGCCACTTTCTGAAAGATAAGCTCCATTGTTTAAAGAAAAATGAGACATACAAAGCAATTTAAAACAGCACAATAAATTACAGCAACACCTAGAATCATTATAATCCAGTTACCTACCCTAAATTCTCACTTCTGAAAACAAGTCAAAAGGCAACATTGCTTCATACTAAAATGGTAATCATTGACGAAAGACTAGCCTTTTTTATATTTCAAATAAGCTGTGTAATATCCTGATGTTGTCAAAGGAACATCATAATATATAATAGCTGCAGTTGCAAATATTCTTCCTGAAATCGATGACTGTGTAGCCAAAACATTTTTAATTAGACTTAACAACTTTTTTTATCCAGTTTATGTAGTTGAAATTGTAAAATGACATTTCAATCATAAGTTTCCATAAAAAATATGGACAGCATTGCAGACTTACATTTCCTCTACTCCTTATTTTGATCTGCTGCTTGACTTAGCTTATAAACACAAACAGTTTTTGCTCTGTACTACAATTATCCACAAGGCCATATAGAGTAGGAGCCATTAGAACCTCTGGAAATCCCTCTGAACAAATCCCAAGATTCCTTTCCTAAAATTTTGGTTGTAAGAACACCAGGTAAGAATTTTGAAGGTGGAAAGGCAATCTTTTTTTGAAAGTTAAAACAGAATCATTGCAGAATGACCAGCCGTTTCCAGATTTTAAATAAGCTGTATAATGTCCTGAAGTAGTTGAAGGACCGTCATGATATATAATTGCTGTAGTTATAAAAGTCCTTTTTGATATTGACAACTGCGAAGCCACAAAATTATTAATTAAAGTTGTCAATTTAGTTCCATCAGGCCTACATCGTTGGAACATTAAAATGACATACTGGCCATAACTTCGTAAAATTAACGTGGACAGCATTGCAGACTTACATTGGCTACACTCCATGTTTTGATCGGCTGCCTTTACTAGCTTATTGAAGGATACTGATTTACTGTCAGGCAAAGTTAAATATATAAATCTTTCTGAGTCTACACTAGTAGTACTTGATAGCCTACAGTTCTCGCAATCATGCTGCCATAGATAAGAAAGGCCGAACAGATAATCTACATCTACACCTTCATCTTGCAATACATCAAGCATATACATTAAAAACTCCTGACAATCCTGCTGAATATTTTCAGAGAATTGTGTTTGACCTGAACATTCGTCTAACAGAAAACGAATTTCAGACACACTTTCTACTCTTGTTCTATCAGCGCTACATTTCTCTAACACAGAATTCAACAAACAGCATAAACTTTGTTCCGAATTGATCACAATCTGTTCTTTTAAAGTCTCTAGTGAAAAGAGAACATTAACAACTACATTTGCATAGCAGTTGACACCAGAACTATTTTCAAATTTAAAACCAACAACATTTTCAACAGAATTCATTTTATTCCTGCTTACAATTTTTGGTTCATCGACTTTTGGTCTTTTTGCTTCAACCTCCCTACTATTACTGATATTTCTTCGTTTCCGGCCTACCACACGTTTCTCAAACAAAGGATATTGAGGCAAATGTGGCGCATACTCTCTTCTTAACCTATTGTATTCCTTAACACAATCTAGATCCGCAGAAATGTTTGTGACATCACAGTCAATCAAGTACAAACCCGATAAAGTTCTGACTCGTGACAATGCTACATAAGCCATACCCTCTTTGAACACAGAACTGCCAATATTCACTAAAGCAGTGTCTACACTTAAACCTTGCGATTTATGAATTGTCACCGCATATGCCAAGCAAACAGGAAACTGCTTACGGCGAACATATAGGTCTTTTACAAGCAAAAACCTAGCTGTGCAACGACCAATTAGCTGTACTTCCTCAATGCCATCAAATTTAATTTTTAAAAATTCAATTCCATCTCTACTTCTGTATTTCTCAAAATCAACAACATTACCCATTGATCCATTTACCAGACCTCTTTCAACATGTAAATTCCTTCTCAAAATGATACGGCAATTTAAGCACAAATTCAGAGTCTTTTCAAAACCCGCAGTTTTAGATATAGTCTTCTCTAATGAATCCAATTTAAATTTCAAATTCTCAGACAAAATAATTGTTGCTCCCATATGCTCTATTCTGTCAATAGCTTCCAGTTTCACAATCTCTTGTTTTTCTAAATTCAACATTTTGTTGTTGAAGATGGAACATTCTGCAAGAGTTGGCATCAAACATATTCCAGATTTCTTCACAGTAATTTTCTGAAAAATATCCTCTGGCAAAACGTCTTCTTCTGGATATAAATTTGACAGTAATCGTGCATGTAAAGCTTCTTTCCCACGCTCAGTCACTTTCCCGATTCTAACATCTTGTAGAATATTCTTGTAATCTTGGTCCTTCGCCTGACGCATATTTTCACGCAGCTCAGCATAATTGAAGTTTAACCATATGTTAACGTTGCCAATGCTCCCTAGGCACTTCTTGGTATCTTCATGTGTAAGCAGTTTAAACACTGGTTGTCCTTTCACTGGTGTCAGCTGCAGAAGATCACCAAAAACAATGATGTGTTTGCCACCGAATAACACATCATACTCTGTTTTAAGAACTTCCTGCATTCTCAAATGCACAAAGGCAAGCATGACATTGGAAACCATGCTTACTTCATCAATGATAAGAAGTTTCATCTTCTTCAACACTCTAGATACTTCACAACAAGCATCCCCAGATAACTTGTGGTATTGTAATTTGTTATCATGCTCCACTGGCAGCATCAGTAGCCGATGCAAAGTAATCCCTTTAATGTTATGAGCTGCCAGTCCAGTTGGAGCGGTCACAACACAAGACAGCGATGACTCAGTCCTTTTCTGCAGATAACATGAAATTGCTTTAATGAGGAAACTTTTTCCAGTTCCTGCTTCTCCACTCACGTATAGTCGGACAGGCTTCAACGACGAACATGAGCACTCTTTCTTCTCATGACTTAATCCATGCTCAATTTGGTTGGTAACTTCGTCATATATTTTCCTCTGCTCAACGTTGAGTTGTCTTTCCAAATCTTCTAAGTTAACCGCATCCTCCTGAGCATGTGCCATGGCTCTTTCCACTTCAATCATGGCAGTGGCAGCTTCATTTTCGATAACTGGTTCTCCTAGTGGATCCTGACTCAATGAAACAGAACTCTGACTGTCCTGAGAACTGTCTCTAGCAATCACAGCTGCAATTGTTGCTTCCTGCTCGATTTCTGCATTCAACATTTCTAGATATTTTTGAAAAACAGGACATTCTATGGACTCCTTGGCTGCATTGAAAGAGTCTTCGTAACAGAGGAAATCCCCAAGCAGTTCCTCTTCTGCACGCCAAGGCTTGAAAAGTTGCAAAAGAGCTAAATAGAAAAACTCTTTTCTTTCTGGAGATTCGCAATCCAATTTTCGATGATTTACCAATTGACATTTTCTTTGCTTGACCAGACATCCCTCACTTCCAATTACAGCATACACTCCTTTATCAATATCTTCTTTGATGTTCCTCTTGAAAACGTAATTTTGTAGAACATCATACAGACAAACATTCTCCAGGTGACTGCTTCTATTTGGATAATATGTATCCAACATGTTGGTCTTCAAAATATCTGTACTGTTTGGCTCCTTCTCCGCCAAATACTCAATTTCCCGTACAGGTTTCAGAACTCGATTACGCGTTGCAGCAAGACCAAGACTCGCCCAAATGATACTCCTAGATTTGGCATAGAGACTTGCTGAAGATAACCGGTCAGAACATTCGTAAGCTCCGATTTCTCGATGCGACAACATCTTCAGACTGAAACTGTACAACTTCTTACTGAGGCTCTTTTCATCGGAAATATCCTCCCACATATCCTTCAGTTCTGTCTTTTCTTTTTTGGTGATGTAAGACGTCACATACCGAGCCACAGCCATACAGTTGTCAGCCACAAACTGTATATCCATGTTAGCATTCCACATGGACAAAATCACTGGGTTGTAGTCGTTAATGTACTTGGACTCTTCGTTTCTTTTCAAATTGTATTTGTTTTTGGGTGATTTCCTCGTCACATTATGTCGCAGCGAAGACATCAAATTGTTAACTCTTCCTTTTGATATCACCGACCGTGGAAATGCAAAACCACATTTGGTGTCCTCTGCCCTTTCTGCCCTTTTTCCATAGCAACTACCTCCTGACAGACCTCTCATGTTTACAAGTTCACACAACAATGTTTCAAATGAACTCTGAACTCTCAGTACACCTGCTAATCCACTGCAATCTTTCATAACATCATTTTTAATAACCATTCAAATTACATCTTTCAAAGAACACATCCATGCACCCTAACTTTCTGTTTTCAGCAATGGAAATACACCAATCACTACTTATGAATCATTTGCACTCAAACTCCACAGTTTTTTTTCATTACAAACTTCACTATTTCAACTGCCATTTCATTCCCACACTTCATCTGATTGCAGCAAAAACTCCTCTAGCCATGTTTTCAGTCTGGATTCTTGGACATAGCTACATCCACTGGGCTCACAGGTATGCTGATAACAGAAATTTACACAACCTCAATTTACAAAATGTGGAAATCAAATGGATTGGGCAAAGAGGATTGAGATGTCACCAATTGATACCATTGGTGAAAACCTTTTTGCATTTGCCAAACCCTGACCTCATAATAGTGCACTGTGGAGGAAATGATTTGGGCACTTTGACTGGGGTAGGTCTGGAAATGCTCTTAAAAGACACCTTTGAGCAATTGATGACACTTTTTCCTCAAACTGCCTTGGTATATTCCAATATATGCCAAAGACAAAAATGGAGGTGGTCCAATCAATTTTGTCCACAAATTGAGAAATCGAGGAAGCATGTAAATAAGTCTGTTTCAGCTTACATGAGAGACCATGGAATGGGTGCTATCTACAACAATAACTTGCGTTACTACATGCAAGATATCTACAGAGGAGATGGCGTGCACTTCTCAGATGAGGGGAACAGAGTTTTCATACAAAATTTAAGAATGTGTATTGGTTCCTACTTATAAGTACCTAGAACTTACACAGAACACAAAAGCTCTTTTCCGAGCTACCTTAACTTTATTTACTCTTTTGAAATTTCGAATGTACCTTTTTTCACTAATTTTCACTTAAATTCGCTTCCCGGTTCGCGTACCGGCAGCTAACCGCGCGAAAAATTCAAAAAAAATTTCCGACATATATGAGCCTCCTCAGCCTCCCTCAGAAAACCTAGGGGGTCAGGATACGTCTAAAGTACCCCCTTCTACCCATTCAGAACATTATTTACCCTCCATCTTGTATCTCAATTCTACCGAAACACAAAATGGAGGACTCCCGTAACGCTGCAGGTTTGCGTACCGGGACACGCACTGACAAGCACTCGCTCAAAAAAGGTGGGAAAGTAATTTACAGAAAAAACACTGGAGACACTTTCACCAATTAAACATTAGCTCATACTACATACCAATCCCTACCATTTTCACAAATTTGTTGGAATTCCATTTAGCCATTTAGCATGTAGACCTCTCTAAATTCCCTAAGGTAAATTACTTCACAAAACACATTTGAAGTGTTGGAATTGACTACCAATTAAAATGTTACTTTCAGTTTCTACTATTATATCATGACATTTGATTGGTTATGTACCTGAATATATATAAAGAAAGAGAGAGAAACACAGCCATTTTGACTACTACTTCTTGAAGTACATATCAACTACATTTCAACTGATAACTTCAAGTTCTATTTGAAAGGTAAGATATTATTTTAAAAACTGAAGTATGTTCTGTAATGTAAGCTAATTAGGAAAACATTTTCTGATAGTTATATTCTATCACTCTGTAATACTTATAGAATAAAATAGACTTCTCTGTTTTAGTTATGGATGGAGTTAGACTTGTCTTGTATAATTAAGAATTGACTTAGAGTTTATTTCATAATTTTTTTCATATTTCTACTTCCAGTTTGATACCATACACTGCCCAACGAAAAAATCACTGTTTAAAAAACCAAACTACCTGTCTGTACTTAAACCCAACAGTGCCCTATCTGTACTGATATATTTTTTTAAAATTCATTTTACAGCATACAAAATGGAAGGACAACAGAAAAATAACTTGGAAATTGTTGCAGGAAGCAAAACAGATACAGAAATTGACTCTGAATTCTATGATGATTCACGGGACTTTGAACTTATCCAATGTGTGGAAGCAGTAGATTTCCTACTTGAAAATGAAAAAAAAACTGATAATGAATTATTAGAATTTCTTTTTAATTTTGAAAAAGAATCTGAAAAATAAATTTTTATTTAATAATTCAAAAATTGTTTGAGACATTATTCATTTTTATATGTATTTTGTAAACTAGTAGCAAATTGATTATAATGTAAAGTCAGACTTTAAATATACTGTGCAACTTTTTTGTGTTACATAGTAAGTTTGCTCATAGTTACTTCCTTTCTTCCACTATATTATCTCCAATGTGTATTTAACATCTCTTTATCATCTCCTACCTCCATTTTGTTTCGGCTTTCCAGACAGACTATGGTATGAATTCCATATACCACAAAAACTTCAGAAACAACTTGCAAGATATCTACAAAGGAGACGATGTTTATTTATTTTTAGACTCTGCATTGGTACCTACATGTTGCTACGTAAATAAAAAAAAACAAAAAAACAAAAACAAAACAACGTCTCACCCGCCATCCAACGGAATTGCACCCAACCTTGCGGTACAGAGACAGGCGGCTGCTACGGAGCTCACTAAATGGCGGTCGGCTCCACAGACTTGGGCCTTTCCTGCAAAGATGGCTCTGGGCAACCGTGGAACTCGGACGCTTGACTGCTAGGGCATGGGCCCCATTCCCAATTATATTTAGGTACTGACTGGATGATAAGCGTTCTGCAAGCAGTGTCAAGCTGAATGTGTAACTGCTTCATTTTTAGAACAGTGTATAGATAAAGACATACTACTGTATGGCTCACTACAATACTAAAATAGCAGTAGCAGAATGTTTGGAGGAAGTATAAAGATACAGACTGGGCAATTGAAAGTTTAAAAACCAAGTTTGCAGGTGCATAGAAAAGTGCATTTATTATGTATTAATCTTTCCAACGCCCCATGCACCAGCACACCTTTCCGAGCGTACATTTATGATTTACAAATGCTAGCACTTTTTAAATTAAAAAGCATAATAATAACAAATATTAATCCTTTTTTTTTCTTCTAATGATAACGATTTTTTTTATGTCTTCTATTGACATGTTTTTAATCATGAAAATGCAAAGAACACATTTTACTGAGTCACACTTTTTAAACTCCCCAATGTATTTAGATAATAATACATTATACGTGTTACGATTGAAATCGAAACCTTTACAGCTTCACAGTTTGTAACTTTTCCGAACAGGTGCAGAAGTAAAACAGTTAAAACGTGAGCATGTGTAAACTGTAAAACATGCCATCTAAATAGGCGGACCCACAGCTTCCTTCTGTAGACTACTAAACAACCAAAAACGATATAAACCACACCCACTGTGCAATTAGTTTTGTTTTCGCGAGTTATTTCTGAGTCGCCAATCTATGTTGCAGGTTCCGTTTTCTAGCATCGGATTCTCTTTTTGCGTCAACAAACATATTCCGGAGTTGTAAGTTGTTTCAATATGGCATAGGCATAGTACTTAGTTATAATTTGTGGCTATTTGTCAATATTTAAACATTTATATGTAGAAAAAAACTGTTATCGCTTTTTCTCTGTAACGTCAGCAGCTTCTTTTTAGAAACTGATAGATTATAACAAACATTGCTCCTTTTCTGGCTCCTTTCACCTTATATATAGTGACTTTTTATATTATAATATTGACACTGTACTTCGCTTGTGAGTTGTTGGTGACCTGTCGCACAAACCCTAAACATTTACAATCAACGTCACCATCTTCCACTTGTTATTGTGTTTTCCCCTAGAGATCACACACTGTTAATATGTATATTATAACATTAATAGTCTTGGTGATCTTAGTGGAATTCACCATCCGTCGTCACAAAGAGTAATGATAAGTAAGCAATGTTACCAGCTTGCGGTTTTCAGTCTATTTTTCCCTTGTGATCATGTGCTGTGAAAATATATACATATTATTATTCTCACCATCATGATCTCAGAGGAGTTTATGACCCGTCACCACGAAGATCAAACTTTTTCACCTCTCGGAGAAAAGAAGTTCAGTAAATAATTACCGCTCGAAAGTATTTCATTATAGATGTTCTGTTAAATACATAACTTTATTTTCCTTTTCTTTTTACTGTAAAAATGGTATTAATCGTTATATTATAATAGATTGTCCTATTGCTACAGAAGAGGAATAGGAGATTTTTTAGCGCCACCTATAATGTAACTTTCAAATATTAAAAAGTACTTGATCAGATATTTTTTTCAAGAAACATATTTTACGAAACAACAGAACAAAAAATATAGCTATCAATGCCACTTTGAATATTTAATAAACCCTACATTTCTGAATGTTATTTTCTAATTTCTAATCTTATTTGCGGTCCCTACTCACCTTCTCCCTAAAGAATATATAGGAACTGTACTTTATATTATAAGAGTACCATCCTATATATTCTTTAGTGAGTATGTGATTTATTAGCGGAACAGTCTGCAACCTCTAAGCACTATGACAGCACGTTCCTGAATTGTACAGAATACAAATTCGAAAAATAATAATGCATGCATTTCTATGTAATATGAAATCATTTGTATTTAACTGTTTTTTACTTGTTCTCTTCGTCTGAAATAAGGTAGTGCTGATGTGTTTGTTGTAGCACTTCTATTCTTCTTTAAAAGTAACTGATGCCCTCTTACATCATCAAGAATGTTGGGCAACACTTTTACAAACTGTAGCACCAAAAAGAAGTATATAGCTATGCTTAACTGATATTTTATGAAATTCAAATTTTAATTGTCACCCCATTCATATATACAGCAACAGTTTCTGAAGAAAGATTATTTGTATTTGCTTAATAAAAACTGTTTCAAACCTAGACTGATTTTTTTGCTGCGCAACCACACCTCCCCATCAGGAAAGTAAACACCACATTATAATTAAATAGTACTCCTAAGAAGTATGTCACCTACAAACTTGATAAAAAAAAACAGCGCAAGACACTGTCATTTTTCCGCCGTGATTTATACACCACACGGAAATTATATAAATGACCCTTCAAACATACAAAAAAAATTGTTTCCCTCATAATCCCTCTCCACCACCTTATGGGCACTGTACAGAGTTAATAGTGTTCCTAACCTGCCCTCTACTACTTTATTTTCCCATACTCCTTTGGAAAATGCATCACAATATCACTGACAACAGTGAACCGTTGGTTGCAATAGAAAGGTTGCTGAACTGTTCCTCCACAGGAACAGTTCAGCAACCTTTCTATTGCATCCTCTGTACTAGACACGGACACAAGCTGTTACTGGACCTTCCACCATCCTGAGTGGTAATCAGTGTCCGTTGATCAAGTGATCAATTGTCCTCCCTCCTTTTTGATAAAAACAGTGAACCGTTCCCACCCAATAAGGAGCGAACTTGTGTTCGGAACACTTTAGCGAATAAAATGTCCATGTTGTTCCACAGACGAGCAAGGAATGACTGCCAACCCTTCTACTTTTACTACTTCACAGCCAATGAACATTAAGCTTCGTAAAGTGCCGCTTGGAGCACGTAACCCTAATACTCCCCGAACAGGAAGGAATCGCTTACAAAACTTTTCCACTGACTTCTTCTACGACTAACGGTTCCTATGAAAAAAATCATATATAAATCTCTAGCACAGTAACTATTTCAATTAGCAACATATTGTGGTGAACTTCTAACCTCTGTACTCACGCAAGTGATCCATGAACTGTTACTATGGTAACAGGCAGAAAGGTACTGGCTGTACAAAAACCGTTATATTTACCCTGGATCCTCTACAAGACAGAAAAGAAAGCAAAATACACATTTACAACCCCTTTGCACAGTTTTTTTTATAAAAAGAGGCCCTGGGGGTGAGGCAGTCCCCGGAACTCCTGGGGGTCTTGAGCCCCCCCAGCATACATATAGTTAAAGACCCGGGGGTAGCGATCCCTGCGCAGGGGGGACCCTCTGGGCCCCCCATTATGAAAAAAACTTTCCCCGGGATTTGGCCCCCCCGGAGGCTAATTAACAATAAAGCGGGCTTCGGGTCTTTTTTTTTTCGCACAAAATGCATACCCCGCAATTTAAAAAAAAGAAAAGAAAAGAAAACTTTCCGCGTGACTTCAGGTATGGCGCAAAAGATTCTAATTGTTCAAAAACATATATTTATGTATTTAATGTACATATTAGGGCAAGACAATATCTTGGATAATCATGAAAATAGTTTTTTAAAACTCCGAATAATGCGTATATTACTTTTAAAAGCAATTACGGAAATCGCGGCCGTACGTCGTAAGAGCAAAGATGGTTGAAGAGTTATACATTTTATAAAATAATATAGTACTGCATGCTAAAGGAGAAAAGTCAGCACAATTATTGACCCCTCTCCCAACATTTAAAATCCCCTGGGGGAGGTGGTAAATTAATCGGGACTGAATACGTTAGTACAGCCTACTGTGCTTACGCTACCAGGAAAACACAACAACAGTACAAGGCCCAGATTTCCATTGTAGTGATTTCTTAGTTGCAGGTCTACTTGTCAGATCAACACACACACTTCCTCATGGCTGGTATACAACCACACCACACCCATCCAGTGCATTTGTCACTACACATGTAGAAGCGAGTCTGAAATACAAGGGATAATTAATGATAGGAAAGACAGACACAACCACAGATTTTTGTCAGCTCAGAAAATGGTATATTTATTAGCCACAACGAATAACAATTTTAACGTGCAACACGGTGACAGTCAGCATAGAAGCTAGAATGTCCAAAGATTTATTGAGTCTGGTATACTTTATAGACTCAAACCACAAGACCACCCATATGACATGTAGCAAGATGTATTATACGTAGTTTACAGTATCCCACAGCCAATGGACAAGATCTGTAACAAGACATCTCCTTGTAAGGTGTGATGTATTTGATGCACACATACTGTAACTAACCATGTGATCAGAATGGGCAGTTTTGGGGACAGTCAGTCAAAATGCGAGCTGCCATGGCCTAGTATATTTTCATACAAACTGCGACAGAAGCAAGGCGATGAGTAATATTGCGAAATGTGTTATTAGTTAATAAAATGTATCTTGCAAGCCGTGTGTCACGTACCTCGTCTGGGCGTGGAGAGATGCAAGGATAGCATTTCTCAGACGGTGAAAGGGCAAAACTTCCCAAGATGGAGGTTTTTAGATGTAGGCTAAGTTAATAGGCCTGAAGCTATTATATTTTGTATCAAAGGAAAAGATGGCTTCAACATCTCCCAAATCTGATACCAAATCAATATACCCTGCGTGACAACTGTTTCCTACTCATGGCTGGCACTTCTGCCACTGCCTGCAGCTCCTGTTGCTCCGGCTCATGGCCGTGCTTATTGCCACAGTGCATAGAGCGTGAGCAGTAGGAGACAAGGGATGCACAGCAGACTGGGCAGACCTGTATCATAATGCAGAGTGTCAACACCACAGCTGCTATTATGATAACAGCCTTTATGATCCATGAGCCCCAACCTGATAGCCACTGCATCAGTTTATCCCAGAACTCACCAGTGTGTATGCCCTCTGCCTCATCCCTAATATCCTTTATGTTATGGATTGCCCTATCTATGTTTTGGCTGTTGTCAGGTATATATGAACAGCACTTCTGATGGATGACCCGACGAAGCCCACCCTCTTTGGCTAGGATGATGTCTAAAGCAATCCTATTTTGGATCACTACCGCCCGCATGGCGGACAGCTCTGCTGTTATGTTTCCCAGTCCTGCTGCAGTGGAGTCAGCCAGATCCTCAATCATTCTAGCTAACTCATGTATCCTCTGGGAGGTGTACACTACTCCGGCACCTGGGACCATTACTCCAACAGCTGTCATAAAATGATCAACCCATCCAGCTGACCTTCTCATCCTTGTAGGCCTCACACCTGGCCTTCTAGCCTGTGCTATGTCTGAGAAGTGGACCATACGTGGTATTATTGATGCAAGGTAGCAACGGCCATACCAACCTGGAGGCAGGTAAAAGTATGCCCATGGTCCGCAGACAAAAAATAGTCCCTTGTAACCCACCAGTCCAGGTGAGGACCCAGTGTTGCTGTCCTTGATACGTGACAGTCTTGTGATGTGTGTGCAGTTGCTTTTGCCCACAAAAATCTGGTTCATCTTCCTAAGTTCCATTACCCTCCTCATCTTGTTTATCCTGTCCTTACATGCCAACAATCCTTGTTGTCCCTGCAGTAGATCCTGTAACACACAAGGGTAGGGTATGCATGACTGCTGTGTTGAGCAGTTATGTGCTATAGTTATGTCTGAAGGTAATTTAGGTGATCTGTCCCGCTGCATTCCTTCATCATATAGGATGCAGGATGGGGCTAGGGACAGCTCTTCTACCCTAAACCTTGGTATATTAACCTCCTTGTTTCCACTCAGGTCATTGCCACTCTCCTCAGCCCTGTTCCTGGATCTCCTGTCAAATGTGCTAAGCATCTCAGTGTCTGACCTTGTAGGGTGCATATTCCTGCATGGTGCCCATTTCTTTTTAGGCTCTCTGGCACCCTGTCTGATACTTTCTATATTGGAAATATTTAGTGTTGGGGCTGCCGCGAGGCCAGTGTTGGGAGGTGCAACTAATACTGACATATTGTGTTCAGTGGAGAGTAACTCATGCATCAGAATACAACCCATATACTTGGAAACCGGTAGTACAATGTAGCTCATGCTGTGCTGTGTATCTGTTGGTAAGTGGGTGCAAACGTAACATCCTGAAATGTTCATGATCTGTACATATAATTTCAGCATTTCAACATATTTATTGTTATCATATTCTTCCCACAATTCTCTGTCATTCTCTTCTGTAACCTCCTTCTTCCCCAACACAATCTGGTCTGGCACAACTATGTTTCGCTCCTCATGTTGCATAACTGTATTATTCTCATCACCCACTTTGCCATGAAGAAATGGGATGTCAAACTCCTCTGCAAACATTATAAACATGGTTGTCAGAAATATCCCAGGTACTGGTGATAATACAGCTGCCAGAATATATGGTCATCTACGCTCATTTGTCCTTGGCCTAGGCATTTTAAAAGCGTTTATGGGATTAGTAATAAGCCGTTATTTTCGCCCCAATTGACGTCTGTAACAATATGTAACCCACTGTTTTCTATGGCAATTATAATAATTTGTAAAACTTCAGTACGTGCTGTTGCTAGCTCCTGGGCTGATGGTAGGAAGCCAACTATTGGGAAGGAAAGGTCATTCAGTATAAGTGTCTGCAGCCCGCTCAATATTGGGGGATTTGGCACTGCTACTCTCTGAACAGTTGTTACCTCTACTCCTGGTGATAACGTTGCCACTGCTGACCTTATTGTTATATATAACACCCGTTCTTCCACCACCCGTATCGTAATCCACTTGTGTACTGCAAGTGATGCAACCTGCATATCTCAACTTTATTAGCAATCAATAAAATGTGGTTACGACATCCATTATTGCCCCCCAGCCAATGTGATGTATGCCAGATATTACACTGTCCAAGATGTCAAGGCGTGTGTTTGCCAGTTCCTGTGTTGGTGCTTGGCTGCCAAATGTGGGAAATGTAAGCTGTTGCAATATCAAGTCCGTTAACTTGCTCATCAGTGGTGGTTTTGGTACAATCAGCTGGATTTGTCCCTTCTTTTCCACTCCTGGCCACAATAATCGTATGACTATCACCAATGTTGACTCTTGCACCTCTATTGTCATTTGCATCAGTCTGCCACTCCTTGTTGTGATCAAAGGTGGTCCAGATGCGATGGTAGTCATGTAGCTGAATATAGTCTATTTTCACAGTTCAATGTTCCTCTGGTGCTTCACTATTCCGTGTTGTGCTCACAGTTCTTAATGTCTAACTAGCAGGGTCTTGTATCCCTATATTAGATACAGACACCAGCACCATTTGAAATCAAACACGTTGGCGCCTTTGCTGGGTCTGACAGAGGTTACCAGTACATAACAGATGATAGGCACTTGAAGGAGACAGGTGTCTCTATGATGTCATCTGGAGGATGTGTCTGCCAGGCACAGTAGTTGCATTGGTCGGTCTGTTGGAGGGTTGGCCCGCAGCCAGCAGGAGATCTCTTCTTCCTTATCCCCTGTCGTGCTGGTCAGGCTGGTCCTTCCTGGTGGATCGGAGGTTGTACCTATGGTCCGCCTCAGGTGCTGCTGCCGGAGCTTGCCGTCCATCGTCCTGGTCCGCCGTCCGCTTGGTGTGGGAACTGTGGATCCACGAAGTCAATCCCTCGCACTTCACGGCGGTCGCTGTAGTCAACAATACGGTGTAGGGACCCTTCCACCTAGGCTGGAGGCAGTGCCGTCGGGTGTGGGCCTTTATCCAGATCCGGTCCCCAGGCTGCTGGTCATGTGGTGGTGGAGTTGCTGCTTCTGGAAGAGCCTGCAGGACCTGGCGGTGAAGATAACGTAAAATCTCTGTTAGTTTTTTACAGTAACACAAAAGCAAATCGTCTACTATTGGCAGAGGCGCAGTGGACATATGACCCGCAATATTCATGGGTCGGCCAAACAACACTTCATGTGCACTTAATTTTGTTATCCTGTCAGGCGTACTTCTCATTGCTAGCAGAGCTATTAGCAGTGCATCCACCCATGACAGTTCTGTTGAGGCGCAGATTTTCCCTATATTATTTTTCAAGACCCCATTTTTCCTTTCGACTGCACCTGCCGCTGGTGGGTGATAAGCGCAATGTAACTTTTGGGTGACCCCAAGACCTTTGCATAGACCCCTTATCACCTGAGAAATGAATGCAGGCCCATTGTCTGAGGCCAAAAGGATTGGGATCCCAAATCTGGGGATCAGGTCTTTCAGGAGACACTTGGCAACTGTTAATGCATCACAGTTCTTTGTGGGGTATGCCTCTGTCCACTTACTAAACATACAGACGATGACCAATACATGCCTGTACTTATGGGTGGGGGGCATGTCAATGAAATCCATTTGTAGGCTTTCGAACGGTCCATGAGGTGGAGGAAAGTGGCCTTTAGAGCCCTGAAGGTGGGTACCGGATAGTTAATCTTTATGCCACCTGATGCCACCTGATAATAACTGAGCAGGCAAGCGGTTAATACATTGCCATGCAATTTATTTTTACACTGAGGCAGCCAGCCAGCACATGTGGTTAAGTCGGAGTGTCAGAAACTAGCCACAGTCATGTCAGTCACTAAGCATAGTGCATCAGAACCCTAAATAAGGCACATATCAATACATACAAAAAATGCAATGAATTCTGAAGGCATAGAGCAACGATAATCAAGGAAATCACGATAATCAAATCACGACAATCAAGGACATCCCCCGTATGTGCCGAAGGGACCACCCGAAGGCACAGACACAACACAGCGCACCCGGCACCAGCCCACAAGGCCGTGGAACCAAGCCAGGCCGCACCACAAATCCGGGGAGCAAATGGCTACAACCACCAAGGGAGCACTTACAGGAAACCCATGAGAAGAAGGGCCAACCCCCGCTCAACCAACATCAGAGGACAAAAACCTCAAAGAAACACTCACCTCCAGTACACGAAGTCCGTCAAACCCACTGACCTCTGCTCCAAACACTCAACGGCAGCTGTCCAACCCCAAACTGGACTGTCACTGGTAAGACAGGAATCTGTAGTAGTACGCCTTCCCTCGGACCGCAACCAGCCAACACGTGTGGGGCGTCAGGGAGTCACTGCGTGCATGGAACTCTATGAGGTACACCGTCGCACTGGGGGTGGACAGCGACCGCAGCCAAATACTAGGATGCAAGGAAAAAAATAGCAAATCACAAAGGAGCCCAGAGCCACGAAGGAACCCCTAGGTCCAGAACCGGCTGAGAAGGGAATCAGAGAAAGAACTACAACCTAAACCAGAGCATCAGGGACACAGTCATCAACAGAATGGTGACAAAACAAAAAATAAATGATAACAGCCACCAGAAATAGGCAGATAAAGACACACACCAACATCGTCCCTACCCACGACATATCACAGGGACCAGCCAGACAAACGGGGCAGAGCCAAGAGGAAATACCACAGAAACTGAGCTGAGAAAAAAATCAGAGGATCACAGCAGGAACCAGAAACATGAGAAACACAGCATCTCACGAGCAGGCAGGCCACCGGTATCCAATGGAGTGAAGCAGAGAGACGGACAGAAAAAAAATCAAAGTCATCGAACCTCAAAACTCCAGGCTCCAAAGGAAACCCGCGGCCCAGCCGCCGAGGCCAGCGATGTCACCACGAAGTCCGGGGCTGCAATTCTCCACCGAAATGTAGAAGCAAGTCCGAAATACAAGGGATAATTAATGATAGGAAAGACATACACAACCACAGATTTTTGTCAGCTCAGAAAATTATATATTTATTAGCCACAACGAATAACAATTTTAACGTGCAACACGGTGACAGTCAGCATAGAAGCTAGAATGTCCAAAGATTTATTGAGTCTGGTATACTTTATAGACTCAAACCACAAGACCACCCATATGACACGTAGCAAGATGTATTATACGTAGTTTACAGTATCCCACAGCCAATGGACAAGATCTGTAACAAGACATCTCCTTGTAAGGTGTGATATATTTGATGCACACATACTGTAGCTAACCATGTGATCAGAATGGGCAGTTTTGGGGACAGTCAATCAAAATGCGAGCTGCCATGGCCTAGTATATTTCCATACAAACTGCGACAGAAGCAAGGCGATGAGTAATATTGCGAAATGTGTTATTTGTTAATAAAATGTATTGTGCAAGCCGTGTGTCACGTACCTCGTCTGGGCGTGGAGAAATGCAAGGATAGCATTTCTCAGACGGTGAAAGGGCACAACTTCCCAAGATGGAGGTTTTTAGATGTAGGCTAAGTTAATAGGCCTGAAGCTATTATATTTGGTATCAAAGGAAAAGATGGCTTGAACACACACGTGACCCTATGTATAAAAAAGACGGAGCACATGTGTTGAACGCCATTTTAGAGTTGTTCCCAAAGTACCGAACAAGGGGCCCACTACTACATGCGTCACTGAGCTAGTGGTGCCCGAAGCACTGAGCGGGTGAAGAACCTGCGAAGATGGGAACATGAGTATGTCGTTAGCCATAGAGATATCAAGACTCGGTACCATATATGAGACTTCTTTGTTGGAGATCGGGACTACATCATGCAGAAGGTGTCTTATCCACGAAAAGGTGAGCAGTGAGGCGTGAGTACGCATCGGAGGGAGTCAAGGTTGTAGCATACTAGATACAAAAACGCTACTTAGTATTTTAGACGAATGCACTCCTATATAGTGTATTAATTTACATGCATAAATTTGTTTTCCAATAGCAGGAACGTTTTTATAATCTCTGAAATTTTACCAATACAAACAGTTCGTAGAAATGTGGGAAGGAACGTGTATAAAAGCGCAATGTTATCTAACTCCAAATTAATATAGTAACAATTACCAATCATAACATCTTTCTTCTAATATCTTTTAGATGTAGAGCTTCAGGATGAATTATGTGACAAGGACGACGGCAATGTCACAAGGTGAGCAAAGAAGCTTTTTTACAAAAGAAAGTCAAGTTATCTGTGAAAGGAGAAAATGTGTAGTATGCAGCAGGCGCGCAAAACACACATTGGGCTAACGGGGCTTCAGCTAGGATGAGATAGCTTTCTGGGCCCACAAACAGTTGCACCAGAGTACTTCACAGGTCTTTCCCCCCCCCTGCTTACAGCCCCTACAGCTCCACTCTTCTTTTTGCTTGAAGTTAAGCCCCCCAAACTTTTTTTCTAGCCCCCCCGATATTTTTGACTGTGGTTGCGCCTCTAGCTTCAGGCACCCCCCCTGTCTTGTGTGTCTCTCCCACGTTTTAATGTCCTTTTTTCTCTCTTTCTCTTTCTTACTCTCTCACATTGTTTCTCTTTCTTTTTTAATGTTTTGGATGCTGCAATCTCCAGTCTGCTGTATACAACCTTATCTGAGTTGAAGTGGTGAACTCTCTTGCTTACAGTGAAGGCTTCTTCGACACGTAGAGCACACTCTTTTAATCAAGCCAATGGCACTAGGTGCAAAGAATTTTGTTTCCGAAAGAACAACAAATTATTTGTGAAAGGAGAGAGTGGGTAGTGTGCCGTAGCTTGACTGTGTAGAAATGTATAATTACCTCTGAGCAGTGACAACAGATAGGTTACAACAGTCTGAGAAACAGATCTACAAGCTTATTGCTTCACTTTGATGTCACTTTAAACATGGGAAAAGTGGCGCAAGGAGCTTGTAAATCTGCGTCTGACTTTTCATGAAAAAATCTCAACTCCAGACTCTGCGAGACAGTTTTAATGGCGTTTTCTCTCTCTCACTCTCTGTGACATCAATTCTCTTTCTCTATAAAAGTTATACACACTGCTGTCTACTTTGACGTGTAGAAGCAGAGTTGAATTGAAGTTGTGAACTCTGGTGGCTGCAGTGTTTATACAAGGTAAGCACAGTGGCCTAGATATACAATGCCTCCATTGCAATGCATTAGAAATAAGTTGGCGTATTTACAATCCTGTTGTACCACTTTTGTGTCAGTAACGCAGTAGGCACTTCCATATAGACACCACTTGAACGCCGCACTATAACAGAAGAGAAATGTACTAGGCACACTGCACACGTAAAATCATAGTGTTACCTTCACTTGTAATGCTTCACCTTATTTAGTCGCATCTACATAACATTAAAATCTTTTTTTCTTTTTTTTTGTTGCAGATTACCTACCCAACGTCTTTTGGAGTCCACATCACAATTTGTTTATAATACTGTTTCATTAAAGTTATTTTTCTGGTTGTTTATTAGAATTTCGTTAAGTTACGTTTACAGTTATTGTTGTTTTAATATAAGTTAATAAAAAAAACTATATACTTGTTTTTTTTGGGGGGTGGCGGTCCACAACAAAAATAATATTTATAATTTGAAGTACTATAGTAAGATATTTGACAGTAGTGTTGAAAAGTACTGGCTGTACAATAAGTTATATTTTCTCTGGATCGACTACAGCATTTTAAGGAAAGCAAAGTAAAACAAAACAATGTGTACCACATTTACAAACCACTTGCGATATTTTCGTGTGCAAACCTACCTCCCTACAAAATTAACTGTGTGGGCCTCAATGACGCACGGCAAACCACGAAAACGACCACCCTCCGGAGATTTCTATATTGTGTGAGGGAGGCTGCGTGGCCCACCGCCTGATGCCCTGGAGTCTGCCACGTCCAGACCCAGTTCCTGCAGTGTCCTGGGGAGAAACAGCCATTACAACGCAGTCATAACCATGCGTGACGGTCACCACAAATTCATTAGCACGCATATGACTTTACCACACCTGCCTTTAGCACGCATGCTTTCACAACTACTATACATTTACCATGCATGATAAAGGCATAAGCACGGTAATGTCTTTGTGGTGACGATCACGCATTGTAATAGCTGTGCCTTACGTGCTTCAAATTAGTTTTTAGGTATGCGTGTGACCAAGTCTGATAAGATCGGAAGCCAAGGGCAAACACTGTGGTGTCTGTGGCAGGAAATCTCATAACGATTCATAAAAGGGGGGCGGTGATGGACAGAGTATCTGAATTAAGCAGAGCACTCCTACCCAGTCAACAGATCAGGGCTTGATCCATCACCGTTTTTTAGCTCACTGCACCATCCCAGCTCAGAACCTGGCTACATGCAAATTAGTCTGTCCCTGGCCCAGTGCATCATGGGAACAGGGCAGACCAAACTACCAAGCCAATTCTTTTACTGGAAAGGCAACAAGCTTCCGGGGACCGGTTTCTGGCATTACAGCCGTCTTCGGCCCGGCTTGCTTGAATCCTGATGGTGCAGTGAGCAAGGGACTCACATCTGAGCATACCCTTCCACGCTGATGGTGGACAAAACGATTCATAAAAGGGGGGTGGTGATGGACAGAGTATCTGAATTAAGCAGAGCACTCCTACCCAGTCAACAGATCAGGGCTTGATCCATCACCGTTTTTTAGCTCACTGCACCATCCCAGCTCAGAACCTGGCTACATGCAAATTAGTCTGTCCCTGGCCCAGTGCATCATGGGAACAGGGCAGACCAAACTACCAAGCCAATTCTTTTACTGGAAAGGCAACAAGCTTCCGGGGACCGGTTTCTGGCATTACAGCCGTCTTCGGCCCGGCTTGCTTGAATCCTGATGGTGCAGTGAGCAAGGGACTCACATCTGAGCATACTCTTCCACGCTGATGGTGGACAAAACGATTCATAAAAGGGGGGTGGTGATGGAAAGAGTATCTGAATTAAGCAGAGCACTCCTACCCAGTCAACAGATCAGGGCTTGATCCATCACCGTTTTTTAGCTCACTGCACCATCCCAGCTCAGAACCTGGCTACATGCAAATTAGTCTGTCCCTGGCCCAGTGCATCATGGGAACAGGGCAGACCAAACTACCAAGCCAATTCTTTTACCGGAAAGGCAACAAGCTTCCGGGGACCGGTTTCTGGCATTACAGCCGTCTTCGGCCCGGCTTGCTTGAATCCTGATGGTGCAGTGAGCAAGGGACTCACATCTGAGCATACCCTTCCACGCTGATGGTGGACAAAACGATTCATAAAAGGGGGGTGGTGATGGACAGAGTATCTGAATTAAGCAGAGCACTCCTACCCAGTCAACAGATCAGGGCTTGATCCATCACCGTTTTTTAGCTCACTGCACCATCCCAGCTCAGAACCTGGCTACATGCAAATTAGTCTGTCCCTGGCCCAGTGCATCATGGGAACAGGGCAGACCAAACTACCAAGCCAATTCTTTTACTGGAAAGGCAACAAGCTTCCGGGGACCGGTTTCTGGCATTATAGCCGTCTTCGGCCCGGCTTGCTTGAATCCTGATGGTGCAGTGAGCAAGGGACTCACATCTGAGCATACCCTTCCACGCTGATGGTGGACAAAACGATTCATAAAAGGGGGGTGGTGATGGACAGAGTATCTGAATTAAGCAGAGCACTCCTACCCAGTCAACAGATCAGGGCTTGATCCATCACCGTTTTTTAGCTCACTGCACCATCCCAGCTCAGAACCTGGCTACATGCAAATTAGTCTGTCCCTGGCCCAGTGCATCATGGGAACAGGGCAGACCAAACTACCAAGCCAATTCTTTTACTGGAAAGGCAACAAGCTTCCGGGGACCGGTTTCTGGCATTACAGCCGTCTATCGCCCGGCTTGCTTGAATCCTGATGGTGCAGTGAGCAAGGGACTCACATCTGAGCATACCCTTCCACGCTGATGGTGGACAAAACGATTCATAAAAGGGGGGTGGTGATGGATTCAAGCAAGCCGGGCCGAAGAAGGCTGAAATGCCAGAAACCAGTCCCCGGTAGCTTGTCTCCTTTCTGGTGAAGAATTGGCTTGGTAGTTTAGTCTGCCCTGTTCCCATGATGCACTGGGCCAGGGACAGACTGATTTGCATATAGCCAGGTTCTGAGCTGGGATGGGGCAGTGAGATAAATAACGGTGATGGATCAAGCCCTGATCTTTGGACTGGGTAAGAGTGGTCTGTTTAACTCAGACACTCTGTTCATCACCACCCCCTTTTTGTAAATCGTTTTTGGCCACTATAGGTGTGGCAGGGTATACTCAGACATGAGTCCCTTTCTCACTGCTCCATCAGGATTCAAGCAAGCCGGGCCGAAGAAGGCTGAAATGCCAGAAACCGGTCCCCGGTAGCTTGTCTCCTTTCTGGTGAAGAATTGGCTTGGTAGTTTAGTCTGCCCTGTTCCCATGATGCACTGGGCCAGGGACAGACTGATTTGCATATAGCCAGGTTCTGAGCTGGGATGGGGCAGTGAGATAAATAACGGTGATGGATCAAGCCCTGATCTTTGGACTGGGTAAGAGTGGTCTGTTTAACTCAGACACTCTGTTCATCACCACCCCCTTTTTGTAAATCGTTTTTGGCCACTTTAGGTGTGGCAGGGTATACTCAGACATGAGTCCCTTTCTCACTGCTCCATCAGGATTCAAGCAAGCCGGGCCGAAGAAGGCTGAAATGCCAGAAACCGGTCCCCGGTAGCTTGTCTCCTTTCTGGTGAAGAATTGGCTTGGTAGTTCAGTCTGCCCTGTTCCCATGATGCACTGGGCCAGGGACAGACTGATTTGCATATAGCCAGGTTCTGAGCTGGGATGGGGCAGTGAGATAAATAACGGTGATGGATCAAGCCCTGATCTTTGGACTGGGTAAGAGTGGTCTGTTCAACTCAGACACTCTGTTCATCACCACCCCCTTCTTGTAAATCGTTTTTGGCCACTATAGGTGTGGCAGGGTATACTCAGACATGAGTCCCTTTCTCACTGCTCCATCAGGATTCAAGCAAGCCGGGCCGAAGAAGGCTGAAATGCCAGAAACCGGTCCCCGGTAGCTTGTCTCCTTTCTGGTGAAGAATTGGCTTGGTAGTTTAGTCTGCCCTGTTCCCATGATGCACTGGGCCAGGGACAGACTGATTTGCATATAGCCAGGTTCTGAGCTGGGATGGGGCAGTGAGATAAATAACGGTGATGGATCAAGCCCTGATCTTTGGACTGGGTAAGAGTGGTCTGTTTAACTCAGACACTCTGTTCATCACCACCCCCTTTTTGTAAATCGTTTTTGGCCACTATAGGTGTGGCAGGGTATACTCAGACACGAGTCCCTTTCTCACTGCTCCATCAGGATTCAAGCAAGCCGGGCCGAAGAAGGCTGAAATGCCAGAAACCGGTCCCCGGTAGCTTGTCTCCTTTCTGGTGAAGAATTGGCTTGGTAGTTTAGTCTGCCCTGTTCCCATGATGCACTGGGCCAGGGACAGACTGATTTGCATATAGCCAGGTTCTGAGCTGGGATGGGGCAGTGAGATAAATAACGGTGATGGATCAAGCCCTGATCTTTGGACTGGGTAAGAGTGGTCTGTTTAACTCAGACACTCTGTTCATCACCACCCCCTTTTTGTAAATCGTTTTTGGCCACTATAGGTGTGGCAGGGTATACTCAGACATGAGTCCCTTTCTCACTGCTCCATCAGAATTCAAGCAAGCCGGGCCGAAGAAGGCTGAAATGCCAGAAACCGGTCCCCGGTAGCTTGTCTCCTTTCTGGTGAAGAATTGGCTTGGTAGTTTAGTCTGCCCTGTTCCCATGATGCACTGGGCCAGGGACAGACTGATTTACATATAGCCAGGTTCTGAGCTGGGATGGGGCAGTGAGATAAATAACGGTGATGGATCAAGCCCTGATCTTTGGACTGGGTAAGAGTGGTCTGTTTAACTCAGACACTCTGTTCATCACCACCCCCTTTTTGTAAATCGTTTTTGGCCACTATAGGTGTGGCAGGGTATACTCAGACATGAGTCCCTTTCTCACTGCTCCATCAGGATTCAAGCAAGCCGGGCCGAAGAAGGCTGAAATGCCAGAAACCGGTCCCCGGTAGCTTGTCTCCTTTCTGGTGAAGAATTGGCTTGGTAGTTTAGTCTGCCCTGTTCCCATGATGCACTGGGCCAGGGACAGACTGATTTGCATATAGCCAGGTTCTGAGCTGGGATGGGGCAGTGAGATAAATAACGGTGATGGATCAAGCCCTGATCTTTGGACTGGGTAAGAGTGGTCTGTTTAACTCAGACACTCTGTTCATCACCACCCCCTTTTTGTAAATAGGAAATCTCATAGATCACAGAGAAGATAGGCGGGGGTAAATTGAAAGTAGCAGGTATAGTAAAAATAACGGAGGAAAACTACTAAAATGGTGGAGGACGGAGTATGTAACTAACGTTTGGCGCCTCGGCGATATGTTTCAAATAAATATAGATAGAATATGATTACTAATATTTTACAAAAGTATAGCAGCAGATGAGGCATACGACCTGGCAGAAGAAAGCGGAAAATTTAATACCTGAAACGAGGAGAGGTTTGCTTGGCGAACTTGAAAAAAAACAAAGAAGAGTGGGCTTGGAAATGAGGCTGCGCATGCGTAGAGAGTACAACTGGTGGTATAAGAATATGTTCTTTGAATGTTGCAGGCTTAAATAATCTAATAAAAAGACACAAAGTTGCAGCAGAGTTAAAATATATACAACCTGATGTTGTTTGTATACAAGAGACGCATATCCCATGGATTAAAAGGGAGATGTTGAAAGACTTAGGATTTATGTTGGTATCTGCTTCCAAACAGTCCAGTATGATACGTGGGGTGGCCAAATTGATTAAAGACAGCTCAATAATAGTTGGTCGTAAGGTAGAAGATAAAAAGGGTCGGTGGGTCATTGTGGAACTAAAAACTGGAAACAGTCAATTTACATTAGTATCGGTATATGGGGCTAATCTAGATGACCCCGATCCATTAGTAGAGATCAATATGGAGTTAGTCAACTTTCAACAGCCCATTGTAATTTGTGGTGATATCAATATAAATCTGACTAATAGTGCTTTAGGGGACTCACAGGCAGCTTATAAAGGACGTAAGCCTAGGGTGTACAGAGCACTTGTGAATCTGCTACAGGATCATGGCCTGGTTGATACCTGGGGTATGTTGCGAGAGAATGACAATGGATTTACTTTTTATTCTCATCCTCATAAAAAGCTTGTAAGATTAGATTATTTTTTCATACCTCGA
Organism: Lissotriton vulgaris; assembly: GCF_964263255.1. Classification (NCBI taxonomy): domain Eukaryota; kingdom Metazoa; phylum Chordata; class Amphibia; order Caudata; family Salamandridae; genus Lissotriton; species Lissotriton vulgaris. The sequence continues at coordinate 779,016,992 of NC_141696.1, read as the reverse complement.
AATCTATTAGAAGGCACCAACATTAGAATTTATCCCAGGATATCTTCAGACCATTCTCCTATAGTGGTAGACATCCATCGTCTAGCTAAACGGAAGATACAATCCAGCTTTTCATATGATCGGAAGCTAGGGTTAAATACAGAATTTATCACACATATGCAGGGCTGGATTCAAACCTTCTTTAACGAAAATCGTGGTACTGCAAATATTCCGGTAGTATGGGATACATTTAAAGCAGGGTTTAGGGGCGAATGCATCAGTTTTGTAACAGGGCAACGAAAGAAGTTACGAAAAGAATTGGATAATCTATATGAACTTTTGATTAAAACTGAGATTCACTTAACCAAAAAAGCTGCATTGGGCAATATGGGGCTATCCAAAGAGGAAAATGATGTTATCAAGACCAGAACTAATATCTTAGGATTCTGGGATAAGGAAATTGCCAGGAAATGTTTATCTTTTAAATTGACGAGTTATGAATTCGGTGAAAGAATAGGTAGGACTTTGGCTACAAGGCTTCGAATGAAGCAGTCAGCTCAGAATATAAGTTCAATGAAAGACTCCCGAGGGGATTCACATTCGGATCCAGACCGAATCTTAGGAATATTTAAAACCTTTTACGCAAATCTTTATGCCAGGGAGGATGGTTTGCATTCAGATGACCAATGGTACGATAGAATGTTGATAGAGTTGAAGATGTTAGACCCCGAAATAGCTGGTGAATTAGATCTACCTATAACTATGACTGAAGTGGAGACTGCAGTGAATAGTCTCGCAGTAGGCAAAGCTGCGGGGCCTGATAGATTGCCAGCGGAAGTCTATAAATGCTTTTTTCATATTTTAAAGAATGAGATATATCATGTAATCCTAGCTGCTCAAGATGGTAACCCCCCCCGTTACATGGTCTGAAGCAACGATAGTTGTGTTTTGTAAAAAAGAAAAGCCCACTGACAGCGTGGGATCCTATAGACCTATATCGTTGTTAAATGTCGATAACAAGATATACTCAAAAATATTAGCTAATCGGCTATCTGGGGTTGTGGCATTATTAGTATCTAGATACCAACATGGGTTTATCCCTAAAAGAAGTACGGTTGACCACATTAATAAAGTTATCACACTGTTCGATCTGGCTGCGGTGAACAAACGGAAATTAGCGCTTTTTTTATTAGACGCGGAAAAAGCGTTTGACCGTGTGTCATGGGAGTATCTCTGGATTTTAATGGATAAAATGGGTTTTGGTCAAAAATACATTAAAGCCATAAAAACACTTTATCTTAATCCCACTGCAAAAATATCTGCTTTGGGAGGACTCTCCGACTCACTGTATATCACTAGAGGGACACGTCAAGGTTGCCCCTGCTCCCCGTTATTGTTCTCATTATACATTAACACTTTTATTGAATTATTAAGTCGAAACCCTTTAATTCCTCCCTTTATTGTCTCTGATTTTTCCTTTTCAGTATTCGCATATGCGGATGATATAGCAGTAGTGACAGATACACCTGAAACTGCTAGTCTAGAGATTGAGAGGATAGCTAAAGATTTCGGGATGATAACTGGGTATAAACTCAATGCATCCAAAACTCAGATTCTTTGTTCAGATGCCATAACATGGGAGGATGAGAGGGTGGTCGGAGAGGTCACCTATTTAGGGATACAGATTAAAACTGATATGGTTGAATTGGTCAACGCAAATTGGAGCAATGTCTATCAGAAAATTAAGACTTCTCAGGAGAAGTGGGACCGGTTATACTTGACCATTATAGGCAGGACCAATATCATAAAAATGAATGTCCTCCCTAAAATCCTTTGGAATTTCCAAAATCTAAGCTGCAGGCTTTACAGTCACTTTGTGGGAAATTTATTTGGAATCCTGGTAAACCTAGGCGGGCGATGAAGTATCTTACCCTGCCCATTGAAAGGGGAGGACTAGGGGTGCCTGATTTTTTTATGTATTATATAGTTTGCTTTTTGTTAAAAATGAGAATTTTGTTAATAAGAGATTCTTCAGAGTTTATACATAATCATCCTTCTATATTTGAAAATTTGATAGGAACACATGCAAGACAAATCTGTTTTAATGAAATCGATGGTAATTATTACAAGAGGACCCGATTTAAGGTTCTCATTAGTGCTCATAAAGTTTGGAAATGGGTGGCCCGTACCATTGATATAGGGAAATTGTCATACTATACCCCATATTTTTCCGCTAGATCATTACCCATGATTTTTTCGGATGGTACAGCCAGAAACTGGCAAAAAAAAGGGGTGACTTGTTTGGGGGATTTTTTTTCGAGTGAAGGCAAATGTAAATCGTTTATTGAAATGTGTGAAGAGTTTGATTTATCCAGAAGCTATTTTTTCAAATTTCTACAAATAAGGGATTACCTCATAAGACATAAACTATCTTTAAAAAAGCATAAAATAGTAGAGGGAATTGCACGACAAGACAAGATTGGTATTCTTTATTGTATGTTTACGGAAGTCAAGTCTGATGATTTGGATAAAATACAGGCAAAGTGGGGGGATTTTTTGGGAGATAAGGAGATTGTTGTTGAAAATCTGATTTTGCTTTCTAAAGAGGTTCTGATGTCAGCAAATTTGAAAGCTCAATTTTTCAAAAGCTTATTTGATTTGTATTATACACCTGCTCGAATGTTAAAATGGAGAAGAGGTTTCGATGGTAAATGCTTCCGTTGTAAAGCTGATAATGCAGACAGCGTACATATCTTCTTTTCTTGTCCTATATTAGGAAGATTTATTCAGGATATTGAAATTTTTTTGTCTTTAACTCTTAATGTTAATTTAAAGATCACTCCTTCTATGATGATGTTAGGGAAGATCCCTAATGATAGTCGAACTAATGAATTTTATCGTTTTCGATACTTTATTTTCTTCACAATGACTGTAGCTCGGCTCTGTATTGCCACAGACTGGCTTCAAGAAAAACCTCCACTATTTTAACAGTGGCAAGCACGTTTGTACAAACTTTATAAGTTAGAGTGGAGTCTTTTTTCGCTATCCACATCAAGGCGGAGAAAGAAATTGGGTTGGAAAATATGGGGGACTTTTTCAGATTTCTATGAGGCTTAACAAAGAAATTCTATGTTTATACTTATGTGTTCCTTCGCCTAATGCCATATTTTTCATTTTTTACTGTTTTTGTTAACGCCCTTATGCATTATGTATTATTAAGTGTATTTTGTGATATATATATATATGTCAATATGATTTATTTGACCATTGTTTTTTTTGTCGTGTGTCAATAAAAATATAAATAAAAAAAAAAAAAGAGAGTACAACTGGTGAAGAAACAAAACCAGAAAGCTTTACATACTATCATAGAAATATAGCTCTTTTTTTGACCAGTAAAGTTAGTTCTGAAAAGAACAGTTTTTTATGAGCCTGCGGGGGCGAGATTTTGATCGCTAACTTATCACCTTTGATCTAAACCCCGTTCTGGTCGACTGAACCTTTGTTGCCTGTCTTTGAGGAAAGAAGGTGCATCTCTTACCAGGTTAGTTCAATCAATAATGGACTCCGCTCGGAAGAACCACAAACAACTTCTAGCTTTCAAGGATTTATTATAAGGTAAGGGTAAGTTGTAAATACAAGCATCTCAGCATAATATTCACCAGATACATGGGTACGATTACATACATGTGCTCTCTGAAAACCCTCAGACGAGCAAAGAAGACTACCAAAACTAGCTCCAATATTAATAGAGCTGCCAGCATGGACACATATTGTGATCTCTCGATCATTTACAGGCGGAATAAAAGGTCAGGTTAGGCTGTCCCTACCCTGCTCTGGATGGTATCCCTACTTAACAGAATCCCAACCTACCAAAAGGTGTCAGCGGTGAATGACTCCCTAGGGAGATCACCCACTCTTAGTCTCTAGATGAAAAACCTATAATCGCCGGTCATGACCCCTCTCTGCCTACCCATCCGCTCTCTAAAGGGTCCTCAGGCGTCTGCCCTAACTCCACCCAGGGGTGCTGTCCCTAATACAAAAACACAATCTCATTTGAGACGCCCCTCACGTGATGTAGCTTCTGGCTTTTTCCATGGGTTTCTTCATTGAGGCCTCGTGCGTTAGAGTTGACCTTGCTTCTCAGACTCTTCTCCGGCCCGCTGATACCCCTCAAACATTCCTAAACCCTCCTCCAGGTCTGGTTCATTTCCCTGAACAACCTTCTATTCATTCCGCATATAATTGGATCCCCCTTCCCATTTGTAGACAGACATCTGCAGCCAGGATCCCAATTCTCATAAACTTCTAACAGAAGTTTGCAACATTTTGTCTCGGCGCACTTGGCTCATACTAATACGTGTAAATCAAACATGGCTAAACATTTCAGGCCTACAACATTTCTCATAGTGATTATATTCTTCAAATCCTTCATTAATCGACATCATGTTAATAGTCTGCTTTATGATTATATAAACACATCTATATAATATAAACCTATTACATACCTAACTACTAAATATCATTTAGTGCAACCCACGTCGTGAAAGTGAATACCTTTCTCAAACCCTTTCTGCTCTGGTCCTGAGGCCTACTCCGTTCTGTGCTTACAGCATGTCATTCTTTCAATTTAGCAGCCACACGACATGGGTTCAGGATTAATCACGTCTAATAAGGTTATACATGTGTATACATTTCTGCATTAGTTCCACTTCTATATAAATCTCTGGATTAACTACACATTTCGGAATATAAGTGAATATAATGTTAGCACTCATGGCATTTCTCTTCATGATAGTGCGTACTACGTGTAAGTGTGATGCACTGCTACAATTCGTTCAGTTTGCGCTCTCTCAAGCCTCAAAGCCCCCACGGTCCCAGCCGGCTCCCTGCGTCCTTCTGGAGCCGGCATTGCTTTTCGTCACCCTGGGCACTGCAAAAGGCGGCACTGTAGGCCCCCTGGGACACTGCAGAAGGTGAAAGGTGGTGGTCCCCAGGGCCATCAAAGGCTCAAGGAAGTGGGCCGTGCGGCCCCCCTCCCAACATTCAAAAGCCCCGAGGGGTGGTAGTGACTGTGATGCTGCCTGTCTTACATTAAAGGTGAAATCTTGTACATCGCGTGTGGCATTTTCAACTGTTGGGCAGTTTCGTATGGAATATATTGTGGCCTGCTCTGGCCACGAAAACGCCCCACTGTGCTTCAGCAGGTCCTTGCGCTTTGGAACATGAGCGCACTAAAGGAGCGATGTTCCCTGTTTTGACAAGCGCAAGATGGGCAGAACAACAGTCATGGATTTTACAGCAACCTGATGGTTTTAATTAATGGAGGAAGAACACAGCGACGCCACCATGGCACAAGTGAAAGGACTTCTATAACCAGCATACACTTTGGGACACGCCCGGAAGGGTGCGACTATCTAGCAGAATACGCAGGTGCAAGATAATTACCAAGCTGTACTTCACCACAAGCCGAGCCAGAGAACAAGGGAACAATCCCGAAACGCGTTTGGCAAGACGGCGGATTTTGTCATGCTAAACCTTGACTGACTGTGATGCTGCCTGTCTTACAATAAAGGTGAAATCTTGTACATCGCATGTGGCGTTTTCAACTGTTGGTTAGTTTTGTATGGAATATATTATGGCCTGCTCTGGCCACGAAAATGCCCCACTGTGCTCCAGCAGGTCCTTGCGCTTTGGAACATGAGCACACTAAAGGAGCGATGTTACCTGTTTTGACAAGGGCGAGATGAGCGGAACAACAGTCATGGATTTTACAGCAACCTGATGGTTTTAATTAATGGAGGAAGAACACAGCGACGCCACCATGGCGCAAGTGAAAGGACTTCTATAACCAGCATGCGCTTTAGAACACGCCCGGATGGGTGTGACTATTTAACAGAATACGCAGGTGCGAGATAATTACCAAGCTGTACTTCACCACAAGCCAAGCCAGAGAAAAAGGGAACAATCCCGAAACACGTATAGCAAGACGGCAGATTTTGTGCTGTTAAACCTTGACTGACTGTGATGCTGCCTGTCTTACATTAAAGGTGAAATCTTGTACATCGCTTGTGGCGTTTTCAACTGTTGGGCAGTTTCGTATGGAATATATATATATATATATATATTTATATATCCATATACATCTGAATGTTGTTCATTTGACATCTGTGAAAGCCTTTCTGTTAGAGAGCGTTGCATAAAAAAACCCCATGCCTTCTTCTTTGATGTGTTTAATTTTATAAAACAGAAATCCCTTTCCAGGTGGTGTTGTTTTGTTTTTATTGCTTTGTCGTGTTTGATCCTCCTAGTGGGAGGGTGGAATTCTCCATTATCTGGGAGTGAGAAGTAATACAGAGGCACATTCCTATATGTGTGCCACAGAATGCAGCACACATAGGAAGCAAAAGTGACTTGAACTACTTGTTATTTTTCCTTTTTAGACATCACATAGGGAGGGTTATTGATTTGCACATTCCTAGATTTACCCTTTATTATACATTGCATGCATCAATAACCATGGGAGTGGCAGGGATACACCCACACAGCACACATGGAAAACCTACCTTGCACATAGTAATACAACACAGCATTTTGCACTGCATTGCATCATTCCAGATTTGTAACACCATTCATATCCAGGGAAAGTGACTTTGTCTGTTTTCAAACAACTTACTTAGGGGTTTGTATCAAACATGTTCCAATATGCATGGTGCAGGTATGAGGCACAGCTCCTATACATAAGGCCCTAGCTACATCGAAAGGCGCATAGATGACTGTTATGTAATACACTGAAAAATGTTATTTTGTAAATTGTACACTTCAAATTTCCTTACCAATCAGTAGGCCATTCTCATATTGGCCATTCTAGAAGTGCCATCCAGAAGTCAGGGCAGGAACCCAGAAAATGGTAACTGTGATATTCCTGCTACTCTGGCTGTTGTGATCTAGAAGGAACCAGATGCCAGCTTGTGGAGTACTGCCATCAGTTTCATCTGTGATGGGATGTTGTTGGGCATTGCAGTTGTTGACTGGAGACTTGGCCCAATCGTGTGGAGCAGTTGCAAGATAGACTCCTTCCTGAGTCTGTAAAATGTGATGACGTCATCCACTCTGAGGCCAAAATGGGATATGTGCTGCCAAAATGCATACTTCCTTATCCTTCACTGCCAATGTGCTTGGGATGGCTGTGGTGCCCTGGCAATTTCCAGCTGCAGAATTACCACCACCATGGTATAGTTGAGCTTGCCAAATTGGGTTGTGTGGTTTGTCTTCTTATACCACAGTCTATGCTTCATTTCCTACTCCTGGATTACTGCTGGGCAGGAATCTTGACACATCCAACCTTTGCACACCACTTGCCAATGATGTGTCAAACATTATCATTTCAAAAGATATCACTGCACTGGATTTAGGTTAGTATTTGCATCAGCACGTCTACCGTGCATATTTTAATTTGGGTGTGGCGCAGCCGGTTTAGGAGCAGATCTTTTCCAATGCAGGAGTCTAAAAACAGGCACATTTGAACAAATGTGTCATATTTTTAAATATATAATACCACTTCCGCCACCAGTGCGTAAAGAATAGTGGCACAACACTGGCACAACCCTCTAAAAATATGCCCCCTTTGGGTTTTCAGTAAATGATAGCTATTGTTCCATACATTTTGTTGAAGGTTGCACAAATAATGTGTATACTCCTCTCACCAAATTTCTTTGCAGCAAGTACAATTAATGAAATCACACTAACAAATTTCTTTTGCGCTGTAGGGCAGCACTAGATAATTTATGCTTGGCTGCTACAATGCACTATTTTAGTTTCATCTTTTAGCAAAAATTGCTTTAGTTCACTGAATTAATTCCTAAGGCCTTTTCCAGTTCATCTAGCGCAAGCCTAAAATGGTAATTTACTGAAAGCATAAATGGCTTAGAACAACTTCATGTAAAGAGCTTCCAGCAGCTCCCTGCCTAAGATATTGACAGTTGACACCCTTTCAAGCTACCCATATTTGAAACTGCATAAAGCACTTTACCTTCTGAACTCATTCCTTTATACATTATTTGGAAACAAATGTAACTTAAAAAAGTAATGTTGCTCCACCATCAGTCGTAGGCAAATTGCCAGCTTTCCTGAGGGTGTACATTGTATTTAAGAAGAGAGTGATCAAAGAGACTGAGCCTAATATGAGATTTTCTAGTCCATAATGCACAAACAACACATAGTGTGGCATATTTACAAGCCCCTATTGCCACCACAACGTCACTTCCAGTGATGTTGTGATGGTGATACGGGCCTCGACTTATTTACAAGTCAGCGTTAAGCCACTTAACATGGCTTAATACTGCCTTATAAATTAGGCCTCCTTTCATGCTGTATTCAGCATGAAAGGAGAGGGCAATGGGTGTTGTGGTGGGCATTCCACCGCAACTCCCATTGCTTTTGATGCTGCTGCACCTATTTACAAGGGCAGCGTAAACAGGAGGCAGTGCCAAAATTATGACCAGGGAAAACCTGGTCTTAAACACTATCAATGAGAAGAAATGCTTAATTTCTCCATGTTTTTGCTGTTTCCACGTGTGCTGCCTTGTGCAGCACACAGAGAAAATACATATTGCCTATGATTGTTCATATGCAGGAAGGTCCCCTTCCTGCACATAACCAATCATTGAAAAAAAATGCTGGTTTGCAACTTTTATGTGTGCGCCATTAAGTAGCACACTTAGAAGTTACAAAACAGCATTTAAATATTGTTTATGTGCAAGAAGGGGGCCTCCCTGTACATGAACAATCGGTGCAAGGGTGCCTGCGTTGGTGCTAGGCAACTGAACTCAGCGCCAGCGCTAGGGGAAATGCAGAGGTGCGCCTCATTCCTATGAATACGGCACATCACTGTGATTTCAGAATGGAGAAGCGTGGTGTTAGCAATGTTTGCTTAACCCGTTTAGCGCGTCGAACATTCCGCCCCAGTGCGGACGTTCGATCGCGCTAACGGGATTCGGACGTCCAACGGTCGTGCGCAGCACCAGCGAGGTAGTGCACGCGACGACCGTTGGACGTTCGAAGCACGGAAGGGGTTAATGCCACGCTTCTCCAATCTACTGTAAATATGCCCCAGTGTGTTTTCCCCTTCTTAATGAATAGTCTAAGATTCTGACAACTCTATGTGCATGGAGGACATCATTTATATGATATTATGACTGGAAAAATACACTCACAGGTGGATCTTTTGCCAGTAATCACATAAGTAAAAATAGATCAGCCATGTTCGAATGGGGGAACCGCTGACACAGAATATTGCTTCCCAAGCCACTTCAACTATGTATGCAGCTACTGCATTCGATGAAAAGTCTAAAACAAGAGCAAGCAGATTTACGTTTGGTTGCCCAGACACCGTTGGCACAAATAAGTTGTGGTTCCGCCGCAATAGCTATATGGTTGCTGAGTCAATAAGATTTAATGAAATCCTAAATCTTATACACAGTTGTGTATTATCTGTCATTTTCTTCAACCTTGACCAAGAGAGACTTTATCTCCCTTTATGCTTTACAAGCATATTGCAAAAAAATGTTTAAAGCAGCTTCTGAGTTTCTCGTTAGGAAACGGAAACGTTTTGAAAGTAGCCACATGAGTAGTGGGGCCTCAGGTAAAAGATGTCCATAGGGCTGACATCACTCTGTACCGCATTCCGATTTTGTTGCTCATCTCATCTGTACGTTCATCATGGACGCGAATTTCGATTTCTATGACCCATCTGTAATTCATTAGCCAAATGTTCATTCTTTTCCTTGATATTAATGCATGTTAATGATTATCCCATTACAACCTAATGTATTAATATTCTATTTGCATTTGTGACTTAACAGGTGGTTGAGAACAATTTCAGACGTGTCACTCAGTCCTTAATTGCACTCCGTTACCCCGTCCTGCTTAGTAGACTAATGCCTATGACTCAGTATTTCTTAGATCATATCCAAATGCCCCTCTCTTCTCTTTTTCACCTGCGTATACTCATTTCAATCCACCTATTTCTCTATTATTATAAATGGGCGCTATACCATGAAATAAAGCATTTCCCTCCAGATTCTGCAGTGTAGCAAACTAAAGTTTGCTTGCACTCAGCTGAAACAAAAATGCCATCAATGGCTACCAAATATTTTCCAGATATTTTAATCTTTCTGATCCATTGTTCTGAAGGCTGGCCTAATACCCCTAGAAATTGTGATTATTTATGCATTCCTTCATGTTTAATCATAGAAATGCGTGCATTGAAAGTATTGCTCTTGCATCTTTTGGGTAAAAAGACTCCTGGATCCAGTTGACAACCATACATCGCTGTGGTTAAGTCTATTTACACAGCTTAATGTTCGTTTTGGTGGTTACTAAAGATTCACCAACATTGTACACTGTGCACCTGCAGAGTATTCAGTCTACAGAACAATTGTTTATCAAAACCTGTACCCGGTAATCCATCGACAATTTCTCAAGAGTGGCCCAAAGCCCTAGACAGTGATTGCCACTGCCGAAGATGCGCCATTACTGTAATCGCAACCGACAGGCTAATAATATGCGCCATCTCGCTGCTGCCTGTCTATTGAGCTGCCGTCTAACCAAACAGCTTCCTCGATACAAATGTAATTATGAAAAAGCTGCCGCTGTGCAATTTATTTGCTTGGTGTCCTTTCATTTTTCTCTGTCCGTATTACATCCTGCACTGACACGTCGAATTAGCAGGGTAGTAGTAGCCGGGGGCCATGAATGGGCCAGGCACCCGTGCAGATGGTACCAGGCAGGGCTCACAGCGCCGAGATCATATTCAACACAAAAACTCAGCTCACATTAAAACTTACTTCATCTGAAAATGTTGGTCATGCACGTTAACATTAACGACCCGCAACGCATTGCAAAGCAAACTCCAAACCCTTTCCTTAATGTTTCAAATGGTAACCAAACGATTACTGCGCACTCATTTATAATTATAAACATAACGCTCGCTCATTTATAAACGTAGGAGTGATAAAGAAATGATCATACTGTTGCTCGATTCACTCTACTGTATGCATTGGGGAAATTCAAACTTCGGGGCAGATTTATGTTAACTGGCGCATCCCCAGGGATGCGCCAGTTAACATGTGCCACAGTGCGCCACAGCTCCGCCAGCCATGGTGCGCTGCATTTATAATGCGGCGCACCATGGTGCAAAAACGGCACAGATGCGTGACGCATCTGTGCCGGAAATGTGGCGCATTGTTGGAGTTGCGTCGCAAGCGCGACGCAGCTCCAGCAAGGCTCGGGGGTTCCCCATTTTAACAATGCTGCGTCAAGACCTACGCCTGCTTCAAGCAGGCGCAGGCTTTTGACGCAGCATTGGCTTAAAAGTGACTGAGTGAAATCTCATAGATTTCACTCAGCCACTTTTGCAAGGCGCACCTGCCCCGGAACGCCCACCCTGCGTTGTAAATCGTTCGTAGGGATGCGCCACGTTTACGCCGCCTTGCGTGACGCAACAGCGGCGTAAACGTAGCGCAAGGGCCTCATAAATCTGCCCCTTAATTTGCCAGTTCTCCCTTATTTGAAGGGGGTCTCATTCTCTCTTTCTCTCTCTAAGAAAACTATTGGTGCAGATTTACTCAGACTTTGCACCGCCACAAAGGCATACAAAAGGTGCAAAGCGGTGCAAAGTCTGGGAAGTGGATTTATTTTCGATATGAACGTCATTTAAAGGTGCTCTGTGTGTGCATCAGTGCATGGAAGGCGAGCAACAGCAGACCATTTTTAGTAAAGAAGGATCTGCGCTGCTTTGTCCCCTTTGCGTAATGAAGCGAAGGAACTTTGGTTACTGGGCCATCTTATTCTAAAAGTTTGTAAATCTACCAAATTGTTTTCGCTGCTTTTTTAATATATCCTTCTTAAAATACTCATCACTCCTGGTCCATTTGTTAGAGCACGGGAACTATCCATCTGTATGCCTGGCCCCCAGTGCCCATCCATGCCATTAGTTCTGCGAAGTGACTTAGGATAGCATGAGTAGTTTCTAAGCAAACAATGTCATCATGTGGGACTGACTCTAATGCTGCTTAACACTGCGTGTACAGGAGATACTAGTGCTCATATAGAAATCACACTCATATGGACGTTCACAATACAATTCTGTTGGGTGCTTACAGACCAATTGAGAGAAGAGAACACCCTACTTCCCTACATACAACCTTACGGCTGAGTACTGTATAAGAATACTGTTTGTAGCACACCACTTATCACAGTCTATTCAGACAATATTCATATAAAGAAAATATAACAACAATCCATTAGGCTCTTGGTGATCTTTGTTTCCTGTTTATTCTCCCAATTCCAATCCCTTATGCGAACGCGTTTCGCCGTGGGATACAAAAGCCCACCGGCTTCCTCAGGGCTCAATTTTGTTACTATAGAGTTCCTCTCCGCAAGTATTATCCAACCACCAGTCTACTGCTTCATGCCTTGCACGAAGAGGAAAAATAACCGTCCAAATCTTTAAATCTCAGTATTTGGGCGGTGTGTGTGAATCAATATATTCAGTCTTAATAGACACTCCCAATAATCTGTTAGAATCCGGGTCCCGGTTTTCAATCTAATTCTTCACACCGCCGCCTGCTACCAAACTATTTCTTCTCTGCCAAAATCTAGATTCTGTGGTCCTTCTCACCCGAGTACAGGCGACCTGTACTCGGGTGAGAAGGAGCACTGACTCCAATGCTGGTACACTGACATGAGAGGGGTCACACTGACACCAGAACACTGACACAGGAGTACTGACAATGGCACAGGGCCTCGGACACGGGACACCAATGCTGACACTGGCTATCTGCTGCAGGGAGCATCACCAATGACACAGGGGCATTGGTACAGGGACAAAAATAGACATGACATTAAGAGACTAACAGGGCAACACTGACACAGGAGCAAAGGTAAAAAGGTACTCTAACTGGGATGAACCAAGCCAATCAACATGGACTCCATGTAACTGCCACAGGGGGCCTTGAAACAGGAGTCCCAATTGGCACAGAAATAGTGAAAATGGAGCACTGACATGGGGCTAAAACACTAAGGGGCAGATTTATGAAGGGCTTGCGCCACCTTTACGCCGCCGTTGCGTGACGCAACGGCGCAGAAATGTGGCGCATCCCTGCTCCCTATTTACAATGTGACGCATCTAGGAGATGCGTCACGTTGTACAGCACTGTGCCATGAGGAGGCGTTCCTGCGCAGGGGGGGGGGCGTTCCTGCGCAGGAACGCCTCCTGAAAGTGGCTGAGTGAAATCTATGACATTTCACTCAGTCACTTTCAGGGCAATGCAGCGTCAAAACCCTGCGCCTGCTTGAAGCAGGCGTAAGGCTTGAGGCAGCATTGAAAGAATAGGCCCCCCCAGAGCATTGCTGGAGCTGCGTCGCGCTTGCGACGCAACTCCAGCAATGCGTCACTTTTTCGGCACAGATGCGTGACGCATCTGTGCCGTTTTTGCCCCATGGTGCGCCGCATCATAAATGCGGCGCACCATGGGTGGCGTAGCTGTGGCGCACTTAAGGGCCTCATTTACAAGGCCAATGCGCCGCTGGTGCGTCACTTTTTTTGAAGCACTGGTGGCACAGTGTGGCTTCCAAAATGTTTACAAGGCCATGTAAAATCACCCAACGTGACTTTTCATGGCCGTGTAAATATCAACCCTTCTCACGCATTACCCTGCATCAAAGGGGCATTCCATTGGTGTTGATGTGGGTGTTCCAAAGCAGCATCCATTGAAACTGACACATTCCTAGATTTACAAAGTTTTGTGAAGCTGTGAATGCGTCAGAATCATATGCCTCCCCAGGGGAGGTTTCGGAGTGGTGCTTGCTTCATTCTGCAGCACGCATAGAAAGAGGAAAATGCCATCAAAGACTGTTTTTATGCAGGAAGGTAACCCTTCCTGCAGAAAAACAATCATTCTAAACAACACGGGCACCCGTGTAACATGATACAAGGGTGCCTGCGGTAAGGCATGGCAGCCAATTGTGCACCAGCACCAGCGAAAGCACAAGGATGCATTATGTTGCTGTTAATGTGATGCATCCCGGTGCTTTTACAATGATGCAGCTCGGCGAAGCAAAATGGCTTAAGTGCCGTTCAATAATTGTTTTCTAAATGAGGCCCTAATGCTGGAAAAATCGCATGTGGGAGTTTCCCTGGGACATTGACAGTGTACAGTAGGATATAAGATAATTGACACTAGAACAAAATATCAGAACAGTGGCATGGCACAGGGACACTGATTAGAGGGAAGATAGAGTTTTGTCCTTACATGTTGAAATTGATAGGGAGTGCTGATAATAAAAATACTGTCATGGAGACACCGAGGCTTGAATAATTCCACCGGGGCATGGACTTTAAACAGTGACACTGAGATACCTATAGGGTCATGTTTTTTTTTATATTGGGACAATTAAATTGAAACATTAATATGGGCTAAAAACATTGACACTAGGACACTGACAGAGAGGTGCAAACATTGACATTGAAACACTGACTACGGGGCACCAGAAACAACAGGTCAACTCCAACGCAGGTATACAGTCAATGGGGCACAAACACTGACATAGGTTTATTAACTTGGGAACAGTAATACTGAAACACTGGCAGAGGGCACAAGTATTGGTGCTAGGAAACAGCAAGGGGCTGTGACACAGGGGATGTACACACGACCATTACAACGCATACCATTACAACGCATAGCGCTTTGAGGTGCTGGATAGTGGTAAGTATAATTTACTATTCTAACTCCAGTCCCCGTGGACCCTAGGGAAGGTGTTGGATAGTAAATTATACTTATTCCCTATCCTAGAGCGCCCCCCAGCACAATGCGTTGTAATGGTATGCGTTGTAAAAGTCGCGTTGTAATGGTAGTGCGTTGTAACAAATGCGTTGTAACAGGTGTATACCGACACAGGGAGAGTGAAGGAGCGACAGTAGGACACTGACTTTCAAGTACCTATATTTGAACACAGCACCAGGAAAGATAAGTTGCAGAGGGACACTAAAACTAACTGGAGGGGCAAAACACTAGGTACTTCTTCAAATGAGTTCCACACATTTAGTCCACCAGGATTTTGTTTGTGAACACCCAGTGTTTGGACATTTATTGTGGATGAGTCTCATTATTTGAGTCTCACTCAAAGTAATTTCGTGGCAATCAGACTAAGCGTATGTACCGCCAGTGCCCACCTTCCAAGAAAAGGCTGCTGCATATCATCTAGGGTAAGGGGTACTAGACTGATCACATACATGTGAATCTGTTTGCACGCATGTGTTTAAACACAAGTCAAGTCAAGTCAAAATATATGTTTATTGTGACCATAGTCTTTAAACAATGCAATGAGAATAGCACAGAATGGAGTATGACTTATTTTTTTAAAACTTTGTCCATTTACGAGGTTCGTACACACCATTATCAAAAGTACAAAAAATCTGTAAAATTTACAATTATCTTAAAACTTAATTTGTCTAATAAAACCTATTCACATTCTTATTACACCATACAATTACAATCTGCTAAAAACTCATACAGTACTACATGTTATTCTTTAGCTCTCAGCGCAATCAGAGACACCTTTAAGAATTTCCCGAGAGCAATTGCAATATCGATGTAGGGGATTTCTGTTAAGAGACTGGCTGCCTGTGATCTTGTTTTTACATCATATTTTATGAAGACTGGACGCAACAGAAGTTTCCTAAGGTCTAGGGGTGTAAAACAGTCTAACAAGATATGCAGCGGGTCTCCCTTTGTCCTCAAGTAACACTTGCAGTGACCTTCCTGATCTAACATTTTTGAATTAAGGTCTCTGCTTATTAGCCATGGGTTGATCCCAATTCTAATTCTCAGGATCTCTTGCCTGTATCCGCGATTGGGTAATCTGTCAAGGTAGGGGAACCAATTATCCAGGGACCACGCATTTAGCATATGTACCACTGATTTTTTCTTTCTTAAATAGCCTCTATCAAACATTTTCGAGACTTCTTTCCCTCTTTGCTTCAATTCACCTTTGGTACTAGTGATTTGCAATGAGCTCAGGTCCAAGTCGAGCTCAAGTGTGTTACAGATTCCCTTCACTTTATCCCTACTGGACTTCGCCCATTTTAGCTCGCTTTTCTGAATTTCTTTGCGACACCAGTATGCCACTTTTTTTGTTTCAGGGTCTTCTAATCTCTTCCAGAATCTGATCACAGCCATCTGGGTTAATATCGCCCAGGACTTTGTGCCTATTTCTGTTCTGATGGCTTGTATCATAGCAGATTGAGGAAGTGATAAGAGCCTTTTTATGCAATTTCCCTCTATGGCGTCCCAGGATCCCTTACCGCTCAAATAAAGGATCTCTGCGCCATATAGAACTTGGGGGGGGATCATTGCCTCAAATGCTCTGAGCATTGGCCGGTGTGACATCTCACCATATTCCCCATTGAACCTTTTAAGTCCGCATATGGAGGAGAGTGCCTTTGCTTTTTGCGTTTCCAAATGGGTGTTCCAATTTAGTGTCCTATCGAACCAAATGCCCAAATATCTGTACTCATTTACTGTCTCTAATTTAAGGTCACCTATGTACCAACTAAACCTGCTTAGCTTTTTCCCGAAGCATAGGGTTTTTGTTTTATCCAAGTTGATAGTCAAGAATTTTTCAGCACAGTAGGTATTAAAGGCTTTAAGCTTCCTTTGGAGGCCTCTCTCGGTCTGATCTACTATCACCAGATCATCCGCATATAATAGGCACGGGATCTTGTTTCCATCCATTTTTGGACTGGCACTGCCCTCCACCTCCAAATAGGCCGGGAGATCTGACAAGTAGATAGAAAAAAGCTGGGGGGCCAGAACGCAGCCCTGTCTTAACCCATTAGCTATGGGTACTTTGGGAGTTAGGGAGCCCCCCGTATCTTTAATTACTTGCCCCCAGTTTTCCCTGTGTAGTTCTTTTATTATGGTCAAGAGATCTTTCGGGATATTTAGCTTCTTTAGTGTCTCCCATAGGCAGGCCCGATCTACAGAATCAAAGGCTGCTTTGAAGTCGACGAAACAGCAGCATAGTTTGCCATTCTGTTCCGTCGACTTCCTCGCCAACGCCCATAGAGCAAACCCGTGGTCTATTGTCGAGTGGCCTGCTCTGAATCCACCCTGTTCTGTGGGGATTATTTGGTACTCATCTACCCATGTATTCAGTTGTTTCAAAACAATTTTAGAGAACACTTTCTCTCCAATATCTAGGAGGTTAATCAGCCGATAATTTCTTGGCTCCTCTTTGCTCCCTTTCTTGTGTATCGGCCTAATTATGGCCCCCTTCCAGGTTGGAGGCATTACGCCATCTTTTAGCACTACCTGAAACATATTGGCCAGGAAACTTGCCCACCATGTAACCTCGGTCTTCAGAATTATTGCAGGCAGATTGTCTGGGCCTGCTGCCCGGGTTAGCTTGAGTTCTTTTATTGTGAGCTCTACTTGTTCTTCGTTAAATTTGACAAGGAGGTCTTCAGAAATATCTTGCCATGTTTTAGTCTCCATCTCCTGTCCGGGAGTCCTTGCCCCGTACAATTCCCTTATGTATGAATCCCATGCTGCCTCACTCACCACACAGTTTAATTCGCCCTCTGAGGTGCCGGATGCTGTCTTTACTAGTTGCCAGAATTTCCTTAGATTTTTATTCTCTATGGCTTCCAATAGTTCTAACCAGCATTTTTCTTTATGTAGCCTTTTTGTAGAGAGTACCATTTGCTTGAATTCTTTTTTCAGTTTTACCAGGTGATCATGCCTCTCTTGTGTAAAGGACTTTTTTTGTTTCCTCTGTGTTGCTCTTATCTCCCTTTTCTTGTTTTGGCATACTACTGAGAAGCCTTTACCATATTTTATTTGTTTTACCCTTTTGGGATCTTCCCTTTTTAAATTTATCTTGAGGCATTGAACCAGTTCTTCTAGTTTTACAATGAACCATTCCAGATTTTTATTTTCAAAATTGGCAGGTGCCATTTTTATTTGCGTGGTCTTCACTTTTTCCAGATATTCCTCAGTTAGGCGTGTCCTCACTCGTTTGGGGTACTCAACCACCTGGTTTATCACTGTTTCTCTCTGTAGTTTCCTACCCCCCGTTATTACTATATGGAGGAGTTTGTGATCGCTCATCGCTTTTTGGATTAACTTAAAGGATCTTATCTGGTGAAAATTCCAGGCCTGCAGGAATATATAGTCAATTGGGCAGTTCTGCTGCCCTTGTATAAACGTTTTTCCTGCTGGTGTATCTGAATCTATTCTTCCGTTAACACAGTGAAAACCCCTGCCTCCTAAGATATGTATTAATTCCCGGTCTTGTTTCGAAGTTTCCCCTACTGGGAACCTCGCCGGGTTTATACCGTATGCCTCTAGCTGTTCCATATTATAAAGGTCTGCTTTTCTTGGGTTTAGTTTATGGTTGAAGTCCCCCAATATCACTATTGTGTCTGCGGGGTATTTTTCTAAAATACTGTCTACATCCTCCTTAAAAAACCTCCTTTCCCTTTCATACTCCTCCCCATTTTCCCACTGCATGTATACATTCAATAAAATCATCATTTTATATTTTGAATCCACCGTCAAGAGTTCAATTCTGCTTGATTGTACCCATTTACATTTTGTATTCAACAGTTTTATTTCCCTCATTACTCTTGTTGATACCAAGGTCATCAGGCCCCCGGAGGGCCTCCCACGATTTTTCTTTATGGCAGGCTGATGTATCTGGGCATAACCATCAAAGGTTGGGGTATCGTCGCATAACCAGGTCTCTTGCAGGCAGGCAATGTCTACTTTGTTTATGGATTCCTTTATGTATTCCCATTTTTGTTCATTGCCTAGCCCATTTACGTTCCAAGATAAGAGACCTAGGTCTTGCGGACCCCCTTTATCCTATTCAACGTCACTCAGCTCTCCTTCCTCATCTGTAGCCACTGTATTCCTTTCAATACTTTCCTCCGCGTGGGTGCTGTGAGACGACCAGTTCCCCCATGAGGAATCGTTACCTGTGTTTTCAATTATAATGTTCAGAGAGCTTCGATCACTTTTTGTTTCTTTATATAGGATTACTTGTCTCTTCTGGAGCCCGGCATGTTGTTTTAAGAAATTATTATCTTTCACGGTTTTTATATCTCTCTCTGGGATAATCTTTAGTCCTTGATGCGTTATCTCCTTTGTGGCATTCAGGATTGCCCTTTTTACCAGGTCTGAGTATAATGTGATTTTTGTTATTTCCTTTCCTTGCCTGTTTTCTACAAATCCGACGTGCTGAAGGTCTTTAGTGCCGATCCCCCTCAGACTAGCGCATTTTGCAAATGCCGACAAAACCTGTGCCCTATTCGGGGGGTTAGTATTTCTTCCAGACTTTCCTTTCCTCCCTGCTGGTAACAGGTCCAGGAATAACCATTTATTGTCAGCTCTCTCGTATAAGTTCATGTTTATTTCGTTCAGCTGATGGCTGGTGAATGTTCTTCCTTCTCTCTGGCTTTTGTTTCTTATATTGAGTTCTTCATGTATCTGTGGTCTTATACACCTTTGTTCTGTGGCCGGATCATCCAATAGCCTTATGCTTTGTCTCGTCATGCGGGTGGAGGGGGGAATCTCAGTTGCCTCCCTATGAGATTGTTTTTTCTTTGGTGCTCTCACAATTTTAGGGGGCATAGGAGTTTTTGCCGCCGCCTGTACAGGTCTTTGTGTTATAAATATTGGGGCTAAGGCATTTAATCCTGGGGCCACCCTCCCTTTCCTTGTTTCCTTCTCTTTTCTCATTCCGGCATGGTTCATTTTCCTGGTTTTTTCCTTCCTGTTCCTGGTCCCGAGTGTAACATACCCTCCTCGCCTTTTTATCAGCATGGGTCTTCTTGATATGTACACGTTGTTCACAGGTTCTACTACCTCCTTTGCTGCTTGTTCTGCAGGTTTGGGCATCCTTTCGAGTAATACCAAGCTTTCTTCTTCCGATACAATCCTGTCACTTTCCTCGTTTGGAAGGACTGTGTCTGTTGGCATTACCCTACTTGGCAATTGGCACTTTATTTCTCCAAGTTCTTCTTCTATTTTCTTTAAGTGATGTTTCTGTGCCTTCATTACTCCGTTGTTTGATAGGGTTACTTCCAGGATTCCTTGGAGCGCTCTCTGCATTAACAAGATTAACTCCATCAGTGAAGATGTTGGGGTTTCCGAGAGCACCGAGTCCTGTGTGATATTTCTGCTTGGGATTGCTGGGTGGCTTGTCCTTAAGCACTCTTGCAGTGATGGGGATTTTTGTCGTAGTTGCTGTTGTAGAAGTTGGTCAGGTGCTCCTCCCCAGATGATACTCTGGTTCTGGTCATCGTTTCCCCTGTGGCCTTCAGTCCCTACTGACATCAACGAGAACATTTTTGGTGATGATGATAGGCGAGGGGCCGAGATTTGGTGATTTTGACTCTGTAGTGTCAGGTTTAAGGATCTATGGTTCATACTGACTTCCTCGTTGTCAGGATTGGCTTCTTCCTGGGGATCTCCTTGGTTTGACCGTCTCTGGTTTTCGTCTGGCGAGCCTAATTTTTCCCCGATTTCTCCGCCAATTTCCGCTATTTCTTCATCTAAGACAGACGCTATTGCTGGGTTTAATGTTCTATAGTGTTTGCCTACAAATTCCTTTATAGATTTTAGCGCTGCTGTGTTCTCTTTCTGTTTGATGGTTGTTTGATTGCCACCTTTTTTTCCCTTCTGAGCAGTTTTCGTCGCTCTTTTGACTTTCTTTTTCTTTCGTGCCCCTTTATTATTTTCCATAGAAGATGCAAGGCTTTCCTGGCTTTCATTGAGGGATTTTGAGCCTTCCAAAGATTTACTCCTTCCATGTTCCTCCGGTAAGTTTTGGCCTCTTTTGGGTGCCATTTCTAAGCAGAAGCTGTTATACTAAGGTGGTACACTTAAATATTACTTTTAATAAAAAATACACACTTACCTCTGTTCTGCCTCAGTTGCCTTCCGCCTGCTGCCTTGTTGCCTTGCCCCGCTTATATTTCTGCCAAGAATAAAACTCTAAGGGTATTTTCAGATGTTGTTTATGCTTTCTTTTGAAGGCTGGAGCGTAAATTCCACTCCCTTTATTGCCTGCTTCCGGCTCCGAGGCTTCGCAATGGGCTGGCTTTCGAACTCGGCTGGTTCAGCTTGTTGTCCGCGTTTCCCAGGGTGGGGCTGCTTGGTGGCTCGCGGTCCGCTGGGCTCTCTTGCAGTGGTTGCCTTCTCACTGGCACCACGCACTCGGCGAGTCTCCCTGCTCACAGCGGCTCCCGCACAGCTCCTGCTCCCGCTCCCCTCGTCACTCTCAGCTCCTCCCCGCCAACCTCGCAACAATCCGCGGCTGGGGAGGAAGCCTGTTGCCGGCTATCCCGTTTGTCCGCCTGTGGCAGGGGTCCGTTGAGCACGGGCTTACACTGTGTCTCCAGCGCCGATTCCCCGCGCTCCTTGCTCCACACCACACTGTGCTTCGGTGATTCGGCGGTCGGCAATCGGTGACCTCAGTGATCTCTGCACTTGGTCTGGAGGGGCGTGGTTAGGCACGGCACGGCGCAACTGGTCAGAACAGAGTACAGGCACTGAGAATGTATATCACGTGAGGACATGTGCAAGGTTTTAAACTGAAAATGAAACCTGTCAAAATACCCTCTTTTGCCAGGCCCAAATCTTTTCTTTAAATATTAATAGGTCACTCCTAGGTAGGCCATATTGCCCATACAGAAAGGGTACATGGCATTTAAAAGTAGGACATGCAAGATTTAATGTTGAACATGTCCCTACAGTGAAATATCCCGAAACTATTTTCACTCTAGCAAGGCTGGCAGCATTCCACAAGGAAACACTGGGCGACATTGTTACATTTAATAAATATGCTACTTTTGGATTGGTAGCAGATAAAGAATTAACTCAAGGACTCATTTTAATACCTATTCAAACTCAAATGTAATGGTAAAATTAGATTTTGTCTAGCTATTAAGCAAAAGTTACTATTTATTTGCCTACAGTCTGTAAGCATTCAACTGGCACCTGCCAGCTGGATTGCTCCCCTGTGGTGAGAGATGTATTGCTCCCAGACAGCGGACAAAGTGCCCAGGGTGTGGGGTGGAAGTTTCCCTCCATGACAGGATGGATGTACCTAATCATTTCCAAGGGGGTTTCCCTGTCATATGTAGATATAGTTTACACCTGGGCCTATTGTCCTTCTAGTCAGCCTGCTTCCAATCGCATTGGGAGGGTAGTTGCCTCAGAACTGTTTTAGAGGGACCACAAGGGATGGTTTTCTTATCATAGCCGTACTTCTGGGTGGGCACAGAATACTATGACAAATGGAAAAGGGGTTCTGTCACATTGGATTGTCCCTAAAGGCTGTGCACAAGGGTCAGAACAATAGTTGAGGGAAGATATGGCATCTTAGCATAGGAGAGGGGTGCTTGATATCTAGAGCTTGTCACCCACACGTATAAACCCTTGCACAAGGGAGAGCCAGTGAGCAAGCCACTGAACCTGGAAGGCGACAATGAAGATTTACGGACTGGTGAAAGGATTAGCCCCCTGATAAACTAAGGACTTTGGCTGTAGCTTTCACACAAGAGTAGAAGGGTCTCTCCAGAACCAGTGACTCTGCCCCCTTATGCCCCTTGAGGACCAGCTGGGGGAAGACCAGGAATCCACTTCCACCCTGGGTGCCTTGCAGCACAGCTAGGAGGCTCTGGGTTCTTAGAGTGCAGGGAGCAGGTTTCACAGCTGGCTTGTAGCAGAGAAGCTGCGCAAGAAGACCCCATCAGCAGGAGGAGGAATATCAATAGCCAGTAGAGGGGAATGGCGCAGGGAGTTAGTAAAACCAGCTGACCACAAAGTGCACCCTTGAGTGGCCAGAAGGCCTGTTTGAAATGGTATGTTACTGTTACATCGCAACTTTTACATCGGAATGCTGTTACAACGCAACTTTTACAACGCTGGTTCCATTACATCGTATGACATTACAACGCAGTACATTACATGGCAGATGCTATTACAACGCATGCCATTACACCGTAAGTATTGGTAAGTATATAATTTTTTTAAATTTTTATTTAATATTATTTAATTAATTTAATTAATTTTAATTATAAATAAATATATTTATTTATGTTATTTAATATTATAAATAAAATATATTAATTTAAGTAATTTTTAAAATAAGTATGAGTATAGGAGTATATGTTTTGGGGTACTGAGGTATATGTTTTGGGGTGTTTGGGTATTTTTATGTTTTAGGGCTGGGTTTGTGTTTTGGGGTACAGGGGTATTTTTAGGTTTTATGGCTGGGTTTGGGTTTTGGGGTACAGGGGTATTTTTAGGTTTTAGGGCTGGGTTTGGGTTTGGGGGTACAGGGGTATTTTTAGGTTTTAGGGCTGGGTTTGGGTTTTGGGGTACAGGGGTATTTTTAGGATTTAGGGCTGGGTTTGGGTTTTGGGGTACAGGGGTGTTTTTAGGTTTTAGGGCTGGGTTTGGGTTTGGGGGTACAGGGGTATTTTTAGGTTTTAGGGTTGGGTTTGGGTTTTGGGGTACAGGGGTATTTTTAAGTTTTAGGGCTGAGTTTGTGTTTTGGCGTACAGGGGTATTTTTAGGTTTTAGGGCTGGGTTTGGGTTTTGGGGTACAGGGGTATTTTTAGGTTTTAGGGCTGGGTTTGGGTTTTGGGGTACAGGGGTATTTTTAGGTTTTAGGGCTGGGTTTGGGTTTTGGGGTACAGGGGTGTTTTTAGGTTTTAGGGATGGGTTTGGGTTTTGGGGTACAGGGGTATTTTTAGGTTTTAGGGCTGGGTTTGGGTTTTGGGGTACAGGGGTGTTTTTAGGTTTTAGGGCTGAGTTTGTGTTTTGGGGTACAGGGGTATTTTTAGGTTTTAGGGCTGGGTTTGGGTTTTGGGGTACAGGGGTATTTTTAGGTTTTAGGGCTGGGTTTGGGTTTTGGGGTACAGGGGTATTTTTAGGTTTTAGGGCTGGGTTTGGGTTTTGGGGTACAGGGGTGTTTTTAGGTTTTAGGGATGGGTTTGGGTTTTGGGGTACAGGGGTATTTTAGGTTTTAGGGCTGGGTTTGGGTTTTGGGGTACAGGGGTGTTTTTAGGTTTTAGGGCTGAGTTTGGGGTTTGGGATACAGGGGTATTTTTAGGTTTTAGGGCTGGGTTTGGGTTTTGGGGTACAGGGGTATTTTTAGGTTTTAGGGCTGAGTTTGGGTTTTGGGGTACAGGGGTATTTTTAGGTTTTAGGGCTGGTTTTGGGGTACAGGGGTATTTTTAGGGTTTATTTTTTTAAAGTACGACTTTAATTAAATTAAATTAAATTAATTACATTTAGTTAAATTTATTTAATTATATTAATTACAATTTTAAGATTAATTCAATTATATTAATTAAATTAATTAAATTAAAATAATTACAATTATAAAATTTATTAAATTAATAAAATCATATTAAATTAATTAAATTACATTAATTTCATTTTTAAATTTAATTAAACTAAATTAAATAAATTAAATTATTTACAATTTTAAAATTAATTTCATTATATTTGTTAAATTAAATCATTAAAATTAACTTAATTTCCTTTTTTTTTAAAAGATATACTTACCTATACTTACGATGTAATGGTATGCGTTGTAATAGCATCTGCTATGTAATGTCCTGCGTTGTAATGGCATCCGATGTAATGGAACCTGCGTTGTAAAAGTTGCGATGTTACAGCCTGCGTTGTAAAATAACGCGTTGTAACATCATAGATCCTTTTGAAATGCACCTGGTGGCTAGAGCTCACTGGTATACATACAAGGAGGGCCTGATGAGAGAAAAGGGGCGAGCGAGAGCAGGGTCCCCAGTCAAAGAATCAATAGACGAAAAGGCCTTCGGGTCAGGTAAACTAAGTGACATCACAGACAGGAAACAAACTGACTAACAGGGGGAATCTCTTTTAAGGACGGTTTCCCTCACACACCAGAGGTGTCATGCTTCATCATGGGAAATCCTCCTAGCATCTTGAAGCCTATTCAAGATGGGGGCTACAACTCCCTCGTTGCAAAGGAAGAGCTCAGGGATGTTTTCAGGTGTATGGGTCATTCCTAAAACCCAAATGAGAGCAATTAAAGTGATGGGAATGGCGTAGTGCAAAAAAGTGAGTGAATAAAACTAGCTACAGTGAGTGAATAAAAAAATCATATTTTATTAATCACTTCCGTACACAGCATTAGCTATTACAGATCCTGATGAAAGCCATGACACTTGCTAGGTCTTAGACTGAAACATGTCGATCACTACTCAGTGCGCCTGCATCTAATGTTTGTAGTCGCACTCCATGTCTTCTATTTTTAACCCTGGCGCAAGGTAGCAAAAATAAAACTAATCAAGCTAACCCTATAGCTAGTTTTATTCACTTACTTGCGATGGCTGTTTGTTAAAGTTTGGGCACAAAAAATATTTTTAAAAAAATCAAACTTAAGGTCCTAAGATCTGCTTGTGAAGTTTGGTACTATGCTAGGAAGATTCTTAAGATTCCATACTATAGTCCAAGTGCTCCTATCTGGAACTCTCCAGGCACTCCTGTGTTCCTTAAAGATCGTAATATCCATTTTTATTATTATTATTATTATTATATTCTTATATAGCGCCAGAATCAACCCCTGAAGGGGTATCTCCGCGCTTGCCTTGGGAACCCGTCCTGGTTTTTCCCTGTGAGATAGCCCCTACAGGGCATCCCCAAGGTGAAAGCCAGGCATCCCGCCGCGGGGGGCCGTTGTGGAGATTAAGCAAGCTTAATGCCCAGAGTTGCAGAGTGTGAACCCATGATTAGGTCAGGCACCGAAGCGAGAATTATCGAGTCCGTGGACATTTGAGCTCAACACCCTGCCGCGTCGGGAATTGAACCCTGGTCCCGGGTCTGACCTCTGCTTCAGGGTCTGCCTGCTCTAACCAGTGAGCCACACTTCTCCACATTTCTTTACTGGAAGAAGGTATTCTGAAATGGGGTCAACTCCTACAAGATAATAAACTTCTTCCATGGGAAGTACTATGTAACACACCAAATCAAAGGCTCCCAGGATTTAACTGTTATCAGCTATCCAGTTGGGCCGTTATGTTGGATAACGAGGGAGAGGTAAATGAAGAACATGACAATATCCTACAAGGCCTCCTCCGTCAAAGTAAAGAGGTTTCTAAATGGTATTGCCTTTTGGTTTTAGAGGGAGCCACTACTAGCACCAATGGAGGAGTCCTGGAGAAGAGACCTGTCTTCGTTCAGCGTAACACACTTATGGCTGGTATCGATGCGTACTTTATGAAATGTGGTTAAATCTGCTCGTCTCAGTAGTATCATATGTTTACACTTCATAGGGCATATTGAACCCCAAAGAAACTTGGGAGGTGAATGGCGGAAGGTCTGCCTGAAGTGTGCTGTAGATGATGCCGACTACTTGCACATCTTCTGGCAGCGTTCTCCTATCCAGGGCTTCTGGCACAATGTTGGTAAGACTGTTTCAGAGGAGATTAAGGTAAGCCTGATTTTGGTCATTTGTGGGGTCCTCCCAGTGGACAGTGCCTGCCATACGCTTTCTAACTTTCAAGCATCGCTGCTATTTCTGTTAATTCTTCTTGCAAGGAGGGACATTTTCTTAAAATGGATTTCCTCTCAACCCCCAGGAATACTAGAATGGATTGCTTTGGTGAAACAAATTCATATATTGGAGCTTGCTGGTTCCTTGAGAAAAATAATCAGAATGTGGGGGCCTGGGAGGGTGGGTTAATAATCTTTATAATACAATATCCTGAAATATCACAATACTTATTCGTCCAATGATTATGAAATAAGTGAGATTAGAGGAAGGGGCACGATCTTGAGGAGGTTGTCATTCATCTCCACTAAATACCTTCCCTAGGATCTATGCAGATGGCTTTGACGGGTCCCCGGAGGTGCCCAAGGAATCAGATAGTACCGTTACCTTCTTCCAGGGAACCTAGTATGAACCTGTTCTGTGTAAAGATTACCCACTTATTTATAAATAAGGACAATAAGTAAATAAATAAATAAATAAGGGGCAACATCTAACATGGGCTTCGATTGGAATTCATAGAGCATATTATCAAGGCCATTATCGCCGCTTTATCGGCAGTTTCCTGCCGATAAAAGCGGCAATAATGTATCGCCTGTCCTTGATAATATGCCCCTAAGTGTCTGAGTACAGCTGTGCTGACAAGCCAGATCTTAAAAAGACAGAAAACATCTGCCCTAATGTCATTGAAAGTAGCCTGTTAAACAGTTCAACCCCGGGTTCAGTGGAAGAGAGTGAAGCTAATTGTGTTCGATGGTGCGTCCACTTCATTCATCTATTTTTTGCTGTTCCATCACCTTCACCTATGGAGTTTCTCCTAGTATTGCTCATTTTCTTTTAAAACGACACCTGTGTTGCACTTATTGGTTCCTTGAGGTAACGCTTAATCACGTTCCCTGCCACTGGCAATCCTCACTTCCCTTATAAGTATGTCACATCCAATGACTGTCTAATGTCATTTTGTTGAACTTTCAGGAAAGAATACACATTATTCTGAAAGTCAAATTCTATTGTACCGAAGGTATCTCTTTTTTGTGCAATTCTTTCCTTTCATATCGGATTTACATTTTCCATATGTTTAAGAAACAGATATGGCTTGGATAACTTTCTATAACATTTACCTTTATTTTTACCATTCCTATCTAGCTGCAAGCCTTTTCAACTTCTATTGTTATTAAATCCGTCATATTTGTGTTCACCATTGAGGATTAACTTCAGTAAAATTTAGCGGTCTGCGAACCTTGTTGACCCTAGATATGGATTTTTTTTTTATTATTTTCAGTACACAGAATTTCCTTTGGGATCCCACCTTGTCGCTAGAGGATGATTACTCTTTTCTTTAACCTTTGGGATGTACACAGAAAAGCACTCATACTCTCACCTCCAAATGCTTTCTCATGCATGCTAGCAAATAAATTGCCTGTTGCCTGCTTTTCGTTAGACAGTCAGCAGAATGGGCTGTACTACAAGAAATGCCACCATCCAATTTACAGGAGCTGGTGGAAATCAGCATGGCAGGTCCAAGTTGTCATGATAGTGTCAGATTAAAAAAAACACTGGATGCCCCTTTCCTTTAAAAGATGAAATATATTTTAAGCCAATTTAATAATGCTAAGTGAGTATGACACTGAAATAGAAAGCATATCAATAAATAAGCAGTATTATTTACCATGAAAATCCGTTTCATCCTACTGAATTTTTAACTTTTTTTCTAATCTTAAATTACAAAATTCCTTCTAATTTATGATTCCTAATTTCTCATAATAATCATGAATTCACTAGGGGCCATATGTATCAAGCCTTTTGTGATTCGCAAATGCCGAAATTCGCAGAATTTCGGCCTTTGCGAATTCCAAACGGCCTTTTTGCATGTTTTGGGATGTATGAAACATTCCCAAAATAAGGAATTGCAAACTTGTGAGATTCCTTATTTTGCCATAGCATTTAAGGAATCGCAATTTTGTGATTCCTTAAATGCTATCAGCCTGATTCATCATAGACCCGTTTTGCGAGTCTATAATAGCAATTCATAAGGAATCGCTATTACAGACTCGCAAAACGGGATTCATGTAGGAATCGCAAAAAGATTTGCGATTCCTACACAATCCTTATTTGCGATTAGCTAATTGCTAATCGCAAATAAGGAATTCCTCCCCATTCATTCCTATGGGCCAAAAGGCCCATAGGAATGAATGGGGAGTATTCCTTATTTGCGATTAGCAATTAGCTAATCGCAAATAAGATAGCGATTTAAAGGGTGCCAGGGGTGTCCAAAGGACACCCTGTAGCACCCCTTAAATGCAAATTGAAACAGGTGTTGCGCACACACATGTCCAAAGGACATGTGTGTGTGCAACATGCAACTTAGAAAAATGCCTTTAAAAGCATTTTTCTAAGTTTTCGCTATTTACCACGAGGTTTGACCTCGCGGTAAATAGCGGGCCGAAATTGCGAATTCGCAATTTTTAAATGGATAATGAGTTGCATTTAAGGAATCTCAAATAGAGATTCCTTAAATGTAAATCCTCGCAAAATTGCGACATCGCTATTACCGATTTTTGCATATGGGATGATGAATCCCAAATGCAAAAATAGCGCTCGCAAAGGGCCAGATTCTCAGAATCTGGCCCTTTGCGAGCCGATTTCGGCTTGATGAATCAGGCTGTATGTATGTAGCATTTTTGGCTTGCGAATTTTGGTTAAGGAATCTCAATTTACCACCAACTTGTAGTTGGTGGTAATTTGCGATTTCTTGTAAATATGCACAATTGTGCATTTGTGAGGGTGGCATATGACGCACATACATACCCATTGGGCATGTATGTGCGTCATATGCACACACACATGTAATTTACAGGGGTGCAGCAGGGTGTCCTTGAGACACCCCTGCACCCTTGCAATAATTCTCAAATTGTGATTAGCAAATTGTGAATTCACAATTTGAGAATTATTTGGAAATCATTCCTATGGGCCTCCTGGCCCATAGGAATGCATTGGAAAATATTCCTTAATTGCGAATTCGCAATTAAGGAAGCTTAAGGAATCGCTAATAAAAAGCGATTTTCTTCATACATACCATTTTGCGATTCCTAAATAGCGATTCCTTAAAAATCACTATTTAGGAATCGCAAAACGGAACTTTGATACATATGGCCCTTGATAATAGTAGATATCTCACTCCATTACATCAGTTGCTTTCTTCCTGATTCTAACATTCACATTATACACACTCCATCATTGGCTCTTTTTAATTTTCTCATTAGGAATTAGAAACTTTAAAAAATGTACCGATATGAGAATTGGGTCCACAGGTAAAATATGTCCAAAGGCCTGACATCACTCTGTGCCGCTCTCCAATTCTGTTTCTCATTTCATCTGTAGGTTAATCATAGACGAGCCTTTCTATTTCTATGACACATCTACAATTCATTAGCCAAATGTTCATTCTATTCCATGCTATTAATGCAGGTTAATGATCCCATTACAACCTAATGCATTATGATTCCATTTGCAGTTGTGACCAAACATGTGGTGAGAACAATTTCAGACTTGTTGCTTAGCCCTCAATTCCACCCATAATCTGCATTGTTTGGTAGAATAATGTCTATGACACAATGGGGCATATGTACAAGGAGTTTCCTGATGCTACGGCAGCTTATTTTTAAACTCCTTATGTACAAGTTCCTGCTAACCGTGGTGTGCGACAGTTTACTGGCGATATCGTCAGTTTTTCCATTCGACACTTCTGTTAACTATACCTAATGAAAATAAGATGTAAGGTAGGCGTTCAGGTGTAAAAACCGCTGCTAACCCCACTTTGCGATATTTAAAAAGAAAGTCAGGGCTGGCGATACGTAAAAAAAAGCCTTCTAAGGCCCCTTAGTGGCTGGTTTCTAAGACCAGAACAAAAAATGGTCTAAAAAATGTAGAAAACAAAACAGGATATTCGGGAGAGTAGCCCAGAACCACATTTGACAACCTACTGATGCCATAGAGTTACTACTCATGCAGCTTGGAGCACCAAGAAGACCACAACAACCACCGCCAACGCCCCCGTCCTCACCCCCGCCCCGACCCCAGGACCACCACAGAGGCAACGCCAAAGAAGACAGTGGGTCTATCGTCAATGCATCACTGTGATAGACCTAATACCAGAGGATGCGATAGCCCACTACAGGCTGAAAAGGTCCTCCATCCTCTGCATATTGACTCAGATAGCCCCCAGGCTGCAGGGACCAACATCCCTCCGCAGATGAAGCTTTCAGCAGTGCTTCACTTGTTGGCCTCAGGTAACTTCTAATCAACCGCTGGCAGAGTTGGGGGAGTGTCCCAGTCATCCTTTTCAAGGTTCCTCCCAAATGTCTTAAATGCCATCATCAGCCTGACGCCACAGCACCTACGCTACCCCAACACTTCCCAATAACAGCGTGAAACCAAACAAGGCTTCTATGCCATTGCTGGCTTTCCCCATGTGTTGGGGCAATTGACAGCACTCATGTCCTACTTGTGCCTCCTGCGGACACTGCACACATTTACTGGAACAGGAAGCACACACCATCCATGAACATGCAGGCAATCATGGGCCACTCCGGCTTGTTCACCAAAGGGGAGATGTTGTAGCCTTAGGGCTAGAGCGGTCGACTTATGAGCTGGGAAACCGGGTTCGAGTCTGGGCATTGACGCTCAATATCCTGTGATTCTGGTCCGCGTGTGAATCTTTGTGAGTTCTGAGTGGAAGGGTGGCAGTCTGGTCCCTTGGCTTCTGCTGGTGATGAATGATCGGATACAGTCCAGGGTGGTTCCTTGTATGCCTGCGTCATATAGCCTGCCTGCGAGTGTGCGGTGGGAGACGGTTTGGAATGCTGCAGACAGGTCAAGTCGAATCAGGGCTCCGGTGTGGCCTTGGTCTAGGAGGGTATGAATGTTGTCTGTGGCAGCAAGCAGGGCGGTCTCGGTGCTGTGGTTGTTTGGAAATCCAGATTGTGATGTGTCAAGGATGGCGTTGCAAGTGGCTTATCAGGGTTCTTGGTAAATCTATGGATGACGTTGAAGAGGCATTTGGAGATGGTGGAGTATGCAACTATTATGTCAAAGATGAAGTTCCTTTCAGTGCTACTGATGCGTTGATGGTATTTGGACATGGTGTTCTTGTATGTCTAGAAGTTTACATGTGTCTTGCACTTTCTCCTGTTCTTCTCCAAGGGTCTGCAGATGTTTCTGTAATCTTTGAGTTTGGTGGTGAACGATGCAGCTTTGCTGCTGCGCTGTCTGTCGGAGTTGTGTGGCGGGATGAGTTTGTATACGCATTTGGAGATCCATATGTAGGATTACCTGGCATCACATTTGGAGTCTGCTGCAGTGTTGGGGGTGTTGCAGTTGAGAGTTGATTTCATCCGCTCATCGGTGACTCAGCTCCAGTTCGTTTGCATGGCTCGAGGTGTGGGTTTGGCCGGCTTGGTTTTGTTTGAGAGGAAGTGTATGCAGTGGTGCTCGGTCCATGGGAGCTGTGTGGTGTGGCTGAAATATACGCTGTTTTCTTCTGTGTATAAGGGGATGAGGGTGTGTCCTGCCTTGTGGTTCGGTGTGGTTAGGAGTTGTTTCAGTCACATGTTGGCGAGCTCTTCATCCGGAGGGTTGTGGAGCTGGTGTCGTTGGTGTTGTTGAAGTGGAATTCCAGGTCTCCAATGTGTATGTAGGCAATGGAGGTGATAGCGTGGGGTGCACAGAGGTCAATGATGGTGTTGGGAAAGCGATCCATGTGTCCAGGGGTTCTGTAGGCAAGTGTGTCGCAGAGTGTGGAGTTGGGGCTGGACTGGACCTGGAAGTGCATGTCTTCCGTGGTGGCAAAGGTGTTGTTGGAGGTGGAGAGGCAGGAGGTGGAGAGGCAAAGGGACTTTTTCATGCACAATGGTGAGGACCCCAGCCAGGTGTTTGGGGCAGTCCTCCTTCTGGTTATTGTATCCGTCCGGAATTGTGAGGGCAATGTCAGGGGCAGAGGAGTTGGTTGTCCAGGTGTCCATAAAGAAGGCGATATTGGGTGAGAGTGTGTCCCAGAGCTACCAGATGTCCATGGTGTGTCGGTGCAGGGTGCACATGGTGATGAGGATGCATCTTAGTACGTTGGCGGTGTTGGCGGCCGTGGCGGTGGTGAAGGTTTTGCGGCAGTGGATGCAGGAGAACTGGCCGTGGGTGGTGTTCAGTGTGGCCTGTTGTCAGTTGTACTTCCTTCTGGGGTTGAGTGCAAGGATGGCAGATGAGCCATAGAGGTAGACATCAGAATATCCAGGGTCCCTGGCATCAGTTATGGTCAGGTCGGGGATGGACGCAGACATGTTTGCATTTTGTGTGCCTTCGTTGCACCAGTGATGCTAATGCGCAGCCACCCCAATAACATAGGGTAGGGGAATGGACAAGCAGCTGGGAGGCAATTTAATGTGCATTGATGCTGGACAATTGTCTGAAGCTACAAGTGGGAAAGCTAAATTACCTAAGTAGCACAAATCACGCACACAAAAATAGAAACTCTGCAAACACAGCATGTACAAATACTAATGGTCACATCTCTTCATTTTATGTTACAGGTGATCAAGGATATGCACGATCTCCATGGCTGATGACACCCTCCAGAGCCACAAACACCCAGGCACAGAGACATTACAATGTCGCACTTGGACGCACCAGGTCCATTGTGGAGAGAACATTTGGTGTGCTCAAGTCACGGTTCAGGTGCCTCAACATCTCAGGTGTCAGACTGCTGTACAGCCCTGAAAAAGTCTGCAAGATCATTGTGACATGTTGTGTGCTGCACAACAAACGTGTTTGCACCAATGCACCATGGATTGAAGTTCCGGATGAACTGAACAATCCTGAGGATGACGAAGAAAAAGAGGCTGATGCTGCACACACCCCAGCTATGGCTGTAGGAACCGCATGGAGGGACAGAATTATCCACAATTTCTTTACATAATCACGTAAAAATATGACAACTCTTTCTTTGTTAAGCATAGTTTTTGCAATAAAACACCACAACACAAAACCTTGTGTGCATGTTCATACTCTGCATGAGTACATTCATCGTACAAGGGAAAGTTAAACAATGTGCAGTTATTGTTTAATTGTATGTTTGTGGGTGGGTATGTGTTTTGGGGTCAGAGATGAATTGTAGGGTGTGTTTTGGGGTTAGAGAATAATTTTAGAGTGTGTTTTGGGGCAGAAATTAATTTTAGTGTGTGTTTGGGGTCAGAGAAGAAATTACAGCAAATAGAGTTCATCTGAGGTAAAACTTGCAGTTAGCGTCCAGATTTTTGCTGCATTCATGCTAACGTGATAACTTTTTCATAACCGCAATAGAACAATATAGCAAATACCCAGGAAGTGATGTCAGCATGCCTCCTGTTGCCTGGAGGAGTACTGTGCACTTTCACTTTCACTTTTGAGCACACTTCTTGTGATTGTGGAGAGTGTTGGAGGTTTTTGGTGTTGTGTGCAGCTGAATTTGGTTTTCAGAGTGTGGATGTGTCCTGTGAACTGTCCCTGGTCTCCCAGTGAAGTCTTGTGTATTTGTCCGTACTTGTTTTTTGTGTCTAGTACTATTTGTTGTCAGGTGTTTGTCCAAGGGGTATTTCAAGGTATTAATAGATGTTGGGGTATATATTTGGGTTTTTAATTTTAAGGAGTGGGTTTAGGTGTGTGCTGGGAGAGGGTATGTGTGGGTAGGGAGGGCAGGACGTTGGAGGGGGCATTGGGGGGCTTCCTCTGGTTAGTGAAGCACTACCTGCCACTGATGATTGAAATTGGGAGTCGGATCCTGCAGGGCTATGCGGTACTTGTGAGGAAGGTGAGGTGGGAGAATGTGAGGAGCCAGATGATGCGGGTCTTTGGTGTGGACAGGACTGTCTGACAGTGGAAGCATCGATGGCAGGATTGCAGAGCCCATGCTTACTAGCATATGGTGCAGGCTTGCATTTCCACCAGCGCAGAGTAGTGCCAGCCCAGGCACCCTTGCACCATTGTGCAAGTGTGTCTGCATGCAGGGAAAAGATTGTTCATGTACATGAAGTGTGACCCTACAACACATAAACAATCCAATGCATGTTGATCATTCCATATGTGCAGCACAGTGCAGCACACATGTAAAAAGCAAAAAAGATGAGGAAAAGTGCTTTTCTATGAGTTTTGCTAAGATAGGATCAGCTTTTCACCAACATTCCATAGTGGCACAGCCTACTATATAAGCTGCTCTTGTACCACTGTATAGAGTAACATTGTATGAGATATGAAACTTAAAAGAATGTATCATATGAGTTCTCAAGAGTGACATCCACCATCAATAGTTTTGACAAACCCTTGTGCAATCTCCATTGATGCTATTGTCAAAAGAGCATGGAGAACATGATGTTGTTTGGGGAAACAGGGCCTTGGGAAAGTGTCACACAAGTCGTCTGTGCAAAATGTGTGAATGTGCACACAAGATTATCTAACTCTGCATTATTATGTCTTGTGGGAATAACAGGCAAACTCAACACAATCATGTATGCAACATAAACTGCAAAAGTACAGTTACAGAGCGTTTACATTTCGGGTGATAAATTTGATGATGAATAGGAAACCTGTGTTAATTAATTTTGGGGTTACCAATACACGTTTTATTTTATGTCTCACAGCTGGAAGACCACTCATCACACAGGGGGATATCAACACCTTCAGGGATCCACACGCCACTGGTGAGTACACCAATTAAATGTTGTCAATGTGAGATGTGATGAATCTCTGGATCAAATCATGTCCTTAGTACTATGCAGTATGTGGTTGTACCTTGACTCCAGTGTGATGGGGTTTTGTGGAAGTGTGAAGGGTATACAAATAAGTAAGTGAAGTTGGAGGAATGCATATGTCTTTCTGATGTATGTTTGCACATCCCCAGTCATTGATACCCATGCAATAAATATCAATGTGTACTGTCACTGCAGCACATGCATGGTGATTCCAGAGCATACAGGAGAGGAGACATGTGAGTGGTGTTGGTAATGAGCATGACCATACATGGAATGCGTGTACATCCTTGACTGAGATGACTGTACATGTGTGCCAGATTATGCACAAGTAGGTCATTTTTTCTGGCCGTGCGGTGTCAGACACAGGTCTGCACAGTACTATCATATGTATGCTGCATAACAGCTTCAAATATTTGCCAGGGCGTAGCTTTAAGCCAAGGCTTTCAAAGGCATGTTCACCCACCAACTAGCAAAGATGGGCCAATGTATGTAATTGGCAGGTTTAGTCACTGCAATGGTGTTGTCAAGCTGTCTCCTTGGGCCCATTTCCCTTATTTGACTCAAGGTCAATTGTACAAGCCACTCTCACAGAATATTTGATGTTACCCCACATGCATTTTCCACGCATGCTTTTAATCCACATGTTTTAATATACAATACCTTTTACGACGCCGTGCTTTACAATGCAATTCGGTACAACACATTCCCCATTAAATCTTAATTACTATTCTAACTCCAGGGGGACGTTACTTTTGGGAATGTGTTGTAATATTTTGTGGTGTACAGTCCTATGTTTCAAAATTTTCAGCAGAGTCTAAGATGTGGATTAAACCACGTTGGTCCTGATCGCCACCACTACATCACCTATTGTGAAGTTGTGATGGCGAGAGGGGCTGTGCCACATGTACAAGTCATTGTTCAGACACCAAATGTTGTT
This sequence comes from Lissotriton vulgaris, assembly GCF_964263255.1. Taxonomy (NCBI): domain Eukaryota; kingdom Metazoa; phylum Chordata; class Amphibia; order Caudata; family Salamandridae; genus Lissotriton; species Lissotriton vulgaris. Next base: position 778,980,692 of record NC_141696.1, on the reverse strand, counting down.
TTGCCATGTGTGATGGTTGATGCAGCACCAGTGAAAGTGACAGTAGGGCTTTTCCAGAATTGTTCATGTGCATGAGGGGACACCTTCCTACCCATAAATAATCCTCACATGCATACAGACACCTTTGCACTCTGGTGCAAGGGTGCCTGCGTTGGCACAAAGTTGTTAAACCTAGCACAATCGCAGGGAGAAATGCAAGGCTGCACCATATTTTTGGGAATTACATGCAGCCTTGCATTTCAAAAGTGGCGGAGAGTGTCGTTGAGCCAAGAGGGCTAATGACATGCTCCGCCACTTCCTAATACATATCCCCCTTTGTTTATGCACAGGAAGGGACCCCTTAATGTACATATACAAAACATAGGGATAAACAACAAGAGTAAACCCATAGACCGGATTGAGACCTGGGAAAGGAAGTATAAACAAACAACAATGTCTCAACTCTTAATATTGAGAAGATTTGTTATCAAGCATGCACAAAACATTGCAAAAATAGAAAAGTAGGGAGACTCATAGTTCGTTTAAATGGGCCCAAGGCATCATATATTTAGAGGAGTGCAAGACATTTTTGGAATCAAGGACACAAGGCTTTTTAGAAAAATTGGGAACAGTTATATCAGCACTGCAAGCAATTAATACATAGGTAACCCAAACACTTTGTGCACACAAGTGCTTGTGACACTCAAAGGTGGATGACGCAGGTGACAAGTGAAAAAACAGCAGCGGTGCAAGGTGATGAACAAGGTGCACAAGTCAGCACACATGTAAAAATCAACAATGATGAGAAATGCATTGGTTCTCCTCCTTTTGACAATTTTGGACCAGGATTATGAAGGTCTTATTTCTGGTGCTGCCTCAAATGTAGGCCACCCTTGTAAATAGGGGGTAGCGTCAAATACAATGGGTGTTGCGCTGAAACGACCCACACAACACCCACTGGATGCCCCTTTCACACTAACCATAGCGTGAAAGGGTGCCTGATGTACAAGGCAGCGTTAAGCCACGTTAGGTGTCCTAATGCTGCCTTGTACATAAGGTGCAGCCCCTTTCTCTACAATAATGTCACAGAAAGTGACGTTATGGTGGCGATAGCGGCTTGTACATATGCCCCCTATAGTCTCATTGGGTTGTGACACTCCCAGTCACGTGTCGTGCACTGTTACGTCAATTTTGCCAGCATGTTGTAACTGATCATTGATTCTACATTGCATTGTACATGTTATTTTCAAACTTCACTATCTTTTGTTAAAGTGTAGGCTCCCATGGTTCACTGACATAGTGTTTCTGTGTTAAATTGAGAGAGACAAAGTCTTCATGACTCACATTCGGCCATTGCTCTTATTTGACAGAAAACATGTCTCCAGAGGAGGCCCATGCATTCAAGGTCATGAAGGTGGCCAAGGGATATCACATTATTTCAAGGAGATATCAACCTTACCATGCAGCTGGTATGTGAAAGTCCTTCCCCTATGTAGGCCAAGGACACAGCCAGAGTGAGACATAGGCCAGACCGGGCACTTCTGGTGACAGGCGTGGGTCCCAACATGGGCAGGGATCTGCACATGCCCCTGGAAATACACTGAGACAAGCTGCAGCCTCGGTATCCCGACCACAATCTGGTTCCCCCTCGCATACACAAGGACAACCTACAATAGCAGCTGCTGCATCTGATCAGGTTGTCCCATTTACCAGGCGGGACCGTCTTACAGTCATGGAAATGAATATGAGGTTGGCACATTTAGAACGTGAGATGTCGGAGCAGACCGCCCACATGCAGGACATTAAGGATGCCCTGGGTCTCCCATTTCGAACTGGCCAATGGAGACCTATCCCCCTTTTCTATCTAAATAGATAGTGATAAGTAAGTTTTTTAATTGTTAGGTAGTGTAGTTGTAGTGAAGTAATAGGTAGTGTTAGAATTTAGCATTGTGTTTTCGTTATTATCTTGTAGTATATGTGGATGAGTTTCCTTTTCCTTTGGGTGGCAGGGTTGATGTATTTCTTCTTATAAATGTTTTTAAAAAATACAAAAATATATATATTTGCATATGATATCTGTGTGGTTTATGTTTAAATAAGTGGTATTTGTCCTGTCTTCTGATGTGCTTCAAGGTTGGGAGGGAGGTTGAGGTCTGAGATATGTTGTTGCGTGTTTAGTATTAGTTAAGGTAGATAGTTTAGGTTATTATTCAATTTGTCATAGTTCGTTAAGATTAAGTTAGCTGTAGTAGTGTTTAGTGTCAGTTTAGGGTAGTTCATTTTGTTAAATGTTAATAAATGTATACTGTTTTGGAATACTGTTTGCACTTATGTCTGAAGTAGTTTGGTGGAATGTTACTTTTTACCTTGCTTCCAACTTATTCAATCTCAGGGCACTCATTTGAATGTGTATGTGTGGTCATGACATGTTACTTAGTTGGACGGATAGTGTCAGGATCCTTTTGATTTGAGCACAGTAAACTTGCATGCATTACAGTGTGGCAAGTTGGAGTTATGGCCTAGGCTGGGGACACTCTTTTGGGAGGTTGAACATCTTATTTGTGACTCACAGAGTTGGACTGCACATTGTTGCTCATTTACAACACCATATAGGAACATGGCCTTGAACAGACTCTTCTCACTCATGATGATAGAGGTATGCACTGTGTTCCACAGATTACGTCCACACCCTGCATATCACAAGAGCCTGGAGCTAAGTCCATCGAACATGCACAGACATAGGCACACTTGCTGCGTAGCGTAGCGCAAGTCAGTCATCATTATGGAAATTGTTGGTTCCTGTGGCTGGAGGCTCACCCTCCTGCCTATGTACAATGTTGTAAATTTGCAGATCACATGTGCATGGCCCAAGGCAAAACACAGTTCTGCAGCAAACAGGAGGGGAAATGTAGCATTGTTCTCTGTGGTACCAGTGTCATACCCACTTTTCCCAGCTGTTACTTTTGTCATTGCCTCATAGTGATGCCACCCTTGAAATGGTGGTACATCATCTGACTATGTGCTAAGTGCTGTGCACTATACATCCCTGGACACATTTCCCTCTTCACTCACAGTGAGCACAGCATGAGAGTGTTCCTTCTTTCCAAGGCATTGTTAAGCCATGGTAAGTGTCTGACTGAGGACTTGCACTTTAAGCTAAGTCCCTATTGCCAAAACAGCTTCACTGAAACAGACATTGTGATTCCAATAGCAGGTGGGCGATATCTACCATAACGAATCTTCATCTATGACCATATGATGTGCTCTATCTTGGAATGTGACATGCAATGACCACCATCACAACAATATTTGCCCACCCCGTAGAGTGTGAGTAGAATGATCTGCCAAGTGAGACTTGTTTTCAGTGCTAAATGGAGAAACTAATTGTGGCATGCAACAGACTTGGACCTATTTCAACACATGCCTATTGCCATCATGTACGGAGGGCAATGTTGGAATATTGCTAGTTGGTTATATTTGATTCATGAGGGCACGGCTAGATGTCATATGCCCTGTCAGCTCACTGCCTATCTGTGACAAAGTTGAACATGAACATTTAACAAATGTCACTCGGTGTACATTTGGATGGATTCACTGCTCAAAGATTATTGAAAACTTCTATACCTGAAAGGTCATGATAAACACACATCTGAGTAAATTAAAGGTTCTAAATTATTTGCATGTGCATGGGCTTGGGTGAAGACTGCCACATTATTTGGTCAAACAACCCCCACATTTCATAGATGCCCAGTGGGGGGCCTGACAGAGTCATTTGGGTGGAATATGTCCAGAGGAAGAGAGTTCAGTCAGCAAGGTGACTGCAGTGTCTTTGGGAATAACACAAATGATGGCAGTTCAAATTGAGGTCCAATGTGAGTGTCATACTGTGTAGCAGAGGACATTGGGAGATGATGTTCCGGGCATGATGCTAAGAACAGGTCCAAGGCAAAACTGACCATTTACCATAAATTACTTCTACTACTTAGCAATATTGCAGATTCATCAACATATTCATCCTCTGATATGTCATGTGATTCCAGTGTGCGTGGTGGTAGATTGTCAGCAGCACTGTGAACACTGACACATCAGGGGCTGGGGATGTGGATGTCGAAGCAGCAGCATTAATCTGTGCCAAACCTTGATGCAGAACTGCTGTGATGAGCAGCTGCAGGGCATTAAATATTCCAGCAACATGTCTGTGGTGTTCAACCGTGGCTGCCATTAGCGAGGCTTGCATCTGCTCCATATTCTCCATGATCATTCACATGTGATGCAACTCCTTGCTGACATCACTGGAGCCAATCCGACTGGACAGTTGTTCTTGTCTCTGAGTCAGTACTCCAGTGATATCAGCCATGGAATTCTGGAGAGCATGGAGCGGACTGTGGGTGTCTTTGATGGTCTGTAGGTGATCCCGAATGGTACTTAGACACCCACGCAACCCATCTAGTTCGGCAGCCAGGCTGTCAAACCCCACCCGCACCTGACCAGCCATCTCCTGTTGGACCTCTGCCGCACACAGTTGAAATGCCAGAAGTGGGTCCTCAAAGTCCTGGGACATAGCTGTGGTGGTCGGCGCTTGCTGTTGGGTTGTTTGTGTAGGGGCTGTAGTTTCCACAATGCTACTGGATGGCCCTGCTTCTGGAGATGGGGTGCTAATTGAGTTGAGCAGAGTTTGGAGTGTGTCCTGGTCGATGGTTGCTAGGTCTTCCTCTTCATCATTGAAGAGTGGGACAGGCTGCTGTACAAGAGGTGATGTTTCTCCCTCTGCAATGTAAAGGGGAGATGCATTTGTATGTGTGTTTATAGTATGACCATGCATTTGACAAGGGCCTGGAAGGACACAAATATACACACATAAACAGGCTTAAATAAAAAGAAAAATGTGGCAAAGAAAAAACTGCAATACACGTAGCGGACTTCAGATTAGTTCTGCCAAAGACGGGCTCTGTCTAACGTTAAAAAACAGTGCGGGCATGCTCACTTGTGCACATAATCTGTTGCATTCACAGTGCATCCTCATATTGACGTCAAAGAGATGCAGCCCTGTGCAGATACATTGTATGTGTGTGGTGTTGAGCAAGAGGGACATTTTGCCAGCCTGCCGCATCTCCAGGCCTTATATTGCGGTCTGATAAGACTCTTTGGCTATGTTTAGTATTACTTTTCTGTACAGATTTCCAACTCTATGACCCCACTAATATGTGTCCTGCAATATATTTGTTGACTAGGGTGATATGTGTCTATACCTCAGAGACAAGAGTATCTGTGAAAAGATCTGCAGTCATTTTGGATCTGCACTGGTAGATATTTAATTGTGCATGAGTGACATTGGGCCAATCCACCCCTATTCCCCAGTCACTGGTTGTTACTCACAGTGTTGCTGATGTTGCAGGTCATGTTCAGCAGTATCCTGTCCCTAGATCCCAACCACCGACTCCTTGCAGGTGACTGTGGAAACCTGTTCCTCTAACACATCCAGCTCCTCCTGTGGTGCTTGACTCCCACTTCGGGTCTGCAGTGCTGCATTGTGATTAGCCAACATTTGCTCCTTGATCTTGCACTTAGCATCATGCCAGTGCTTCTTGTAGTCAGTCACTGTCCTCCTTACCTCTTCGACAGCATTCTTCTTATCTGTGATGGACTGCCATATTGCATTCTTAGTCCCCAATGACACAGTGGAGCTGACAAATAGCTGGTGTTGTTTTTCGGCCAACTTCACAATCAGGACCTGGTTTTCCTACTGGCTGAACCTGGTTGTCCACTTCCTCTTCCCCTTGCTCGTATCCTTGCTCCCTGGCTTGTCCTCCTGGTTGTTTGGGGATTGGTTTCTCCTGCAGTACTGTGTCCAACTTCATCCATGGTTCTTCACTTTTTTTTCCTTCTTACTTTGTGATACTTTGCAGGCGTTTTGTAGCCGCTTTTCCGGCCTAACATGAAAAAAAGTTGTGTCACGCTAATTTGCATGCATTTTCTGGCTGCTGACTGGCCTGCCACCACTGTTTTCACATTAGCAGCAAGATTTTTATCGCCGTGACACTGTTGTTAACATTGACAATATCTGCTGACATGAGAAACTATTGCTACGTAGCACCGGGTTGTACATACGTCGCTAACGTGGCGATGGTTTGTAGCAGTATGCGGTGATAAGAAAATTGCAGCTAATGTTAGCAAACGTTTTTGCCAATCCTTGTACATATCCCCAATATTTCTTAGATCATATCCAAATGCCCTTCTCTTCTCCTTTTCACCTGCATATACTCATTCCAATACACCTATTTCTCTATTATTATAATTGAGCACTATCCCATTAAATTAAGCATTTCCCTCCAGACTTTAAAGTGTACCAAAATAAAGTTTGCTTGCGCTCAGATAAAACTAATATGCCATCAATGGCAGCCAAATATTTTCCAGATATTTTAATCTTTTTGATCCATTGTTCGGAAAGCTGGCCTAATACCTCTTCAAATGGTGATTATTTATGCATTCCTGTATGTTTCATCATAGAAACGTGTGCATTGAAAGTATTGTCTTATTACTTACCGGTAATCTTCATTACCCCGATTAGGGTCCTCCCCGTCCCAGTCCTAACAACGTGAGGCAGTCCTGCCTCCACCCAGCCAATCACAACGCCAGTATTCAAAAGTTACATAAGCCCCTCCCACCTACCACCATGCCTGTTATCAACAAGACTCCGACACAAACACAGTGGGAGGGCGGGAGGGTACAGGACTGGGATGGGGAGGACCCTAATCGGGGTAATGAAGATTACCGGTAAGTAATAAGACATTACCCCCTCATGGGTCCTCCCCGTCCCAGTCCTAACAACGTGAGGAACTCACAAGCAGAGAACCAACAAAAAACGCAGGACACCAGGGATCCATGCAGAGTACAAATCAGTAAAGATCAATGAACAGCAACGTCCAAGACGTCAACAGAAAAACAGCCAGCAGAGGCATGCAAAACAACAAGCCAAGAAGGTAGCACAAATACGAGACGGGACAGCGGGTGGCCGCCCAACAAATTCCCGGATAGAAAACTCCTGCCGCCCCAGCCCAGGAAGCAGGCACAGAACGTGTCTAACGACCCAGCACCAGAGACGGAGGAGGCAGACCCAAAGGACTGAAAAGGCAGGCAGACCGCCAAACGCACCCACTGACCAACCCCAGAACCGGAAAACCATATCCCCCAAGCCACACCTCCACAGGAGACAAACAGGGCAGGAGAAAATGGAAAAACACCAGGGAACAAAGGTGGGAAAAACTGGAGAGTCCAGCGAACCACCAAGGAAGGGGGAACAAGGGACCCCCCCAGCAGGCAAAACAGGAAAAACACCTCCAGCTGCCAAAGGAAACGGGAAGAACCCCCAGGCAGAAAGACCGGAACAAGCCACAAACCAACCCAATCCGACAGGAACTCCCAACAGGGAAAAGAAACGAGCAGAGCACCCAAAGCACCCAACCGACAAGCAGAGGTGATGGCCAGCAAAAAAGGCACAGTAGCTGACAACCAGAACAAGACAGCCACCAGCAAGAGCTCAAAAGGGGGCAACAGCAGACCCCCCCAAAACAGCAGGCAAAAACCCAAGAAAGCACGAGTACAGGAGAGACCGGCCAACGAAGCCGAAAGCCTAGAAGAAACCGACTCTCCAAAGGGGCAAAACCACCAAGGAGGCTCCAGGACCCCGACAAGCACGAACTGCCGCCTACTGAGAAGACAAAGCGGAAGGGGCAAGGCCCTGTAAAAAAATAGTCCTGAGAAAATCCAACACAGAGGTAGGATCCCCCAGCACAGGAACGACCCAATGGGAAGAACACAAAGAGAAAAAAGAACCCCAAAGACGACCACAGCACCCAAGGGCCGAAGGCCGACGTGACAACGAGATGCCACGAGCCACCACAGAGGAACAGCCCAAAGACGCCAACCACAGCCGCACAAGAGCCAGGCCGTCAGAAGCAAGTGACATCAGGGCAAAAACCAGCTGTGGACCAAAAAGCGGAGCCGGAGTCAATGAAGTCCGGCCAAACCCGACCCCCGCCAGCAGCAGCAGGAGCAGAAATCAAAGACAGAGAGGTTAACGATACAGACACCTACACACACCCCCTTACATCCCCAGACTATGCAGGAGGAGAAATAGGAGGGAAGGCATACAGAAAGCCCGAAGGCCAAGGAAATGTGCAGGGGCCATGCAATTCCACACCAAATTGAACCAAAAAAAGAAAATGCGCCGCTGAAGCAAGCACAGAGGGCACAAAACAGAGGACAGGAGGAAACGGCCCAAGCAGCATCTACAAACGAAAACGCAGACAGTCCTGAACACAAACTCAAAGCCCACAGAGGAGACACGGCCCAGAGAGAGCTGCGGGAGCCCGAACCACCAGAGGCACAAGACACACCAATGAGCCATAGTGTCGTGGGAACAACATATGGAAGCCAGCAGGAACAGAGACATGCAACTGGTCCCCCCAAGAAGGCCCAAGCAGCAAATAGCCACGGGAAGGCCAGCACGAATCAAAAACTCGGCCGCCACCAAGGACCCCAACGTGGCGCCCAACCCCAAGGACAGGCGTCCAAGGACAACAAGAGGAGAGAAGGGAGCTGAAAACGCACCCCAAACACCAGGTCGGGAGAGCAAAGCCACCAGGCCAAAGTGGGAACCAGAACAGGGGAGAGAGGAACCAGAGCCATGTAACCTGCATGGAAAAGGACCCAAAGAGCCAATCAGAAGAAACACCAAGGACAGGAGGAACAGGCAAACCCAAGGAACCACAGCCGTGGAGGCAGCCACCACCTCCTGGAACCGCAACCAACCCCAAAGGGCAGAAGGGTGACCCAGCAGGACCCACAAAAGAGCCAACAGGGAAGAGAACCGAGCCGGAGGGTGAAAACAACCCCCTGCAAATTGACGAACAGGCCCCGAGAAACCGAAGTTCCGAACAGGAACCAGAAGGAAAATGGCCAGAACCACAACGAACCCCAGTAACCGGAGCAAGGCAACAACGCCACCATCGCCAGAACAGTCACAAGGAGGGTGGAAGCAGAAACTGGACAAAAGCCACATAGGGAAAAGCCAACAGCACCCCCCAGGTGGTCACCCACTCAGGCATGGACCAGACCTAACCCTGCAGTACAAAGAACAACAGGTGCAAGCAAAGCGGAACCGCCAACCAGCAAAAAACCTGCACAGCAGGAGCCAGCTCCGCGGAAAAAACCCGGGGAACAGGAGAGAGGCCGAAATGCAACACCCGAAACAGAGAAAGGAACCCATCCACAGCAAACCGCAGGAACCGCGGACCAGCCAGACGGATGGAACGTGAAAAACAGACAACACCCAAATCCAGGGAAGCCCAAAAAAAATAAAAAATAAAAAACACCCACCAGGAAGAGGGGAATGACAGACCGCAAGGGGAACAACCGACCAGCGGCACCAAGTGGTATAAAGCCCCGGGACACAGAACCGTGCAGAAAGGAACCAACGGGCGCCAGGACCAAGAACAAAGAGGAAGAGGAACCTTGGCCCGCTCCGCCACCGGAACCAGCACAACAGCGCCCAGAGACAAAAAGAGACCGACGCCCAAAGAAGAAGGTAAATGCAACACGGGTCAAAGGACAATGGAGCAACCGTAAAAACAGCCCAAAAAGGGGGACAGCCCGGAAAGGAATCCGGAAACCAAGAGCGAAGACCGACAGGACCCACCAGTCGGAAAGCAGACCAGACCAACAAGCCAGGAACAACGGATCCGAGCCCCCAAAACCGTAACAAAAACAGCAACGGAGACAGGGAACCCACTGCCAGATGAACACCAGGAGTGGGACACAGACCCAAAGAAAAAGAGACGCAACCGCAACCACCAGGTCACAGAGACCCCCCTCCCAGGGCACAACAATACCCAAAACCCTGGACGACCAACACCCAGGGGCAGCCGTAGGCGCAACAGAGGCCGGGAACCAAACGGAACACAGCCCGACCACGAAAGGGCCGAGAGGAAGACAGAGCACCACCACACAGACTGTCAGTAGAGGGAGCCAAAAAGCCAAGGAGCCACAGAAAAACAGACAGTGGACCAAGAAGCCAGGACCAAGTCAGCCGAGGAGAAGACTCAACCCATCAAACCAAGACAGGAAGGAAGGCCCGCAAACAGCCAAACTCCACACAACCCATGAGAAGGAACAGTGAAGCACAGGCCGAACAAGAGCCAGCACGCACCCCAAAAGAAAAAGCAACACATGGAAATGCAGGAAAGTGAGAGACAAAGTCCGCCAGGCGAAACCACCATCCCAGAAAACGAGGAAAACCCTGCGTATCTGCCGCAAGCCATGCATCAGACAGGATATCCAACAGGACAACATGGAAGGAAAAGGTCAACCACCACAGAGTAAACAAACTGTGCGGAAAACCCCACAGCATCCAGGGATCTAGGGCCACAACCCAGCATCACCCTAAGAAAGACCTATCCACAGGACAACGCAAAGTAGGCCCTGGCAGCGCATACTGGGCAGCCAATACCAACAACTGTGGAAAAGCACAGATTGAAACTATATCAACTCAGGTAATCGGACAGCATAGGCAGGAAGATCTCGTGAACACCAGTAGCCTTTCACAGTATTCAGCGCAGCCCCAGAATCTGCAAAAATGTCATCCACCGGCAGAACCTGGAAACAATGCCGCATGGAAACAGCCCAGGCAGGCACAGGTGAAGACGACCCTTCACACATGGTGAGTGAACCCGAGCAATTGAACCAAACAGGAACTCACCACACAACAAAGGAAGTGCCCAGCAACCTCCAAGCAACACTGCCCCCAATCACCAAATCACACAACGTGAGACCGGTGAAAATTACAATGGGCAGCCCTGTAGTCTCCACCCACAGCCCCAGGTCAAAAGACCATGACCGTGGGGGCCGGACGCTGCACTAGAACCACAGCGCCGGAACGACCCGGGGCCAGGACACCACGAAAACTCCCCGCCCCAGCCCAGCACATGAACGGGGAGAGTCCCTGACCCCAGAACAGGAGCGCAGCTGACCGGGGGACCGGAGCAGCCGCGCAGAGAGAAAAACCCACAGGAAACAATGCAGAAGTAAAAAACTGCAAATGAAATACTCCTGTGAAATTCACACAGTAAATAACGCAAAAGCATAAAACTGCAAATGAAACACTCACGGTACCGTCCTGAAGAAAGCCAGAAACAGAATCAGGAACCGGGAGCACCAGCGTTCCGACAGCCGTCGGAGCAGAAAAAAAACAGGCATGGTGGTAGGTGGGAGGGGCCTATGTAACTTTTGAATACTGGCGTTGTGATTGGCTGGGTGGAGGCAGGACTGCCTCACGTTGTTAGGACTGGGACGGGGAGGACCCATGAGGGGGTAATGCTCCTGCATCTTTTGGGTAAGAAGACTTATGGGTCCAGCTGCCAATCATACATCGCTGTGGTAAAGTCTATTTACACAGCACAATGTTTGTTTCGGTGGTTACTGAAGATCACCCAGCATTGTACACTGTGCGCCTGCAGAATATTCTGTCTACAAAACAATTGTTTATCAAAACCTGCACCCGGTAATCCTTCGATTATTTCTCAAGAGTGGCCCAAAGTCCTAGAGAGTGACTGCCGCTGCTGAAGATGCGTCATTACTGTAATCACAACCGACAGGCTAATATGCGCCATCTCGCTGCTGCCTGTCAATTGAGCTGCCGTACAACCGGTTCCTCAATACAAATGTAATTATGAAATAGCTACCGCTGTGCTAATTCATTTCCTTCATGTCCTTTCATTTTTCTCTGTCCATATTACACCCTGCACTGACACATCCAATCAGCAGGGTAGTATCCTGGGGCCATGAATGGGCCAGGCACCCATGCAGCTGGTATTAGGCAGGGCTCATAGTGCAAGAGATCATATTCAACTCAAAAGCTCAGGTAACATTAAGACTACCTTATACGATTATGTTAATCATGCACGTTAACATTAACAACCGGCAGTGCATTGCAAAGCACACTTCAAACCCTTTCCTTAATTTTCAAATGATAAGCAGACAACTGCTGCACGCTCATTTATAAACATGAGTTGTAGTGTCCGGCTGGACACGTTCTAGTGTTCTGCTTGTTGTATCCCACACTTTACACCCACCCACCACAGGCGTCACCTGTCAGGTGACCCTGCAAATAAAAGGGGCTGGGCTCACGTGCCCTGGGCCAGTTAGAGTAACCTACTACTTGTAGTGTCCTGCCAGGACACTGTCTAGTTGTTTTGAGTGTAACCCTACACTGAGCACCCACCCACTGCAGACGTCACTGGGTCAGGTGACGCTGGTAATAAAAGAGGCAGAGCGCACGTGCTCGTGGCTAGAATTACCATCCCAAACTGGTGTCCCGTGTCGCAGGTATTTACATCATGCGGGCCTAGGGCCCCATCTTTACAATGGCGACGAGGCGGTAACGAGATGCCCCCCGTGCCAGCTAAAAGAAAATCGTTGGGGGAAAAAGGAGGGGCATGCTGCCCGTGCCATGAGCCCCCCCCCTGCAGCAAGTGACGAGTAGCAGAGGCCCGCGGGGTGTGTGCTGAGCCCCGGGCCGAGAACACGAAGCAGGAGGTGACCGGGAGCCTACCCTGCATCTCCGGTGCCCAGCGCGTGGCCCCCTGCATAGGGGTGAAGAGAGAGCTGTGCGGAGCCCACCCGCACCGGCCGACACTGAGCCAGGACTGGTTGCCCCACAAACGCTACGACCTCCGAGGAGCCCACCCGCGTGGAGGAGGGAAGCCAGCCAGCCGAATGTGTGCCCGGGCATTGTGAAATGCCTGGGAGGGGGCTGTGCAAGCCTGGAGCGACCCCCCGTGACTGCATGACAAGGGGAGCCCACCCGCGGCCTGACTGCAACGCCCCCTGTCCCGGAGTGCTGCAGGGACTTGAATGAAGGACACAGAGCCCACCCGCATCAAGGAAACCACAGGCCCCAGCACGCGGTTGAGAGGAGGTTCTGCACATATGTGCGGCCGAAGGCAGCGGGCGGCCCTGAGAATACTGCCATCACCCATCCCCCGCCGCGCAGCGTGAGGAAAGTGAAGACACTGCGGTGGGGTGCAAAGGTACAGAAGACGTGGCTGATGAAAGCTGCAGGGAGGAGGAAGCACCTAGCGCATACCAGAGCAAACATCCCCCCCCTACCCGCAGTCAAGAGTGCCGGCGGCCTACCCTCAGTGCAGCGTGGACCCTTTCCCACACCTGGTGAGGCAGAAAAGAGGAACGGGGCATCGCATGCAGCCGATCAAAGTGGCCAGCAAGGAATGGAGCCAACCATTCCCCTGCCAAGCATACCGACTGCCCGCAGTAACGTGTGTCCCTGCGCAGCCAGTGAAGCGCGAGGAGCCTGCTACAAGGAGCAGGTTGCCAGGAACGACAGTGGGCACCCAGCACCGCCCAGAAGTGGGAGAAGTAGAGAAACTCACCGGGAAGCTCCAAGGACAGCTGGCGCAGGGAACGAGTGAAAAAGGGTCTGCAGAGACTTGAAGTCGGGCGACTTGGCGCGTTCTTGCGCCTCGTGGCATGTTTCTGCGTTTCTGGTGCGTTTCTGCGCTGTCTCCTTTCGTCCTCAGGAGGTTGTGTATTGACGTGGCGTCATTCGGGCGTGGCTGTGTTCCTGCACACTGCTTGCTCAGTTTCTCTTTGTGTTGTGCCTAGGGCCCCATCTTTACACTACTGTCTCTGTGTGGTCATTACTGCAGCATGAGGACCTAGTGGCCGGAGACACGACAATGGCGATGAGTGGGTCTTATCCCATGTGTGAAGTATCAGCCGACTCCCAGTTCCTGAAGGAGGGAGCATAGCCTGTGGCACCCGCAACTACTGCCACTGCTGTCCTGTCCGGCCTTACAGAGGGAGCACCTCATGGAAAGGTGGCATACGAAACTCAGACCAGGGCTCATGGTGCCAGCACTGTCCCACATGGTGAGAGAAGACACCCATGCCGCCCGGAAGAAGGAAACTGAACCAGCAGCAGTGCAAGAAGTATGACACCCCCTGCCTGTTGAAGTGCCCGTCAGCTGTGCTGCCTGCCCCCATCTGCCCCAGAGTGAATGGAGAGAGTGATGTCCTTCCCGATATGTGCAGTTGCACCCATAGCGAGGCCTAAGCAAAAGCGGTTTCCCCAGCGAGCGGAGCATTCTGAGGAAGGTGTTCGCAGCCCGCAGCTGCTGCCCCTCGCGCCCTGAGACCCAGCCAGCTGTGGAGAAAAGTGAGGCTATGCCAACACGGCCACACCAGTGTCTGCAGTCCCTACAGAATGAGAGAACCAGCCCCAGCCATGGTGAGCGGCGGGTAGCGCGTCCGAGCGTTCCCGCCCAACTGCAAAGAGGCACGCAGCAGAGGCGGCCTTAGGCATGTGCAAGCTGTGCACCTGCACAGTGCCACCAAACCCCAGGGGCCACCACGCCAATATATATCCTTAATATAATAATCCTCTGAGGATGGATACATATTTGCGTGGCGGCCCCGTCAGGGATTTGGTGGCCTCCGGCTCTGTTCCACTTCCAAACACCCTGACCCACCCTCTTCACTGGCCTCCGGGCTCTGCCCCGCCAGGACCCTCTCTTCCGGGGCCCCCTACCTGCGCTCCCTGCCCAGGGCCGCCATGAGCCTAGAGCCGCCCCTGCACGCAGGATTGCAGCATAGTGTGCAGGCTGGAAAGAACCTCCGCCCCCGTGTGGCACTGTTGCCCCTAACTCCCTGTTAGCAGGTATTCTGTTTCATGCTGTCGGCCCAGTGGCTGTCGATGCATCTCTCCTCTCTGCCGGTTTCTCCAACCACAAGGCTGTTGCCCGTTTGGAGGTGCCGCATCGCATGATACCATACTGTTCAACGTCCCGCCACCGGGGGAGAAAGGAAGCGACTCCTGCAGGGTGAGTCCCACCTGACATCACAAGCCCCTGTGTGACCGGTAAATCAAGGACACACTACGAAGGTGCCTGCCCCTCGCACTGGGCATTCGCAGGTCCCGGGGATCCCGCAACTCAAGGGAAGACAGCCGAGGCGTCTTTGGGCGGCTGCAGAGCCACCTAGTGCTAAAATACGGTGCCTGAGCACTTTTAACTGAACCCGCCAGCAGCACTGCTAAAGCTGCAGCAGCCTTAAGCGACAGTAAATAATACAACGCTGCCAGCAGTGGCAGAAGGAGACCACAGCTCGCACTTGCTCTGAACAACATGTGGTTCCACCAGTTGAATGCTCCCAACACCCCTCTGTGCAGCACCGCCCAGTGATGCCTCTTTGTGGGACAGCGTTGTCCTCAATGTCCAGCTAGTCCCGCAGCATCAGGGACACTGCCCGGGCCTATGAATAGCTTTGTACTGCCATCTAGTGCTCACTGGGCTTTATTTCACCAGTCAAGGAAAAGAAGGGACAGCTCGCAATGAATCGCCAGCGGTGCTGCCAGGTTGCTTTGGCCTACAGTGGAGGAAAAAGAGCACTGCTAGTGTCACCCCAACTCTGCCTCAGGAATATGTTGGCTGAGCCCAGCAGCCACCCTAAGCAGGAGAGAGACAGGCAGTCAAGGGCTCAAACCGGTAATACCCCTATCAGTTAATCACAGACAGTGAGGAGAGCCCCACTGAGCAGTCACCCTACCTTCAGCAGAACCCACCATGAGCTCAAATGGATACCATGTCTCCTACCATGAACAGTGCAAGTCGCTCTACAGGCTAAAGCTTCAGAAGCCAAGCGCTTCTGCAGTAAGGAGAGAACATTATGGCCTGCAGTGCCCCCTACCACCCCCCTTACAGGGAACTAAACTACACCGACTGAAAGGCCAAGACTGCATGTTCTCAGCAAATAGCCTCAAGCAGCCCAACGCAGAAGAGAACGCAGCGCCGATAAACGTGCAGCCCACAGAACTGAGAGTGCCAAGAAATGCCAAGCTACCAAGAGCAGCAAGACCAAAGAAGGCAGCAAGCCCCCCCTGAAGCACAAAAGAAGCAGGCGCAGTTTCTGCACTACCAGTGGCTGACTGGTGCCACGGCAAGCAAGTGTTTTGCGACACAAGCCCCCAATGGTGAACGGACTTCAACATAAGACCGTGCACTGTGCATGCCCCCAAGTGGCTGTCTTATGCCACAACAAGTGAGAAGAGTGTGCCACACGCCCTGGGCTGTGAACCAACACCACCACAAGTAGGAACAGCAGGCACGCCAGGAGCAGAAGAGGGCGCCCAAGAAGAAGACGAAGCATACGCAGTCCAAGGTGCATGACACCTGCCCCCAGAAACGTGTCAGCATGGGTAAATGCTCAGGAGAGAGAGAGACCTCTCCAAAGAAAAGAAACACTGCTGAAGACAGAAGGGAGATCCTCTACATCTCCATCATGCCAGCAAAGCCCCACAGTGGGCAGAAGACAGCACAGTGTCCTTCCTCAAACTGCCTCAAGACGGAGTTGACAGTGACCCAAGACAGGCAAGAGCAAAATTGCACACTCCACGGGGCAAGCTGCCACCGCAACATGTGCTCTAAGGACACGCAACTTGTGGCCAGATTCCGCTTTCGCACCACAAGCATGGAGCAAGTCACTATAAGTGACCAACCCTGCCACGCATGCCTGAACGGAGACAGGATCAAGTGCCACAATGGCGCATCCTGAAGGCGCAAGCAAGATGCTCTCGAATGAAGAGAAGAGGAGCATCGCGAAATCCCTGAGGAGGAGATGGTGCCAGTGAAAGGTCCCCAAGAGGAAGAAACAAGTCCTACTGACAGGATAGACCTGTGACAGGTCTGTCGAAAAGTGAAGACCATCCCAAGAACGGAGCGACCAGCGAGATGTCAATGTGACGCAAACATGAGACATGTGGCAGGACGCCACATCCAAGTGATGACCTGGGCGGAAGGAGGAAAAGAGAGTGGCAGGCGCCACTCCACCAAGGAAGAAAGAACAGTGGCAAAATGCCACAGGGCAGACAACCACCACAGGTGGGCAAAATGGAATGGAGAAGAGCGATAGGACAGAGGACTCTTGCCAGCACTGGAGAAGGTGTTAATCAGCACAAGCCATCTACCGGGGTGCAGAGACATAACTGGAGACAGCTTTGTGGCAGGACCAACTGTAAGCCGCAGCAAGCGCGATCTGCGTCCAGGCCCAATGCTTCCCAGTTCGACCGTCCTCTCACCAGTCACCAGCTGCTTGGTATCGATAGCACCATGCCTTCCAAGTGCACCTGCTGGAAGACAACTGCAAGTGGCCACAAAGTCCCTCCAGTCCTCCTCACTCCACAAGGTCATCCAAGTAAAGAGATCGCTGCCTGTAGCCCAACTGAAAGAAAACCACTGTGTTCATCATCGTCATCCAGGTGCATCATCATTAAGGATGTCAAAGGAGCATCACACCACCAGAGTGGATCCCAACACTCAAGACAGCAGGATTTCAATGAGGCCAGCCACCCAGGAACACTCTGTGTGCCTCCGTAAACCTGAAGCCTGCCAAAGAAGAGCATGCCCACCCATTGGACCATCCACCCTTGGAGTTACACAAAGCTTGGCCGTGGCCTTGTTGGGAGTTCCACTGCGACCCATCAGCGCGTCATACGAAAGGTTGCGTGGCAATTCAGGGGCAAGGGCCTCAACGGAGTTCCTGTGAGAGGGGAATCTGAACCGGAGAGATGCAGCAGCTCCACGACAAGTAGCCAGAAGCACGAATGTCAAAGATGAAGACCTATCACCCAAAGACCACCTGAGGAAGGTGTACAACTTGAGTTCTGACGGTGAAAACATCTAGACGGAGACACCACCCTCTGCGGCTACATGACATGAGTGACTTGGGTGTGAGTCCTGTTGGCAGTTTCTCAGTGATGCCTTCACGCAGCTAACACGAAGCCCACACAGTCCACACAGTCCCATGGCAGCCCGGCAGGAAGGCCTCCAGGAGGCTCCAGTGGGAGAGGTGTCCAGGCGAGAGAGGCAAGTCTGAAGTTGCTCGGCTGTCAGGTGCTAGAAACACCATCAAGCAAGTCACCTCCAAGTCAAGGCCTCACACACCAAGATCATCCCCAACAGCTGTAGGATTTGTCATCTACCGGAACCTGAGCACCTGCGAGATCTCCAGAGTGGACTCCACCACCGTTTCAGATGCACCGATACTTGAACTTTGTACATAGACACCAACACTGTGAGACCAGGCCGGTCTAAAGTACATTGCCAAGGCGGACTAAAGCATCCTGACCAGGCAGTCCAAAGCTCCAGCGCTGCCTGTCTGATGGCCTGAAGAGACTCATCGGGGGCTATGTGTTTGTTTATTTGTTTTCTTACATTTTGGACTTTTGTTTGTGTCTTTTCATTAAAGTTTTGTAGGGATGTAGTGCCTGGCTGGACACGTTCTAGGTTTCTGCCTGTTGTACCTCACACTTTACACCCACCAGTCAGGTGACCCTGCAAATAAAAGAGGCCGGGCATAGGTGCCCTGGGACAATTACAGTAACCCACTACTGATTCTGTGTTGTCATTACTGCAGCATGAGCGCCTAGCGGCCCAAGACACGACAAGAGTGATATAGGAATAGTCATACTGTTGCACGATTCACTGTAATGCATGCGTTGGTGAAATTTATACTTCATCTGCCAATTCTCTCTTATTTAAAGTGGGTCTCTTTCTCTCTCTAAGACAACTATTGGTGCAGATTTACTAAGACTTTGCACCGCCACAAAGGCATGCAAAAAGTTTCAAAGCAGTGCAACACCAGTGAAGTGGACTTATTTTCGATCTGAAAGTCATTTAATGGTATTCTGTGTGTGGATTAGTGCATGGAAGGTGAGCAACAGCAGACCATGTTTAGTAAAGAAGGATCTGCTCTGCTTTGTTCCTGTTGCACAATGAAAGCAAAGGAACTTTAATTACTGGACTGAGGGGCATATTATCAAGACAGGAAATACAATTATCACCGCTTTATCAGCAGAAAACTGCTGATAAAGCGGCGATAATGGGCTTGATAATATGCTCTATGGAATTCCAATTGAAGCCCATGTTAGATGTCTTAGCATCTAACATGGGCTTCGGTTGGAATTCCATAGAGCATTTTATCAAGCCCATTATCGCCACTTTATCAGCAGTTTTCTGCTGATAAAGCGGCAATAATTTTATCTTCTGTCTTGATAATATGCCCCTGTGTTACTCTAAAATTTTGTAAAACTACGTAATTGTTTTCTCTGCTTTTTTAAGCTATCCTTCCTAAAATACTCCTCACTCCTGGTCCATTTTTTAGAGCACAGGAACTATCCTTCTTTCGCCCTAGCCCTCAGTGCTAATCCATACCATTAGTTCTGCAAAGTGACTTAGGATAGCATGAGTAGTTTCTAAGCAAACAATTTCATCATGCGGGACTGACTCTTATACTGCTACTACACTGACTGACATGAGTGGGCTCACACTGACACCAGAAAACTGACACACGGATACTAACAATGGCACAGGGCCCCGGACAAGGGGCACCAACGCTGACACTGGCTCACTGCTGAAGGAGCATCAGCATTGACACAGGAGCATGGGTACAGGGACAAAAATAGACATGACATTAGGAGACTAACAGGGGAACAAAGGTTAAAAGGCACTCTCACTGGGATGAACCAAGCCAATCAACATAGACTCTAGGTCACTGCCACAGAGGGCATTGAAACAGGAGTACTAATGGCATGGGGACAGTGAAATGGAACATTGACATGGGGCCATAACACTAAGGGCCTCAATTATAAGGCCATTGCGCCACTGGTGCATCACAGTCACATAAAATCCCCCAGCGTGACTTTTCATGGCCTTGAAATATGGGTCCCGTACACGCATTCATATGTGTGAAAGGGGTGTTCCATGGGTGTTGCTCTGAGTGTTCCTAAGCAGCATTCATGGAACTTGACACATTCCCAGATTTACAAAGTTTGTAAAGCAGGGAATGTGTCAGAATCATACGCCTCCCCAGGGGAGGTGTAGGAGTGGTGTAATGAGGAGAAATACTTTTATTTCTCCTAGTTTTTTTTCTCTTTCTATGAGGGCTGCATTTTGCAGCATGCATAGAAAGAGGAAAATGCCAACAATTATTGTTTTTGTGCAGGAAGGTATCCCTTCCTGCACAAAAGCAATGATTAACGCAACACAGGCATCCTTGCAACATGACGCAATAGTGCCTGCAGTATTGCATGGCAGCCAATTGTGCGCAAGCGCAAGGCAAAGCACACAGATGCTTTGTTTTGTTGTTAATATAATGCATCCCAGTGCTTTTAAAAATTACACAGCTTGGCGCAGTATAATGGCTTACACCGCTGCTGCATAAATGGGGCCCTAATGTTAGAAAACTAGCATGGGGAGTTTACCTGGGACTCTGAAAGTAGAAACAAGATAATTGACACAAGAACAAAATACCAGAACAGTGTCATGACACAAGGACACTGATTAGAGGGAAGAGAGAGTAATGTCCTCACATCTTGAAACTGACAGGGAGTGCTGACATAAAAGTACTGAAATGGAGACACAGAGGCTTGAATAATTCCACTGAAGCATGGACACTAGAACAGAGACACCGGGATACCTATAGGGACATGGGGCTTTTAATATTGGTTCAATTAAATTGACACTTTAACATGGATCACACACATTTTTACTGGGACAATGACAGAGGGGTTCAAATATTGACAATGAAGCACTGACATAGGGGCACCAGAAACAACAGGTCAACACCAACACAAGGACACAGTCTCTGCGAATACTGAAATGTGGATATTGACTTGGAAACAGTAATACTGGAACCCTGGCATTGGACTGGCTACATGTGAATCCGTGAGCATACGTGTGTAAACTTGTGGGGACTAAGCATGGGCGAATTTTGCGAATTCGCGATCCGCGAATTTGCGAATTCGCGATCCGCGAATTTGCGAATTCGCGATCCGCAAAATTCGCGAATTTGTGGATTTTTGGTTTTTTGCGTGTTTGCGGGGTTTTTTGCGTGTTCGCGGGGCTTTTTGCATCTTTGCGAGCTGCTTGCATAGCGAAGTTACCCATGCAGTCGTTTATGGGAGAGGGAGAGAGAGTTAGATAGATAGATAGATAGATAGATAGATAGATGGATAGATAGATAGAAAGAGAGAGAAAGAGAGGGAAAGAGAGAGGGAGAGAGAGAATGAGAGAAAGAAAGAAGGGCCAGATTCCTGAGTTGCCCCTACAGAACATACAGCTTTTTATTTTTAGCAAAATGCATATGAAAATTGTGCTGTAAAGGTCACTTTTAGTTTAACCCCTCCTGACAACTCAAAATGGGTGTATTTGCCATCCTCTCCCTTCTTCCTGTTTTTTATATCTGTAAGTGCTTCCTGATGAGGTTTAATTCCTTGGACAGGTGCCTTGTTGTCTACTTGTAACTATTCTCTGACCCTGCTTCAAGGGTCAGAGCAGGGTCAGAGAATAGTTGCAAGTAGGCAACGAGGCGCCAGGAAGCAATTAGCAGCAGGTGTCCAAGTTGAAGTTAATTTGTTTGTAACCCTTTTGTAAAAGGTTACAAAGAAATTAGGTTCAACTTTTGCACCTGCTGCTGTAACCCTTGCTTGGCTGAAAATTCGTCCCCGCTGATTCGCGGATTTTACCGCGATTTCGCGAGATTCGGGGATCGCGAAATCGCGGAAATCCGCAAATTCGCCCGCGAAACGGATTTTACGCCCACCCTTAGTGGGGACATGTGCAAGGTTTTAGCATGAAAATTCAACTTGTCAAAATACCTTCTTTTGACAGGTCCAAACCTTCTCTTTAAATATTAATAAGCCACTCCTAATAGGTCATATTGCCCATAACGGCAGGGCACATGGCATTTAACAGTAGGTCATGTAAGATTTAATGTGAACATGTTCTTACATTGAAATATCCCAAAGCTATTTTTACTGTAGCAAGGCTGGCAGCTTTCAAAAGGGCAACACAGAATTACATTGTTACATTTAATACTGCTAAATTTGGATTAGGAGCAGCTTAAGAAAAAGCTCAAGGACTAATTTTTATAACTATTCAAACTCCAATTTAATGGTAAAATCAGATTTTGCCTCGCTATTAAGCAAAAGTTACTATTTATTTGCCTACAGTCTGTAAGCATTGAACTGGCATTTGGCTGCTGGATGGCTTCTCACTGGTGAGTGGTGTATTCCTCCCAGACATTCGACAAAGAGCCCAGGGTGGGGGCTGGGAGTTTCCCTCAATGACAGGATGGATGTCCCTAATAATTTCAAAGGGGCTTTCCCTGTCATATGCACATATAGTTTACATCTGGGCCTATTGTCCTTCTAGTCAGCCTGCTTCCAATCGCATTGGGAGGGTAGGATACTTCAGAACTGTTTTAGAGTGACCACAAGGGATGATTTTCTTATTACCATAGCCGTACTTCTGGGTGAACACAGAATACTATGACCAGGATAAGAAGGGTTCTGTCACATTGGATTGTCCTAAAATGGTGTGCACAAGGGTCAGGACAAGGGTTGAGGGAAGATGTGGCATCCTAGCATAGGAGATGGGTGATTGACATCTAGAGCATGTCACCTACACTTATAAACCCCTGCACAAGGGAGAGCCAGTGAACAAGACACTGAACCTGGAAGGTGACAATGAAGGAATCATGGACTGGTGAAAGGAGTAGCTCCCTGATAAACTAAGGACTTTGGCTGCAGCTATCACACAAGAGTAGAAGGGTCTCTCCAGAGCCAGTGGCTCTGCCCCGTTATGCACCTTGAGGACCAGCTGGGGGAAGACCAGGAATTCACTTCCACACTGGGTGTCCTGCAGCACAGCTAGGTGTCAGCCTGCCTGCCCCAGAACTGTTGTGACCACGAGGGACGGTTGGGTTATTACCATAGCCATACTTCTGGATGGGCACAGAATACTCTGACCAGGGGAAGAAGGGTAAGTATGGGGGAAATTTGCGAATTCGCATTCCGCGAATTCGCTCGAAAGCGAACTTGCAATTCGCAAAATCCGTGAATTTGTGCAAATTTGCGAATTTGGTTTTTTTGCGTGTTTGCAGGGGTTTTTGCCAGTTCGCGAGGGTATTTCACAAGTTTGGGAATGTGAACTTACTTGTGTGGTCGCAACGGTCACGACCATGTTGTTTCTACGTGTCCAACCTGTTTACGACCCTGTGGTTCATCGCGGCCAACCTCTGGTTCATCACCGCCACCCTCTGGTTCACCACTGGCACCCTCTGGTTCATCACTATCACCCTCCGGTTCACTACTGCCACCCTCTGGTTCATCACAGCACCCTCTGGTTCACCACTGCCAATCTCTGGTTCACCACTGTCACTCTCTGGTTCACCACTGTCACCCTCTGGTTCACCACTACCACCCTCTGTTTCACCACTGCCACCCTCTGGTTCATCACAGCACCCTCTGGTTCACCACTGCCACCCTCTGGTTCAAGACTGCCACCCTCTGGTTCATCACTGCTATCCTCTGGCTCATCACCCTCTGTTTCCCCACTGCCACCCTCTGGTTCATCACTGCCACCCTCTGGTTCATTACTGCCACCCTCTGGTTCGCCACTGCCACCCTCTGGATCATCACTGCCACCCTCTGGTTCATCACTGCCACCCTCTGGTTTGCCACTGCCACCCTCTGGATCATCACTGTCCCCCTCTGGTTCATCACAGCACCCTCTGGTTCACCAGTGCCACCCTCTGGTTCATCACTGCCACCCTCTGGTTCACCACTGCCACCCTCTGGTTCATCCCTGCCACCCTCTGGTTCATTACTGCCACCCTCTGGTTCGCCACTGCCACCCTCAGGATCATCACTGCCACCCTCTGGTTCATCACTGCCACCCTCTGGTTCATCACTGCCACCCTCTGGTTCATCACAGCACCCTCTGGTTCACCAGTGCCACCCACTGGTTCATCACTGCCACCCTCTGGTTCACCACTGCCACCCTCTGGTTCATCACTGCCACCCTCTGGTTCATCACTACCACCCTCTGGTTCATTACTGCCACCCAATGGTTCGCCACTGCCACCCTCTGGATCATCACTGCCACCCTCTGGTTCAACACTGTCACCCTCTGGTTTGCCACTGCCACCCTCTGGATCATCATTGTCCCCCTCTGGTTCATCACTGCCATCCTCTGGTTCATCACAGCACCCTCTGGTTCACCAGTGCCACCCTCTCGTTGATCACTGCCACCCTCTGGTTGATCACTGCCACCCTCTGGTTCAAGACTGCCACCTCTGGTTGATCACTGCCATCCTCTGGTTCATCACAGCACCCTCTGGTTCACCACTGCCACCCTCTGGTTCATCCCTGCCACCCTCTGGTTCATCCCTGCCACCCACTGGTTCATGACTGCCACCCTCTGGTTCAGCACTGCCACCCTCTGGTTCATCACAGCACCCTCTGGTTCACCACTGTAGATTATGGGGGGAAAGCACACCTGCCCAGCCTTAACTGAAATGAATTAATTTGGGGCTGGTTATTTGTCACTGAATTTGAGCTTCAAGTCTGGCACCCGCTTCCTTAGCTGTAAGTGCTTCCTGTTGCAGTTTAATTTTTTGTACAGGAGCATTGTGCCAGACTTGTAACTATTCTCTGACCCAGCTTTGAGGGTCAGAGCAGGGTCAGAGAATAGTTGCAAGTAGGCAACTGAACTTTGGAGGGGCCCCTCAGGAAGCACTACAGGGAATGGTTACAAATTAGCTTGAACTTTTGCACCTGCTAAGTGCTTTCAGTTTTGCAAAATTCGTTTTTCTGCAATTTCGCGAGATTCGCGCGGCGCTAATTCGCGCTAAATCGAACTCGCAATCCGCGAATTCGTGCAAATTAGCGGATTGTTTTTTTTGTGCGTGTTTGTGGGGTTTTTTGCGTCTTCACAAGCCGCCTGCAGCTCACCAACCGCGAAGTTACCCATGCGGTCGTACATGGGCACGGCCATCTTGTGCGCGTTGCGTATTTCCGGTTCTGGGCGCTATTGGCAATCTCGCGTTGTGTGCGGCGCGCTATTACGAGTTCGCCTGTGTTTTTGCATGCTCACTGGGAAAATATTGCGCAAACTTACCCACGCGGTCTTCTATGGGCGCGGCCATCCTGCTTTTCATTCATTGCTATAGTTTTCAGGCATGCTACCTTTCTATCCATCTTACATCTTTGTAATCCTATGTTTTTCTGAACTTTTTTTGGCTTTTTTTTTGCTTATTATCTATCTCTACAATTTCCTACATCTATATTTTGTGTTTTTTTTAAAACTTTTTGTTACTTTATTACCTACTTTATTTCTTTTGCTCTCTCTCTTATTTTTTTTCACATCTATTCTTCTTTCCTTTTTCTTGTGCCCAGGACCATGGCAAAGGGAGCCTACAAGGGCAAGGGGAAGGGCCCAGCACCCCGTACCCGGCTCCCTTGCGGGCGTTTGAGGGGGGAGCAAGTACAGGCCTGGGAGATCTTCTCTGCGGTGGACGTGGCCACCTTGATGGTTTTTGTCCAAGTTCACCTCCCTAAGACCGTGGCAGCAGGTGGGCGGATTGCTTCCGGTTACGGCCTCCGGGAGCGCCGCCAGCTGTGGGAGAAGGTGTGCCGGGGCATGTGGAAGGAGTCCGGGTTAGAGGCGGCAGACCCGAGAGCAGAGGATGGCCCGGGACCAGGGTTCGATTCCCGGCGCAGCAGGTTTCTGGACTAGGGTCAGCGGACTCGATAATTCTCTCGCCTCGGTGCCCACTCTGATCAGCGATCACACTCGGCAACTCTGGGCATTAGCTTGCCTCATCTTCACTAACGGCCCCACCAGACCGCCAGGGATGCCTGGTCTCACCCTGGAGATACCCATTAAGGGACCATCTCTCAGGGAAGCCAGGAAGGGTTTTGCAGCGGTCGAAGCGCCTTGGGACCCTACGGGTAAGTAGTGCGCTATATAAATGCCAATACATACCAGCAAGCGACGCACCAGTGGACTGACATCCTGGACCGGGAGCATGACATGCTCGACCTGCTAGGATTGGAGATCCCTGGCCTTGCTAAGTAGCTATTTAATAACACCTTTTTTTTCTTTTGCTCTGTTATATTGCTAATCTATTTTTTCCCTGAAGAGTCGAATGCTGCTGATTCGATTACATTGCAGGTAAATTAATCTTTAAATAGCTTCTGTCATTGCAGGTGCTCGCCTGGTTATTGGCGTTGCTACTATGCTTACTTGTTTGCAACTTTTTACTCATTTGAGAGCATTACTGCGTAATGGTAGAGACAGTAGACTCAAGTCTAGTCCTTCTTTGTACTCCTGCTGCTGCCACTATGAAGAGATAGTGGTGGATTGATATGTTGAGTATATTATTTATTACTTGTTATAGGACATTTGTTAGTGGTCTGCAATCATGAAAGGACTGTGTCTGTCATGCGACGTCTCGTGCTACTGAGTGATGGCAGTTGTAGTAGAACCTTTTTGTTGTTGGTGTAGTTAGTGAATTACATAACTTTCCTATTAGATGGTCTGCGAATCCTGCAATACTGTACTACTATCCTCCTAGTTGACCAGATCAGATGCAATTGTTGTTAATTTGTTTCCCCGACATAATTTTACATTGTGTTCAAAGAAATCAAATATTTCCCAAAAAACAATCATCCATGTTGTGTTTCTTTATTTCATGTTCACCAGAACCTCCCAGGGGCAAGACCCCGGCGGTTACTGACACTCTGGTGGAAGAAGGTGGACAGGATCAGTCCCTTGCAGGCTCTTCTGCGGGCCCCAGTAAGTTGTTCTATTGTTATATTAATACTTATACTTCCCTAACTTTTACAGCTCCTATTCATTACAAACTGTTTCCTAATAATTCTATGTTTTACAAAATAGTCTTTGATCTTCTTCTAATGTAGACTACTTTCTACATTCTTATCCTGCCTCTACCATCACTCTCTGTGCTACTACTATTTACGATTATGTGTCGGTCTGTGTAGGTAGCTAAGCTTGCCCAGTCGGCAAAAGGTGTGAAATAAAACTCTGATCCAGCAATAGCTCTAGGCACTGAGTGCAGTCCTCTGGGTTGCCCTTGCTGTCTATTCCAGTCTTCTTAATGTAAGTGCTTTGACAATTTCCAACAACAAAATGTCATTGTTTACACCAAGTAAAAGGTAGCAGTTGCCTTTTTGATTTGAGAGGAGCACATCCCATACCGCTAGTGTTTCAGGGACTATTCTGCACACAAAGAAGTATGGACAAGAGAAATAGGACATTGTTGATGATAGGTGCAGTTCGACTTTCGACATAGCTCAGTCCGAACAGAAGTTGAACCCCCAATCCCCTGACCGACTATCTAGTGTGTCTGACCAATGATTTTACGACCCAGTAGAACAGAAGAAGACTACCGCCGAGTCCTGGCCTATCTGAGTCACTGAAACATGACTGCCAAGTGCAGTAGTTCAAACCCTTCCGCTCACTCACTCGTGAACAAAAACCACACAATGTTTGTTAGTTTTAAAGTTTTATTTTCAATTAAGAAATGAAAACATGATTTCTTTATTTTTAATAGCGTAGTATTCGGAGCGAGCAATGGTGATGGATGAAGATGACGTTAAAGTTTAAACAACATTCCCATGAATGAAATTACTATGACTCAAACTTAATAATAGTTAACAGACACATGAAATTATTAGAATACCTGTGCAGGAGCGCCCACCTTCTTTAAAGTACTTAAAGTACTGCTGGTGATGACTTACTAGTAGTTGGTGAATCGTCTGGCAGAAGGACAATGGAATCTTCTTTCTGTAATGAGAAAAATGGTGCACGTTAAGCAAGCATTCATCAGTTGTCATAAGAAGAAGTGTAGCATTTAATGGAATAAGCATATAAAAGGTTAACACTTCCTCCCCGAAACTGTTACTTTTTTTCAATCCCAGTAATAAAAAAGGTGTTATGTAACATTTTCTTCCATTACGAGACAAAATAGGGGGTTGTGTATGGCATCTGAAAATATGACATGTTTTTCCTAGACGTCACAACATCTGATGCGGCTCAGATGACCACCAGTGCCGGGATGAGGTTCTACGATTTCGGATTTCATCCAGTATCTAGCCGCCATTTTGTGTCCTGTCGCCATTTTGTGTTGCCCTCACTCAGGCAGCACGGCAAACAATGTGCTTTTGCTTTTCCAGCTGCTACGTGTCCTTTCGGTTAAAAAGTAACTCCATTGTCCTTGTTCATGAAGCGCGATGTCAGGGTCTGGCTGAGTTTGTTAATCCATGTCTGGCTCGATTGATCCCTGTCTCGGCTGACTATTTGCCCTCTCCTATTCTTTCCTTACATTATCTTATCCGACTGACCTTGGCTATTCTCTCCTTGTATGCTCCTATTACACAACCATCCTTTGAGGCACACAATTGCGCCCTGGCACCTGCAAGAGGGGGTTGTGGACACCATCACTGATTAATTTGTCGGGAGGGGTAGCACACAGGGTCTGAGAGAGGGGCGTATTTGAGACACCTGATAGCTTGTTTTTCAACTTTTCCTATTGGTCTGTTTTGTATGTGTAAGGAGAAAACTCCTTATATGTGTTTCCTATATGAGATTGTGCGCCACGGATTGAAGTGGCAGTCTCCTTAGAATCCACCTCGAGTGTAACTTCTGGGACAACTGTGCTTAGCTGCAGCTAATAAACCTGGCTTCCATGCTCAACAGAGTGTCTCATGTCTCTGTTTTTTACAAGGCAGGTAAACTCGGGGATTAAGGTGTGCCCTGCACCGCCCGGCCCATAAGGCCCGATTCTCCAACTTGCACCCAACGTGGGGCGGTTTCATTGGTAGCGGTTCAGTACGAGGGTCGTGAGAAGCCCCACAAGAAAATTCCTGAGGATTTGCAAAACCACGTCAAGCAACCTCTGTATGTCGAAGTGGACCGAAGGTCTTTTGCAGCGCAGCTGCTTCTTTCCGACGGCTGCTGATGACTGCTGCCCTGACTGCCGCCCTGCCTTGGACCCTCTGGTGATGATTGGTATCACGAGATGTTAGACGGACCTCTGTTGGCGTGAGAAGACCATTTAGTTAAGTATTCGTGGGTAGCGCCCACTTCTTTGTTTTGTTTTTGATTTTTGTTATTCGTCTGTTGCAATAGTCGAAGCCGAGGGGTGAGTACCTTTGTACTGTGTTTTTTGCTTTCACTCCTTGAAGTTAGTAAACGGATCAGTGTGCTTAAAATGCCTGGTCTGAGCGGATTTAGGAAATGTTGTTGTTTTTGCTGTACTAGGGATTCCCGGCTCGAGGATTCATGTCCGATTCCTCCGGTTGGAACTCCCACTTATGAGCTCTATTCCAAGCATGGTGTTGGTCCCATTGCCTTTAATGAGGCAGGGATCCGATACAGGAAGAAAGATGGTGTTTTACGGTGGCCACAAAATGGTAGCTTTGAGCCAGATGTATTCGATAAGTTGGAATAAATTCTGTTCTAAAGAAAAGCCCGGCTGGCAATGTTTGACTCTTTCCGCCTTTGGCGTAAGGAAGCCAAACATAGATAAAATAAACAAGCAAAAAGAGATAGGAAAATGAAATATATGACGATTATACAGGCTGCCCTGCAATTTAAAGACGATGAGACTGATCGAGCGATTGAGGTCTTAGATAGACAGCATCGGATGGCGATTGATAGGTGCTATCCTGTGTTACCTCCACAGCGCAAAGATCTTGATGAAGATCCCTTAATGTCCCATTTGTTGAAATTACCTCCGCCTTATGCGCCAGGTGCTAATGCACCTGTATTATTGCCACCTGTGTAGCAAACTGTTGTTCAGCCAGGAGCTCCGGCTCCTACGCAATTGTCTCTTCCCGTATTACCGCCTGCACCTCCTTTGCCACCAACTTCTGTACCTCAGTCTCCTTCGCCTTCTGTTTCTCTTGCAACGGTTAGTTCTTCTCTTCCTTTGCTTAATAATGCGTCTCCAGTTTTACTCCCTACTTCTTCTCCGATTCGTAATCAGTTCGTTGATACTGTCTCTGGTCTTTTCTCCCCCCTCTTTGGGCCGTTTAATAGGACTCCTGCTTTTTCCCGAAGGCAATCTCGTAGCCAACTTCCAGATTCTCAGGAACAAGTTGTATTTGACTCTCTTGCTCATAAATGGATGATGAATGGTCCACTGTATAGTGTACCCAATATATTGCTTACCTTTCTTCAGTGGAATGCGCCTACGCAGAGATATGTGTTTAATGTCATGTGTGACACACTTGTCAAAGGATGGGAGGATATGGAGTTGGATTTAACTCCTCAGGGTCTATTGGATATACAGGACAGGTTTGATAAAGGACTTATTGTGGGTCCTGACGTTGATGGTGCTATAAAGACACTTGTTAATTTTAGGTCCTTATATTCGTCCCAGACTATTTCTGTACCTGATCCGGCAGTTAGACAGAGAACGAAGAATTATCCTATAAGGGAAGTCCCTCCAGTCTGGAGGGAAGCGGTTCCTCAAGCAGGCAATGTTCCAGGTGTTTCTGCTCATTTCCAGCATATATGGGTACATGTCCCTTGGAAACGAGCTGAAGTTTTATCACTTAAGCAGTCTCTGCCGGACCCTCATAAAAATCCTGCTGGTTACTATAAAGAGCTGTCCCAGACTGTTGATGCATGTATTATGAATTTGCCTGATGTTGATATGCTGATGGGGAATGTAGTTCCACAAGCATTGTGGGCTCGGATTCGTAGAGAGGATCACGATCAAGCTTTGGGAGGTACTTGGGCTGATATATCTGCCGCAGATGCAGCACAAGTGGGTGGTGCTAAGCCAGATGATTTGATTACGCAGTTGCCTGGTAGAATCATCACTTTAATGAAGACGATGATGCCTGCTTTACGGGTTAACTGGGATAAGTTAGCTGCGTGTAAGCAGAAGAAAGATGACAGTGTCCCTGATTTCTTTACTCGGTTTGAGGAGACATTTATTGATCATAGTGGTCAGGATTTAAGTGCTGAAGGTGGACAGCGATTATTTGTGGATAAATTTGTTTTTAATCTACTTCCTGAATTGCCTCATAAGTTGAAAGATTCGGAAAGCTCTTGGGCTGTTTCTTCGTCTGCCCAAATATTAGCTACTGCTCAGTATTATGAGAATAGGGACAAAGAAGAAAAAGATAAGGCTGAGAAGAAGTCTAAGGATTTAAAAATGAAGGTTCTTTTCAGCAGGCTTATCCCCCTCGTTCTGGCCGGCTTCAGTTTCAGCAACCTACTCAGCCTCAGAGGTTGCTACAGAAACCTGAGTCTTTTGTTCCGCGACCTTTGCTTGGTCCTAATCAGTGTGCCTATTGTAAAGAGGAAGGCCATTTTAAGAATAGTTGTCCAGTTTTATTGCAGCGTAATGGTGGATTTCAACGGCCGCGAGGCCGTGGTCGTTTTCAATCAGCTCCTAGGGGTAGAGGGCGAGGTGCGTTGCCTCAAGGGCAGCGTTCCTTTCCCCCTCAGAATTCTTCAAATTATTTTGATCAGTAGAATACTCAGTCTGCGCAATATTACAATGATGATTAATATGTTGAAGGTGAGGTTCAGGATTTTCATTCTAGTTTGGACAGCTATGGACAAAGTAAGGGAGTCGTATCAGTTCCAGTGGATCAGAATGGGCCTTATGTTGAGGTAGTTGCTTTGGGTGTTGCAGAGCCATTTCGTTTGGATACTGGTGCAATGAGGAGATCTATGATTCATTTAAAACTCCCTGGGGCACCTTTGTCTGGCTTAACCAACGTTTCTGTAGGATTTTCTGGCCCCCCAGTTGCTAACCCAGTTCCTTGTCCTTTGCCTCTTTCGATTGGTCCTTACGATCTGGAAGCTCCACTTATTCTAACGACTAGTTGCGGAGAAAACTTGTTGGGTTTGGATCTGTTGAAACGTCTTCATGCAACGTTGTATTGTTCCCCCTCTGGTGTGCGTCTTACTTTGGGTGAGAAATTGGTTTCTCCCATATATCTATCGAAAGATAGCTTTCCGCCTGAGTTGCAATCTCTTCCTGTTACACTTTGGGCTACAGGTCCGAATGATGTTGGTTTGTTGCAGATTCCCCCTTATGTGGTTACTATTAAGCCTGATGTTAAGTTGCCACATATTCCACAGTACAAGATTTCTAATGATGGTGAATGAGCTTTGATGGCTATTATCTATGATCTGGTTCAGAAGGGTGTGGTTGAAGAAACGAGAGGTAATGTTTGTAACAGTCCTGTTCTCCCTGTTCTTAAACACAGCGATCCTTCTCAACCACCTGTTTATCGCTTGGTAATTGATCTTCGGGAGGACCGTGTGGACTCTCTCCATAACGGTCGCTCCCTTGCGCTCTGCCTCCCAACATACGCTTTGCTCCCTGCTGCCTGCTTGCCCTGTTTGAATGCTCCGAAGCATACGCAGCGCCTGGTATCGTTTTCATTTATTTATTTGCCTGCTGCCTGCTTGCCCTGTTAGAGCGCATTCAGCGCCTGGTATCGCTTGCTTGTGGAGTAATTTTTTGCACATTGGCCTTGCATTGTGGGGGAATTGTAAAGTGCCTGAATATTGTTTTGGCAACTTCTGTACCTGAGTCGCACTCCGGCTGTGCCCCAGTTTCGATTCTGGTACCGGGCTGCCATCTTGTTGAGTGTTTACTTCTGGGAGCCCGTGTCTCCTCCCACGCTCCGACCCCCTCCACTCCCTATTTCAGGCAGATGTCCCAACACGCAGTGTCCACGCGCTGCGGCCGCGCCGAAGGTGCGCCAAAGGTAAGCCCGTCTACGCCCGTCCACGCCTGGACCGCGCCCAGCGTCAGACCCCTGGTCCCCTCTCCACCCACCCCTCCCGCATTACATACAACGCCTCCACCCTCGTAGCACTCAACCCGGGCCGACTCCCTAACTGCGCTCAAGCAGCACCAGGACACACCCACGGACCCTTCACCTGCCACCCCTGCAAATTCTCCTGTTTCAAGACTCACACCAAACCCACGAACACCAAACAGAGATCCAACACCAACCACCTTAAATGCATCCTTCTCAACACCCTCTCGGTTCACAAACACGCCATCGACCTTTGGAATCTACTAGACACCTCTTCTCCGGACATCGCCTTCCTAACAGAAACATGGATGAATGCCTCTTCTGCTCCAGACATCACCATAGCCATCCCGGACGGCTACAAGATCATTCGTAAGGACCGCACCATCCAAACAGGAGGAGGCATCGCCATCGTCCACAAGAACACCATACGCGTCTCAACTAGCTCAGAAGACAACCTCGCGATCGCCGAACACCTTCACTTCCAGATCCACACCGACCCCAAGACCACACTCAGAGGCACCCTCCTCTACAGGCCAACAGGACCACGTACAAAATTCAGCGACATCATCACTGACTTCATCACCCCACACGCCCTCCCCTCGGAAGAATACATTCTACTGGGAGACCTCAATTTCCATCTGGAAAAGAGCAACGACAGCAACACTACCACCCTTCTGGACAATCTCGCCAATCTCGGACTCAAACAACTTGTCAACACCCCAACACGTTGCGCAGGACACACACTCGACCCTTTCTTCACTTCCAGCAAGCACATCTCCTTCACTCACACCACACCCCTCCACTGGACGGACCACAGTTGCGTCCACTTCACTTACAACAAGACCACGATCCACAACCACCCTCAACCAACTTTGCGAAGAAATTGGAACAAAATCCCCATCGACCAGATCTCCTCATCCCTTCTTCAAAAACCACCTGCCTATTCAACGAACCCTAACCAAGCC
Source organism: Lissotriton vulgaris (assembly GCF_964263255.1). Lineage (NCBI taxonomy): Eukaryota > Metazoa > Chordata > Amphibia > Caudata > Salamandridae > Lissotriton > Lissotriton vulgaris. Next base: position 778,947,020 of record NC_141696.1, on the reverse strand, counting down.
GCTATCAACCTCACACAATGGCTAACCCAAACCGCCGACAAACTAGCACCCATGAAAAAACATTAAATCAAGCAAGGAAGCAAGAATGCCCCTTGGTTCAACGATGACCTCAAGAAATCCAAGAAGCTCTGTCGCTCCCTTGAAAAAACCTGGAAAAAAGACCCAAACACTATCACCCAAGCCGCCTTCAGAAATGCCACCCGCAAACACCACCAACTAATCCGAACTGCCAAGAAATCAGCACTCAAAGACCGACTAGACAACAACGCTCGCAACAGCAAGGAACTTTTCAACATCATCAAAGAATTCACCAACCCCACCGCCAGCTCAAACAACATCACCCCCTTCCAAGTCCTCTGCGACTCCCTTGCCTCATTCTTCCATGACAAAATCGCCGACATTCATAACAGCTTTGACAACCAACCCGTAATCCAGTCCACCCCACTCACCTCCGAACCTGTACCTCCTCCAAACAACGTTGTCGAATGGAACCCAATCACCACAGAAGACACCATTCACCTGATGAACTCCATCCACTCAGGATCCCCTACAGACCCATGCCCCCATCACATCTTCAACAAAGCAAACTCCTTTATCGCACCCCATCTCCGAGACGTCATCAACTGCTCCTTCAACTCCGCCACACTCCCAGAAAGCTGGAAACACGCCGAACTCAGCGCCCTTCTGAAGAAACCCACAGCTGACCCCTCCGAACTCAAAAACTTCCGCCCCATCTCGCTCCTCCCATTCCCTGCCAAAGTCATTGAGAAAGCCGTCAACAATCAACTCGCTGCCTTCCTCGAAACCAACAAATCACTTGACTCCTCACAGTCTGGCTTCCGAGCCAAACACAGCACTGAGACCGCCCTCATCACAGCAACAGACGACATCCGAACTCTACTGGACAACCGAGACACAGTCGCCCTCATCCTCCTTGACCTCTCTGCAGCCTTCGACACAGTCTGCCATAGCACCCTGATACAACGCCTCAGAAACATCGGAATTCAAGGAAAAGCATTGGACTGGATCATCTTGTTCCTCGCTGGAAGAACTCAGAGAGTCCGCCTCCCCCCTTTCAAGTCAGAGGCCTCCGAAGTCACCTGCGGCGTCCCGCAAGGATCATCACTCAGCCCCACCCTCTTCAACGTCTACATGAGCCCCCTCGCAACCATCGCACGGAAACACAACCTCAACTTCATCTCCTACGCTGATGACACTCAGCTGATCCTCTCACTCACCAAAGACCCAATCACCGCCAAAACCAACCTACATGAAGGGATGAAAGAAGTAGCCGAGTGGATGAAGCACAGCCGTCTGAAACTAAACTCGGACAAAACGGAAGTCCTCATCTTAGGTGCATCCCCTTCCGCCTGGGGCGATTCTTGGTGGCCAACGGCCCTAGGAACAGCCCCCATACCGACGGACCACGCACGGAACCTGGGCATCATCCTGGACTCCTCACTCTCGATGACCAGACAAGTCAACGCCGTCTCATCATCATGCTTCAACATCCTACGCATGCTCAAAAAAACATTTCGCTGGATCCCCACCGAAACAAGAAAAACGGTCACCCACGCACTGATTACTAGCCGTCTGGACTACGGAAACACCCTTTACGCTGGTACCACCGCAAAACTGCAGAAAAAACTCCAACGCATCCAAAATGCTTCAGCCAGACTCATACTAGACATCCCTCGCAAAGACCACATCTCCGGTCACCTGAAAGACCTGCACTGGCCCCCGTCAACAAAAGGATTACGTTCCGTCTCCTCACCCACGCACACAAAGCCCTCTACGAACTCGGACCGGAATGCCTCAACACGCGCCTTTCCTTCTACACCCCCACTTGCCAGCTGCGTTCGTCTAACCAAGCCCTCGCCGCCGTCCCGCGCATCCACAAAGCTACCATGGGGGGAAGATCCTTCTCCTACTTAGCGGCCAAAACCTGGAACTCCCTCCCCACCCACCTCCGCCTCACTCAAAACCACCTAGCTTTCAGAAAACAGCTTAAAACCTGGTTATTCGATAAGTAACCCTCCCCCCCCTTCCTCAAGCGCCTTGAGACCCTCTGGGTATGTAGTGCGCTATATAAATTCTGACTTGACTTGACTTGAACAAGATTGTTGTCCCCCAGTTTCCTGTTGTCCCAGATATCACTGCTTTGCTTACTATGATACCCGCCTCAGCGGCATGGTTTTCTGTTATCGATCTAAAGAATGCTTTCTTTAGTATTCCTATTGCTGAGGAAAGTAGGGATATTTTTGGCTTCTCTCTCGGAGGCCGGAGTTTTCGGTTCAAGCGTGCTCCTCAAGGTTATTGTGAAAGTCCCTCCATTTACAGTCAGGCTTTGAAATCTCAGCTTGATGCTTTCATTCTACCTTAAGGTGCCACTTTGATTCAATACGTTGACGATTTGCTGATTGCTGCTGATTCAGAGGATATCTGCAAAGATGTCACGGTTTCTTTGTTGCGTCATTTGTCTGACCTGCATCATAAAGTGTCCCCTTCTAAGTTGCAATTTTGCCGCCAAGAGGTTACCTATTTAGGTCATCTCTTGTCGAAGGAGGGAAGATGGTTGACCCCAGAACGAATTCAAGCGATTGCACAAATGTCTGAGCCAACCACACAAAGAGAAGTACGTGCCTTTCTGGGCATTACCTCTTATTGTAGACAATGGATTCTGAATTTTTCTTTGTTAGCTAAACCTTTTCTGGCACTTACGTTGAAAGATACGCCACAACCTCTCCCTTGGACTGACGAATGCCAAAAGAGTTTTTCTGATTTACGTAATGCTTTGTGTTCTGCACCTGTGTTAGGTACTCCAGATTACAGTAAGCCTTTCACACTCTATGTGCATGAAAGAGAAGGTTGCGCATTGTCAGTTTTAACGCAACAGTTTGGAGACAAACAACGGCCATGTGCCTATTTACCGGCTATGTTGGATCCAGTAGCCAAGGCATTGCCTAGTTGTATCAGAGCTACAGCAGTGGCAGCGATTTCTATTCAACAATCTGCTGGATTGGTATTGGACAACACTCTTGTCGTCATGGTACCACATGCAGTAGATACTCTTTTGAATAGGACAAAAACACAACACTTCACAAGCGCTCGCTTGTCTGGATATGAGCTGACGCTTTTGGCAAGCCATATACACATCAAGCGGTGCAATACTTTGAATCCAGCAACATTGTTGCCCATACCGGATGAGAAAGGCATTCAAGAGCAGCATGATTGTTTTCTCCGAACAGAGGAGGAAACGAAAGGCAGAATAGATCTAAAAGACACACCACTTGTGGATCCGGATGGGATCCTATGGGTGGATGGGTCTTGTTTCAAGCTTCCAAATGGCGAGACAACTGCAGCTTATGCTGTTACTACCTTGCATACGGTAGTAGAGACAGCACGCATTTCACAGAATTCAGCCCAAGCAGCCGAATTAATTGTCTTGACGAGAGCATGTGTGTTGGCAAAAAGAAAGAGAGTGAAGGTCTACACTGATAGCCAATATGCTTTTGGTGTGGCTCATAATTTTGGTCGCTTGTGGAAGGAAAGAGGATTCTTTACTTCGCATGGGACTAAAATACAGCATGGCCAGTTGGTGACTTCTCAAATCACTTGCCTTGCCTACACAGATAGCAACAATCAAGTGTAGTGCTCATAAAAAGATTACTGATGGTGTGGGTCCTGGGAATGTGTTTGCAAATGAAGTAGCAAAGGAGGCAGCGAGAGATACTACAAGTTGTATGTGTGTTGCGGGCCCTGCAGGATGGGTCAGAGAAGGAGGAATGTGTGAGGACATAATAGAAAGTGTGAGAATGATTCAAGAAGAGGCTACTGAGAAAGAACTGAGTAAGTGGAGAGAAAGAATGGAAATGTTGGACGCGACTGGGTGTTGGACGGAATTGTCAGAACATCAACGTTGGCTGTTACCAGACGCCTATGTACTACCTGTAGTTACTATGGCTCTTGGTCCAGCCCACATTAGTGCAAAGGGCATATGTAAAATTTTGGCTCTAGTATGGCATAATGAAGGAATTCCTAAATGTGCAGAAAATGTGGTGAAGGATTGCATTGTTTCTTTAATGCACTATCCAGGAAAGGGAACCCCAACTACAGCAGGTCATTTTGCTCCCCCTATGTATCCTTTCGAGGTATTACACATTGATTATATTCACATGGATCATTGTAATAACCTCAAGTATGTTCTGGTGGTGGTCTGTGCCTTTTCCAGATGGATAGAGACCTACCCCTTGAAGGACAATACTGCTTTGTCTAATGCTAAAGTCCTTTTGAAGGAGTTTTTCCCGTGATTCGGTTTGCCACGCATTGTCTGGTCTGACAATGAGAGTGAATTTGTAGGCCAAATTATGCAGAAAGTGTGCACAGGTCTTGGTATTAAACAGAAATTCCATGTGGCAAACCACCCTCAGTCAGCAGGATTGGTAGAGTGTTATAATGGCACTCTCAAGCTCAAATTGGCAAAGATTCAGGCGAGCACAGGTCTCGCCTGGCCTGATGCCCTACCGTTAGCACTTCTGTTTACGAGAACTACTGTGAATTCTCGTTTGGGTCTGAGTCCGTATGAGGTCGTTTTGGGGCGCCCAGCAAATGTCTGGGGAGTCCCTCGACCTAAAAAGTATTCTGATATTCCATACCCAATGCTGATTGACTATTTGCATGACCTCACCACTAAATTACGTGTTCTTCATCAACAGGTCCAAAACGCTTTGCCAGAGGCCTCCGCAGACCCAGGTCACTCCATCCAACCAGGCGACTGGGTCTGCGTGAAAAACGTTCAGCGGAAAAAGAATTTGGAACCTCGTTGGGGCCCACAGCGACAAGTGCTGTTAACGACGCGTACGGCAGTGAAAGTCGTTGGGAAAAAGAACTGGATTCACGGCGTGCATTGCAAGAGGGTACCTTTGCCTATGCCTTTTGACCAATGGATCCGTAAGGGCATAGGTGATAACGAAAGTGAAAGAGTACCTAGATTTGTACAGTTTAGCAGTGCATGCCTGGAACAAATGAACTCTGAGAAAGAAGACGACGACGTGTTACAGGAGGCCTTCCCAACACATCTGCGTTTGAATACGATGAATCCAGAAGCCTTGTTTAAGGACCAGACTATCCCTAATAAGACTCGATATAATTTATGACCAAGAATGATCAAAGACAATTGAACTTTTCTCTTTTTCTGATTTTTCTGATTATGCGTTTTTCTAAAGACATTAATGTGTTTTTTTTCACTTATCCATCAAGTTGCAGGGTCACGGTAGGAGTCTTAAGCTGTGACCTGAGTAGTGACATAGGTCTGCAGGACTTGCAGTATCGTAGGACGGCTAACAACCACAGCTAAGGTGATCTAGGAAGATTATCGTGAGCAACGCTTTAGAGTAATGGGTATTGAAGTGGAAATCAATGATCAGACTGTAACCATGAAAAGCAGATTTAAGAAATTAATGGTTAGTCCATGTGTAATAACCTTATGTACTCTGATATGTTTATGTACTTTATTAGCGTGTGGAAGCTGGGTTGTTTACGTTATACAGCCATCACCTGTCCCTACCACTGTCTCTTTATATTTTCCTACTACTGCCTCCCCACATCGGTTTTATACACTTTCAGAACATGAACAGATTAGGAGAACCGAATATTTCAACAATTCGTTTATTCAGTTATTTCATCAACATCAACTGGTGATGAATACTACAGATTGTTGGGTTTGTGGGCTCATGCCTCATGATACAGAGAGAGGTATGCCGTATTTAGTCTTTCCATTCTCCTATGAAGGTTCCGCCTGGGCTTATTTGGCTATGTTCTCTAACATTTATCAGAATCAGCTACGGTATCCTCCTGGTAGTCCATATGGTGGTGGAGCAGACTTCAGTCACAGTTCCTTGATTAAGGGAATAGTGGCTATGGCTAAAATTGCTCAGATTAGTAAGATTCCTAAAGATGAGAAAAGAGCATATGATGGATGGAATATATCACGATATGTTACTAGCCTCACAGAAAAGGCCAAACGAAGGGGCTCTCCGCCAATTTGGACTGTCCCTCATCGAGGTAATTTCTGTTTACAAATTAATGGCCAGAATGTTAAAAATAAGCAGGAGAAGAGTGTCTGTTCTCATACCTATGTTTATACATCTCAGATCCCTTCACCACTAGTGCCATCACAAGGCACATACTTTATCTGTCACGACAGAGCCTATACATGGCTTCCTACATATTTCTCAGGAACCTGTTATTTGGCTTTTCTTGTTACCCCAACGTATATTGCTCCTTCAGGTCATTACAAGAAAAGACATGGCAGGGGAGTTATTGATCAGAAAGACACAGCAGGACAGGAGGCAGCTGACTTTATTAGAGGGTTGCTTCCTTTTTGGGGCCCAATGGCCAATAGCAGAGACTTCAGACACTTAGCTCGTGTTGTTGAGGCTACCATAAATGAAACTTCTGGAGCCTTGAGTAATGTGACAGCCGAACTCCAGGCGGATCGTCTTATGACGTTATAGAATAGGATAGTTTTAGATATTATCCTTGCAGATCGTGAAGGAGTCTGTAAATTGATTGGGTCTAGTTGCTGTGTTTACATACCTGATAACGCCCCCACTGTATACCAAGCTAACTTCAAGTTACATATCATCTCCGAGTCTATACATCAGGACACGGGAGATTGGTCTGTGATGAGATGGTTTTGGGGACTACTGTCCACATGGGGATGGAAGATACTAACTTTCTTTGGAATGATCTTGGCTATCATTTTTTCTTGTTGTCTTTGTGTACAGTATGGACCTGCAATATGTGGTCTTTGTGCCACTATGTGTGTCCGGAAGCCTGTTTCACAGAAAACAGAGAATATTAGAATGATGCTACAGCAACAGCTCGATGACCTCATGGCCATTGACATCGACTCAGATTGACTTGAGTCCCTGGTGTTTTGCCTGAGTAATGGCAAAAGGAGGGTCTGAGGTTCTACAATTTCGGATTTCGGCCCGTATCTAGCCACTATTTTGTGTCCTGCCGCTATTTTGTGTTGCCCTCACTCAGGCAGCACGGCGAACAATGTGCTTTTGCTTTTCCAGCTGCTAAGTGTCCTTTCGGTTAAAAAGTAACTCCATTGTCCTTGTTCATGAAGCCCGATGTCAGGGTCTGGCTGAGTTCGTTAATCCATGTCTGGCTCGATTGATCCCTGGCTCGGCCGACTATTTGCCCTCTCCTATTCTTTCCTTATATTATCATATCCGACTGACCTTCGCTATTCTCTCCTTGTATGCTCCTATTACACAACCATCCTTTGAGGCACACAATTTCGTCCTGCCACCTGCAAGAGGGGATTGTGGACACCATCACTGATTAGTTTGTCTGGAGGGGTAGTACACGGGGTCTGAGAGAGAAGCGTATTTGAGACACCTGATAGCTTGTTTTTCAACTTTTCCTATTGGTCTGTTTTGTATGTGTAAGGAGAAAACTCCTTAAATGTGTTTCATATATAAGATTGTGTGCCACGGATTGAAGTGGCAGTCTCCTTAGAATCCACCTCGAGTGTAACTTCTGGGACAACTGTGCTTAGCTGCAGCTAATAAACCTGGCTTCCACGCTCAACAGTGTGTCTCGTGTCTCTGTTTTTTGCAAGGCAGGTGAACTCGGGGATTAAGGCGTGCCCTGTGCCACCCGGCCCATAAGGCCCGGTTCTCCAGGGGCCAGCAGTGTGGAGGGGTCCGCTCTGGATGCGGTGGCGCCAACAGGAGCAGCTCGGGGGGGAAGACTCAGCGGCGGCGGACGGTGGTAAGTTATTATACTCCTTACTTTGAAATGTTTTTGAGTAGACTCGAAAAGGAGTGTATGATGTACTGTACAGTAGTACACAGTACACTAGTATAAGTAGACTGTACTGTTAAGAACAGTTACTAATTTAGAACTACTTTTTGGGCTATCACGGAGAAGACAGTCAACCTTGACTTGTAATAGCATTAGCTGCGGTACTTCTCGGGTAACCAATGGCCCCCTCTATTTCACTTCAACTCAGGTGGCAAATTTTTATTGTGAAGCCAAGTCATATCAGATGTAGTTTAGGGATGTGAAGAACAAAAAGTTAAAGAAGGGTGAAACAAAGGACGAGTGAGTCTTAATATTTATGACTGTAAAGAATGGTTTTGTTGAATGCAATTCAAGATAAGAAGACGGCGGTTTCCAAAATATAATGAAACAGGTGTTATTTGGTTGTTGACAAAAAGACATTTTTGTACATTTGAGACATTAAGAAGAATCATAGACGTACTTTGGAAGCCTGGATGTTATCTTCTTTAGCCTCATCGATAGCAGAGGTGTATGCTGTAGTAGAGCAGATGCTGAGTGGATGAAGTATGGCCAGTGGCAGTGCCACCCCTATAGAAAAGTAAGACATTCCTATCCCCACCTGCATGTACTGATTAAATTACTGCGAGTCTGCATCATCATCGCCTGTGTCTGTATTTCTTGGGTGAAAGCTGAATGAGCTCCCATTATGGCGGCTACCACAAGTTCACGTACCAGTAATTTCTTTTTCAACACAAGAGAAAAAAAGTAAAAAAGGCCTTTTTTTAGTACTCTCTGACTATGTATGTAGTAGTGAGTCCACCCATAGTGCTGCTAGCGGAATTCCTGAAACTCCCAGTAATGTGACAGGCTTACAAAGACGGCCGAAAGATACATGCCAAAATGTTATACAGTGTTTGCTACTTGCTGGTGTTACTGAGTGTCAACTTTCCGTTGAATTATTTTGACTTTATGTTAAAGACTATTGGCTACAGTATTTTTCTTTCTTTCTTCATAGATGCTACTCCAAAAAAGCTCACCCGCAAGGAGATGGCTGTCCGGGCCAGGGCCCGGAAGCTGGAAGCTATTTGTGACGAGTATTGGCAGTTTTGGGCTCGGGAGCATGAGGACACATCAACCAGTACATCCTCCTCCACTGCCCCCGGGTCCACCAGCCACAAGCCTCCAGCCAAATGGAGCCGTGGCCCGACACCAGCAAAAACAACAGCTGCCCCCCCAGAGCCTGGATGGCACATGTGCGCCGCCTCCGAAAGCCAGTGGACTACCTGGAGCGGTTGGGCGAAAAACATCAGCGCCAGCTCCGGGACCTCCGCAAAGAGCTGCGGGACGTGCAGCACCAGCTGTGCACACTACACCACCGGAGGAAGTGACTATCCCTTGCCCCTTTTTTAAAGACTGTTGGGGGGGGGTGGGAATTGGGTTTTTGGGAAGGGGACTTTTGGATTTTTGGACATTGGTTTGGTTAGTGAGGGGGGTGAGTTGGGGTAATTTATTTTATTTGTGTGACAACAACATCAATAATTTATATTTCTTAATAATTATATTTTTCATATCAAAACACAGTATACGCGCTCATTATTTTGTGTGGGGGTTGGCGGTGGTTACTGGACATTTGGTTTTTCCAACTTACCAGCATGAATGAAACATTGAGTCCTGAAATGTACCAAAATACAAGTAACTGAGTTAGTCAATTCAGTAGCCCTACTACTGTACTTTACTAGTAGTACAGTCAGTCTCTGCTCTCCTCCCAACTTAGTCCTAGCCCATTATTCTACTACCTCTCCAATATGCTTATCTTACCTGTGATTTGTGTTTGAGAATCGGGGTAGCCCCAGGGCTGCCTGCATTGCAAATGGTGATTAAGGTTGGTTGTTGACTTGAATCCTCGACGGATGAAATATCATTGTTGTGCTGGTTGCAGTAGTGGTACACACTGGCAGTATCCCCATATGGAAAAAAAGGAAATGAAACATTGAGTGGCCTGAGAGTAGCATTAGAAACAGTAAATTAGATAGTACAGTAGAGAACAGTGCCCTAAATTGTAGCCTAAGCAGTGCTAAATTAATGTAAATATGAGTAGTAGTTGCGTGGACTTTGACTGCTATAAGAAATTAAGGCAAAGGACACGTCATCAACGTAACGTAAGCATTAAGCATTTGATTGTTCACGTCGTGTAGGAGGAGGATGTTCTTATCAATCCACAATGGCGCACATGAACTTCTGATTGTAGTGATTTTGGTTGCTTTGACCTTATCCTCCCCAGCAAGTGTGAGGAATTTATTGTTGTTGTCAGTCACACCACAATGAAATACCACACAGCCCGGGGGGAAGAGGGTTAGGGTTTGAAAATTGGATGGAAATGGGGGTTTTTGGGAAAGTTTGGTAGAGAGGAAAAAAAACACAGCATGGACAGTCAAACAACAAATGAAGAGAAACAAATCTTTGGATTTGAAGATATTGATAAATCTTTAAATGGACACAAAGGAAGTGCACTACTGCATGCCAGAAATTGTTTACTAAATGGATGGTTAGGTTACTGCAAAGTAGCACTACTACTTACTGCAACTTACTAGTAACTACGAAGAAACAAGTTGACAGTACAGGGCTGCAGTCATTACGCAATTTCACTTGCGTCACTGCCCTCAGAGAGAATAAACACTTAGAACATTAAATTACTGTTAAACATAGCACAAACATAGCAAATTTAGAAGCAGAGAGCAGAGAAATGCAGAGTCACACTCATAGAAGTTCACAGCAATAACATTGCTTAAAAGATAAGTAGAAATGAATGGATACTGTTACTGTATGTTGTTGTACTTGTCCTGTTGAATTTGGGAAGGTGTTTGCATCCAGCCATTCCTCTTATTTGCGGTACTCCTCTGTTCCATCTGACGCTCCGTCGATCAATGTTGGATGACCAGAAGACACCCTGTCCACTGACTGCCTGGCGGATGCTGAATTGCGGCTCGCTAATGTGAAGCCTGACTTTATCCTTTTTTCTATTGCAGAGGGTGAAAGCCGCCCTGTAAATGTTGATGGAAAAACAGGAAGTGATATTAAAACACCACTGAGAAAAAAATATAAGGCACGTACGCTGTGTAGAGCAAAAAGTCACACTTTCAGTTTTCAAATCGACAGTACAATAGTTTCGAAAGGGCGTACTCTGTGTCTCCTTTTGAAGGATAAATAAGTATGGGCGAATTTTGCGGATCTTTCCCCTCAAGCTAGGTGTACTGTAAACTACGATTTTAGAACAAAATTAGACCTTCCCAGCAGTGCTCCCAGACCCTTAAACCCAGACACTAAAATGTAGAATACCCCCATTCAGACCCCAAAAAACGTGCAATACTACTATCTGTCTGCGGCCTAGTGGAAAATGGTGAGAAAACGTACTTTGAAAGTAAAGTTGGCCCAAATCCCCCTTTTCCCACCATGGATTTTCTTCAAACCACTTGCAACCAAAATTATACATTTCTCGACAAGTGCTCCAAGAGTAGACCCCAGAACCCAGTTGCCAAAATCTCGAACACCCCCAAACACATACAATACTGCTAACCCTAACGAGCCCTAAGTTAAAAATAGTGTCAAACGCTTTCTTCAACTAGGCCCTAACTCCCCTTTGCTACCATGGATTTTCTCCAAACCACTTGCAATCAAAAGTATCCATACCCAGCATTGCTCCAAGACCCCCCAACTCCCCCTAAACATCAGGAACCCCTCCAAGCAGGCCCCCGAAAACATGAAAGTGAGCGAAAACTCTGAAAAGTTAAAAACGTTCCCACCATGGATTTTATCCGGTATTAGACCTTCCCAGCAATCCCCCCAGACCCGTCAACCCTGGCGAAAACAAGTTTAACACCCCCAAACAGACAAAAAGCAAAACTGCAAAAAGTGAGACTTAGCAAATTTCGGGTATACCTGGAATTCAGTCCAAATGCGCTGTGCAGCTAGGCCCTAACTCCCCTTTTCCACCATGGATTTCCTGAAAAACAAATGCAATCAACATTAGACTGTGCCAGCAGTGCTCCCAGACCCCCAAACCTACCCACAAAAACCTAGAAGCCCCCCAAACAGCACCTCAAAGACAGGCAAGTGAGCAAAAACGCAAAAACTTTTCACCTCTGATTTTCTCCAAACCACTTTTATCCGGTATTAGACCTTCACAGCAATGCCCCCAGACCCGTCAACCCAAGCGGAAACAAGTTTAACACCCTCAAACAGCCAAAAATCAAAACCGCAAAAATGTACACAGAATTATTTAGCTCTCAATCCCAAATCACTCCATGCGCGCTCTGCAGCTAGGCCCTAACTCCCCTTTGCCACCATGGATTTTCTTCAAACCTCTTGCAATCAAAAGTATCCATACCCAGCATTGCTCCAAGAACCCCAAACCCCCCCACAAACACCAGGAACCCCCCCAAGCAGGCCCCCAAAAACACGAAAGTGAGCGAAAACTCTGAAAAGTTAAAAACGTTTTCACCATGGATTTTATCCAAAACACTTTTATCCGGTATTAGACCTTACTAGCAATGCCCCCAGACCCTTCAACCCAGGCGAAAACAAGTTTAACCCCCCCAAACAGCAAAAAAGCAAAATCGCAAAAATGGGGACTTTGACAAATTTATGCCTAGTTCCCAAATCACTCCTTGCACGCTCTGCAGCTAGGCCCTAACTCCCCTTTGCCACCATGGATTTTCTTTAAACCTCTTGCAATCAAAGGTATCCATACCCAGCGTTGCTCCAAGACCCCACCCCTCCCCCACAAACACCAGGAACCCCCAAAAACACTAAAGTTGAGCAAAATGTCTGAAAATGGAAAAACTTTTTCACCTCCGAATTTCTCCAAACCACTTTTCTCCGGTATTAGACCTTCACAGCAATGCCCCCAGACCCGTCAACCCAGGCGAAAACAAGTTTAACCCCCCCCTAAATAGCCAAAAAGTAAAAATGCAAAAATGGGGACTTTGACAAATTTATGCCTGGTTGCCAAATCACTCCGTGGGCGCTCTGCAGCTAGGCCCTAATTCCCCTTTGCCACCATGGATTTTCTTCAAACCTCTTGCAATCAAAAGTATCCATACCTAGCGTTGCTCCAAGACCCCAAAAAACCCCCACAAACACCAGGAACCCCCCGAAACAGCCCCCTAAAAACGCTAAAGTGAGCGAAATGTCTGAAAATGGAAAAACTTTTTCACCTCCGATTTTCTCCAAACCACTTTTATCCGGTATTAGACCTTCACAGCAATGCCACCCGACCCTTCAACCCAGGCGGAAACAAGTTTAACACCCCCAAACAGCCAAAAAGCAAAACCGCAAAAAGTGAGATTAGCAAATTTCGGGCCAACCTGGAATTTAGTCCAAATGCGCTGTGCTGCTAGGCCCTAACTCCCCTTTTCCACCATGGATTTCCTGAAAAACAAATGCAATCAAAATTTGACTGTGCCAGCAGTGCTCCGAGACCCCAAAACCCACCCACAAAAACCTAGAAGCCCCCAAAACAGCACCCCAAAGACAGGCAAGTGAGCAAAAACGGAAAAACCTTTTTACCATGGATTTGGTCCAAAACACTTGATTCCGATATTAGACTTTCCGAGCTATGCCCCCAGACCCCTGCAGCCACCCGCCAAAAAGCAGAACACCCCCAAACAGGCAAAAAGCAAAAATGGGACTACCTTCAATTCAGTCCAAATACGCTCTGCAGCTAGGCCCTAACTCCCCTTTTCCACCATGGATTTTCTGAAAAAAAATGCAATCAAAATTAGAATGTGCCAGCAGTGCTCCCAGACCCCAAACCCCACCCCAATAACCTAGAAGCCCCCCAAACAGCACCCCAAAAACAGGCAAGTGAGCAAAAATGGAAAAACTTTTTCACCATGGATTTGGTCCAAAACACTTGATTCCGATATTAGACCTTCCGAGCTATGCCCCCAGACCCCTGCAGCCACCCACAAAAAAGCAGAACACCCCTAAACAGGCAAAAAGCAAAAATGCAAAAACTCATACTTAGAACATTTTCAGCCAACCAGTCAACATCGGTCCAAATGCGCTCTGCAGCTAGGCCTTAACTTCCCTTTCCCACCATGGATTTTCTTCAAATCACTTCCAATCAAAGTTATTCTATCCCAGCAGTGCTCCCAGACCCCCACACCCTCCACCACAAATCTAGAACACCCCCAAACAGCCCCCCAAAAACATGCAATACTGGTATATTCAAAACAAGGTAAATTGCGCTGTTCACAAAACATTGCTGTTTTCAGCACTCCCACTACTTCGATCCTCTTGAAACTTACCTGGACAGTCACTTGTTCCAGCGATTCACAAGAATCTCAGCAAGGCAGAACAAATTCGAACCACTGCGCTCTTTGAAGAAGAAGAAGAAGAAGAAGGTCTACGACTAGTTTACACTTATGGGCGCATGCATCAATATAGCATTTTTTGCGATTCCTTAATTGCGAAAAATAAGGAATCGCAATTAAGGAATTGCAAACTGCAATGCATCAAGAAATCGCTATAAAAATAGCGATTTCTTTAAATTCCTTAATTGCAATTCTCTAATTGAGAATCGCAATTAAGGAATACTTCCCCATCCATTCCTATGGGCCTAGAGGCCCATAGGAATGAATGGAAAGACATTCTTAATTTGCAATTCACCATTAAAAATTCGCAAATTAAGAATGCAATTTCAAGGGTGCAAAGGACACCCTGTTGCACCCCTGGAATCTGCTTAGGAGTACATTTTGCTTAAGAGTACATTTTGAGTACATTTGAGTACATTTTGCACACGTGTGTGTGTAAAATGGAACTTTGAAAACTGCACTCTAGTGCATTTTTCAAAGTTTTCGCAAATTACCATGAAGGTCAACTTCATGGTAATTTGCTCCCCTTATTTGCGAATTCGCAAATTTTTAAAGTTTGATGCATTGCATTTAAGGAATCTCAATTTGAGATTCCCTAAATGCAATCGCAATTTAAGAAATTGCAATTTTGCGATTTCTTAAATTGCGAAAATAACAAAAATGTTAATGCATCCCAAAAATGGGAATTGCATTCGCAAACTGACGAATTTTGTGGTTCGTACCATTTGCAAATGCAATTTCCTTTGATGCATGTGCCCGCTTGTTTTCACCCAAACACACGCGCCTGCAAAACACCCAAAAAGGCCAAAATTCTGCCAATTCTGGACCAAAGAACACTAAACCCCCCTAAAACATTGCTAACATCATTATGAACGAGCCTGCATCGGGCCCTGAGCCCTAGAATCAGCGTGAACCATACCAACTTCAACCCAAAAACCCTAGTAAATCGCACTGAACCCTAAACCGTAGATATGCTTTGTCTGTCTGTGTCAAAGAGCCTAGGTATGCTACATCAGGAGGATGCTTCACTCAGTGGCGCCTGCCTTGACTGTCTGCATAGCCCTGCCGCAAGCATGGGCCAAAAATCCGTTCCGCTCAAGAATTTGCGATTTTTCTGTACTTTTGCGAGATTTGTGCAATACCGAAAAACAGCAAATTTTGCAAACATAACAGTTGTTTGGCCCAAGCTTGAGGCAGTGCCATGCAGAGGGTCAAGGCAGGCACCACTGAGGGAAGCAACCAGATGTAGCATACCTAGGCTCTTTGTCAGACAGACAAAGCATATCTAATTGTATGCAGCAAGCCACCTAGCCCCAATTTTACATGAACTGCTGTCTGGAGTGGACTCTGCCTGGCATAACAACAACAGTACACTGCCTCGCCCTCGACCAGTACATACCACGAATAGACAGACATGTAGTCCTGCTGTAGTAGTTGTTGTAGACTGGTTTACTTGTTTGTCACTCACGAATTGGCCATAGTTCTTCCGTAAACTGACGCTGATAATCCGTCCTTCCCAGTGAGTGACTGTAAAGAAAAAAGATATATTATTTAATCAAACATCATGGTATATTGGCAAGTGAGTCTGCTCCAAGGACATTTTGCATATTTTGTGAAATGCAATATAGTGGCCCCTGAATTTGAAGTACAATTTTATTTAAACAAGGTAAAAAAAACAGAGTTGTTGACATGAGTTACAATTACTGTGTGAAAGGTTAAATAATAACTAAGACAAGACATATGAATCATCATTTCATGCACAAAAAACAAACAGCAATTGGTTTAATCAGAGCCAGACAGCCATTGCTGTCCACTGCATGCCATCTTCTCAAGTATTCATTACCTGTTCTACTTTTTGTCCGCATCTTCTTCGGAAAGTGAGGGCCCACAGGGCAGCCTCTCCTGTCAATATCAGAAGTAACTCTCAGCAATCAGCAAGCATGTAGTCAGTCAGTAATTTCAGTCCCACTTGAGGGGACTTGTCGTAATCCATCCATCTGCCTTGAGGGAAATGGATAGGGGGAGTCTGGAGGAGGAGTATAAAGGAGCATGATTGAGTTGTGAACTTGTGAACCTCAGGAATGCAGACTGCGGCACCTTCAAATCAATAAGGAATATAAGATGAAGACAGTGCTGCTGATGGATTTGTTGTGATTAGGTGATTCGAGTTTTGTTGTGGTAAAAGTTGCAAAACAAAGAAAGACACACAGGAATAAAAGTGAATAAGGAAGAAAAAAAGCAAGTCATTTTCAGGGCTCAGTGTCAGGGAAGTAGAGCTCGTCCTCAAACTCCATGAATTGAGACGGGAGTAGTTCAGGTAACAGAGAAGAACTTCCGTCACCTAAGTCGGTGTCCTCTTCTTCCTGCGTGCATTCACGTACTTTGTAATCTGGTGGTATCAAGTGCTGATTCATCTTGATCAGTGTTACCCTCTCCACATTTTTGGCCGAGAGGCGGGTCCTTTTTGAAGTTACAATGGCACCAGTAGCACTGAAAACACGTTCAGAAGACACACTTGCGAGTGGGCAAGACAAATAATTTATTGCCAGGTTGGTGATCAGTGGCTGGAGAGACATTTTCCTGTACCAATACAGCAATGGGTTCGTATTAACAAAGACCTGGGTTGGGTCATCCAGATAGGCCTGCACCATCAACTCAAGGTTCTCCACGGTTGCTCCACTTTGCGTACCATCTGTCGCCTTCTCAGCACTGGAACGAGCAAACCTTTGATGAGTTAGCCAATCCGCTTCTGACAATATTATGGCTGGGCCTGGTGCAGGTGAGGATGATGATACGGTTGCTGCTGGTGTCGTTAACAGCTGTGAGGGAAAGTGACTCCCTTCGCCCACAAATTCAGAAGTGGAACTTGACGCTGGATGGCCTGCTGATTCAGTTGGACTTCTGACGGCTCCTTGAATTTTCTGCCGATCTTTTTTGAACCAACTGGCTGACACAGCTAGCCAATGTTTGTACTTTGAAATATCTGCTTCATCAAAAGGAATGAATGCTTTGCTGGACACTGCCTTTTTCTTACCGTGGATCCAGAATAGTGGCACAAATGTAATGTTGTTCTGTATGTATGTGTTTAAGCCTTTCATTGGCAACTAGGCGGCTTAATAACCTCTCCACCAACAAATAAGCATCTTGCTTTCCAACATCATCTCTGAACGTTGAAGACACCGCCTTCAGTTGGTGCTCTAGCATGACCAACAATGGGATAGCTTTGCGCAAAGAACAGTCATCCCTGCTGACTTCACGCGTGAAGACCTCAAAAGGACGAAGCATGTCTGTCAGGCTTTTAACTATCTGCTATTCCTCCAACTCTAGCCTCATGTCTTTTATAGTAGAACCTAGTTGAAAGACATAGTCATTGATTACCATGCACTGCTCAAACAGACGCTCAAGCATGTTAAAGGTTGAGTTCCAACGTGTTGCCACCTCTTGGATGAGTCCTTTGACTGGCACTTTACTTTCATGTTGAATGCTCCTCAGCTCCTTCCGGGCCTTAAAAGAAAGGCTGAAATGTGTGCAGATTCTTCGGCAGGTGGTCAGTATCTTCTTGACTGTGTTTTCAGTTTTTAAGAAATCTTGAACAACCAGGTTGATACAGTGCACCAAACACAGCACTCTGAAATATTCACCTTCCTGCATGGCCCTAACTATATTACTGCCATTATCCTTGGAAACATAACCAACTATGCGATTTCTTGGTTGCAGCCATTCAGAGACCTTACTGTTAAACTCCTCCAAAATGTTTTTTGCAGTATGAGTTTTCTCCATGGCAAACATGGCTAATGTTGCATGTTTCCGAGTAGCTTGAAAAACTGTGTCCAGGTCAACAACTGCACTTGACTTGTCTCTAACCCCTGCAAAAAACCCTGCAAAAGAGACCCAGTGTGCAGTGATGCACATGTAATCAAGGGCTTGGCAACTGGTCCACATGTCTGTTGTCAAGTGGATAGTGTGAACAGCACTCTTCTGCAAAGCTGCCCCAATCACCTCCAGCACATCTTGATGTAGTGCTGGAACCGCAACTCTGGCAAAATAGGAACGGCTAGGAACCTTCCATTTAGGGCAGACTTTTGCCACTAATTCTAGAAACCCCACCCCTTCCACGAAAGAAAAAGGGAGAAGGTCCAGCGCTAGCATTTTAGCCAGCTTTGCGTTATACAGACGTACCGTTGGGTGGTTGCGTTCAAATGGCGCCTCCGACCACAACATTCCGCGAATGGTGGGCTGGATCATTTTACATGATGATGATGATGATGACGTCTTCAAACCAGTTAGGCCCAGTGATGTAGTTTTTCGCATTGGTATCTCTCCCACACTCTTAGTGTGCCTCATGGATGTTGCAGGGGTAGAGGGTGAGGGCGATACCACTGCAGTGCTGCTGCCAGCAGAACTGGGTGTCCCAGAAAAAATGTCTGTCGTTTCTTCACTTCCGCCCTGCACGATCAGCCTCTCGTCATCATCAGATGCAATATCAAGGATACATTTGGATTTGTTTTTCTTTTGCCTTCCTCGATCTTCCTCATGTGTGCTTCCCAAATGATAGTGTGGTGTTGCTTGAGATGACCTCTCTGGCCTCCGGTACCATAGTTGGTACCAAGCTTACCCCGACTAACGGATACTTTACAAGTCGAACAAACGACCATGTTTTCTGCCTTTGCGCTAACAGTAAAGAAGTCCCAAACTGGGGACTGGGGATGTCTGCTGAAGGTGGAAGTGCTACTTTGACTTTCAATGCCAGATGAAGTGGAGGATGGGCGTGGCTGAATTCATTTTTGTTGTTCACTTACAGCACCACCACTTGAGGTCGAGCTGGATGGAGGTCCATGCCTGCCCTTCTGACTAAAAAAGATGGAAGCTGTAGGTCGTGTTGGTGTTGTAGTTAACGGTGGTGGTACCAGTGCCACGCCGCCCATATCCCGCTCAGCAGCCATTCGGGATAGGGTCAAAATGTGTGTCTGCTGCATGCCCGCTGGGGCTGGAGTGACGACTGTGATGACTGGGTTGTCGTCATACTGTTCATCAGCAGCAGAAGACACCACTTCATGTTCATCGTCATCACCCATAAGTCGAAGCTTTGCGGGAGCCTTCCTTTTAGGCTTAGCTACCTTTGTCGGCTCATGGCGTGACTCACTCTCAGACTGCATAACTGGGTTCCAATCACGATCAAGGTCATCAGAATGAAGGGGGCTTGAAGAAGAACTTGTAGTGATAGTAGTATCGCTCCTTGACCTTTTTCTTGCTGGGGATCTGGAAGACAATGGATAATCATCATCAGGAGGAGTGGCTTCCTCGGATGTTTTCTCCTCTTGAATATCAATTTCCTGATGTGCCCCTACTTCTGGAGTAACGAGCGTTGTAGGCAGTTGTGCCGCTCCATGAACCTCTAGTTGCACCTCTCCATGCACCTGTCCATGCGCCTCTCCTTGTGGCTCTACTTGCGCCTCTCCTTGCAGCTCTACTTGCGCCTCTCCTTGCGGCTCTACTTGCGCCTCTCCTTGCGACTATACTTGCGCCTCTCCTTGCCCATGTACTTGCGCTTGTACTAGTTGAACCTGTGTTTGTGGCTGCGGTTGTTGAACACTCGTCAGCTGAGTTACACCCGGCGTTGATTGCATGGTACTTTCTTGTGATGAGCCAAGATCACTGGTCAATGGTGATTGAACAACCAAAGTGGCTGCCGCAGCACCACTCATATCTTGGACCTAACTTGGCGTGGTGGCACTGAGCCCAATGAAGCGGAGGTGCTGCTTCCAGCTTGGTCCCCGGCGGACACCGCTGCTGCTGCAGGCGTAGTTTTTTTTCCCAAAAAGGTGTCGGTGGGCACACCAGTCTCCTTGGTAGGTGGTGCCACTTGCTTCTTCTGCTCCTTCTTACTGGCAGTGGCACTGGCAACTTTTTTCGCTGAGGCGCTACGGGCAACTTTCTTCGGGGCCATCTTCCTGAGATTTCAGAACTGCAGGCCGCAGTGGCACGAGTTGCAGAGTTGCCTTGTCTGTGGCCACACGTGACGTCACGTGACGTTGTGCTGCACACACCGCTGCAGGACTTCTTCCTGGCACTGGTGGTTCTCTTGTGCACCTAAAAGCAATGGAAGCCAGAGGAACACCAGTTATACACCCCAAAAAGTAACAAAACACTCACAAATCACCACAATCCCATGCCATCCATGCCCTCAATGATGTTTACATTCAAGACACCCCACAGAAAGACTAGGCCCATCCACTACTGAGTACCCCTGGGCATAATGGTTGAAAGCAATGCAAACTAGGTGCAGGCCTGAGCACACTGCCTGGCTTCAAAATGGCCCCTTGACCCCCAATACATAGCCAGGCCCTGCCTGTACCAGGCCTCAAAAGGGCCCCCACCCACATGGCCAGGCCCCAACACCAACCCAAAAAGTCGAAAAACACTCAAAAATCACCACAATCCCATGCCATCCATGCCCTCAATGATATTTAAATTCAAGACACCCCACAGAAAGACTAGGCCCATGCACCACTGAGTACCCCTGGGCATAATGGTTGAAAGCAAGGCAAACCGGGTGCAGGCCTGAGCACACTGCCTGGCTTCAAAATGGCCCTTTGAACCCCACCACATGGCCAGGCCCTGCCTGTACCAGGCCTCAAAATGGCCCCCACCCACATGGCCGGGCCCCAACACCAACCCAAAAAGTAAAAAAACACTCAAAAATCACCAAAATCCCATCCCATCCATGCCCTCAATGATGTTTAAATTCAAGACACCCCACAGAAAAACTAGGCCCATGCACCACTGAGTACCCCTGGGCATAATGGTTTAAAGCAATGCAAACTGGGTGAGGACATGAGCACACTGCCTGGCTTCAAAAGGGCCCCTTGACCCCGACCACATGGCCAGGCCCTGCCTGTACCAGGCCTCATAATGGCCCCCACCCACATGGCCAGGCCCCAACAACACCCCAAAAAGTCAAAAAACACTCAAAAATCACCACAATCCCATGCCATCCATGCCCTCAATGATGTTTAAATTCAAGACACCCCACAGAAAGACTAGGCCCATGCATCACTGAGTACCCCTGGGCATAATGGTTGAAAGCAAGGCAAACTGGGTGCAGGCCTGAACACACTGCCTGGCTTCAAAATGGCCCCTGGACCCCCACCACATGGCCAGGCCCTGCCTGTACCAGGCCTCAAAATGGCACCCACCCACATGGGCAGGCCCCAACAACACCCCAAAAAGTCGAAAAACACACAAAAATCACCACAATCCAATGCCAACCTTGCCCTCAATGATGTTTAAATTCAAGACACCCCATAGAAAGACTAGGTCCATGCACCACTCACTACACCGGGGCTACTGGCTAGTGAGGCTTTACAGGCACCCCAAAATTAAAAAAAAATCAACATATAACAGTGAGCTAAAATTCCATGACAAAAATCGCAGAAACAGTTGTATTATGCACCCATGACTAACCCTGGGCCTACTGGATACTGTGGCTACCCACCACAATATATATTTTGTCAAAGTTGTGAAAAAAGTTTTAGAACTGTAGTTGCCTCAACTGCAAAGCCCCAAACAAACAACACCAACTTACTTGTAAAATCTCAAGTCCAAAAGTGATCCAAACTCCAAAGTCCAAAAAGTCCTCAAATCCAAATATCCAGCAGCAGTCACAGAAAGTAATCCTTCCAGCTCAACAGCCAAATGAAAAGTGACCAGGACATGGACAAAGCATTGGTAGGAGCCTGCTGGACAGGAACAGGAAGTTGGAGACTCTGTGGCACTTCCTTCCTCCCACCCCACCCCATAAAATGGACTCCTGCACCAAAAAGTGCAGCAAAATGTCAATCTGAGGAGTTATTCTGATCAAAATCATAATTTTCACAAGGTTTATGCTTCCTGCGGTGGATTTCTTGTGCAGAATTGCAATTTTTGCAATTTCGGGAACACGAGCTGTTCAAATCTCCCGCCGGAAGTCAGCTGCGCGCCGCATCTACGTGTTCTAGGAAAAACAGGGGGGGTCGTGCCCAAATTACCCTCATGTACATGAGCACATGACCTCAAAAAGATGTATATAAATACAAAGAAGCACAGAGGGATCGATTCAATATTTATTTATAATCAAGGTTAAATTAAAAGCCTTGATATATCCAAAAATGAATCATATAAAGTATAGAATACATAAATTCAAGTCACATATATCGCTGTATCAAACAACTAGGTGGACCACATAAAACAGGCAACAAATGAATATATACAATGAGTACCTTCACTTGTACTCAAACTTTCCATATAATACAATATACAACATATACATCACATATATATATTTACAGTCAAATTACACAACATATACATCACATATAGATATTTACACTCAAATTGCACAAAGAACACAGCCCTACAAAAGACGAAAAAACCCATTTTTTTCTCCAGAAAAACACTTATATGTCTATGTGCGCATTCCTGAATTTCAATGCTACACCACCAGGTAGTCCTATGTATCAGCGCCTAGGGAAACTAATTACTCCACCAAGATTATTTCAACTGGCGCTCATGCTATAGTATAGCACAAATTAGCAATTGAAACGGACCCCTCTACAGAAAGTCTGTCGATGCAGTCGCAGTCACGTTTCAGCCACACGTATCTATGGGCTTCCTCAGGACAGAAGGGCCAAATTACACTAAAATATAATGAACATTATTTACAATACATACACAACAAACTGTTCTGCCAACAACCACACTATCCCATAGGTTACTGAAGTAGTGCCTTGAAAACAAGAGCGGGGAGGAAAAAAACAGAGGGAAAGAAGGAAAAGGGAAAGAAGGAGAAAAGAAAAGAGAAGAGCATAGAGAGAGATTTAGGAAAGAAAACGGAATAGAGGAGAACCACAAACAAACATAACCATGTGGATCAAGAGCATCTACGTGTTCGGCATTGGTTACTCCCGCAATGCGTGATCGCGGGCCTTTATGACGTACTCGCGTTGTCAAACTCTCGCTGTGCAAAATGGCAAGCTGGATAACGTAATTGCGTTCGAAAAACTCTTGAGCGATCACGCAGCAAGATCTAAAATGGCGCAGCACACGCAAAACCAGGAGAAAAACAACTCGGAGGACTAAGAATCATGGTAAGTCACCGCCGCACACGCGAAATTATATTTTTCAAGCGCGACCAAGCAAAATAATTCGTAGCTTGCGAATTTGCGGATTATTGGGCAAATTCACGCAATTCGCGGATCATGAAATCATCAAAAATCTGCAAATTTGCCCGCGAAACGGATTTTAAGCATGCGCTTAAAGAAGGGTTCTGTCACACCGGATTGTCCTAAAATGCTGTGCCCTTGGGTCAGAACAGGGGTGGAGGGAATATGTGGCACCCCAGCATAGGAGAGGGGTGCTTTATATGTAGAGCATGTCACCCACACTTATAAACACCTGCACAAGGGAGAGACAGTGAGCAAGACATTGGACCTGGAAGGCGACAATAGAAGAATCATGGACTGGTGTAACGAGAAGCCCCCTTATGAACTAAGGACTTTGGCTTTAGCTGTCCTACAAGAATAGAAAGGTCCTTCCAGAGCCAAAGTCCCTACCCCCTTATGCCCCTTGAGAACCAGCTGGGGGAAGACCAGGAATCCACCTCCACCCTGGGTGTCCTGCAGCACAGGTAGGAGGTTCTGGGGTCAGGGAGTGTAGGTAGCAGGCTGCTCTGCTGGCTGGTTGCAGAGAAGCTGTGCAAGAAGCACCCACCGGAAGGAGGAGAAACATCAGTAGCCAGTAGAGGAGAGGAATGGTGCAGGGAGTTTGTAAAACCAGCTGCACAAAGTGACCAGAAGGCCTGTTTGAAATGGGCCTGCCGGCTAGAGGTCACTACCACAAAAGGAGCAAAAGGAGTCGAAACTCAAGAAAACTGGCACAAAGGGCCCGAGTTAAGGTCCTTCAAAGATTTGATCTTTGACCCATTAAAAAAGTAAGCAAGTGGTGCTCCACCAGGGATTCTCTCAATACCCCAGTGATGGGCTCGGACCCAGAGGTCGATGCAACTTTAATCATTGAATTTCTGGGGGAGAAGGACGTGCATGGAGCCACCCTCCCTGGCAGATCTTGATCCCCTGGGACACCATCACCAGGGGCCCAATGCAAAAAGAGCATCGGACTGGTCCATTCCGCCAGGTTTAGGACACCATTCCTGAAATCCAGCAGGATAATGAATAGTGCAGGGAGCTCACCCTACCGTGCCCATGTCTGGGGCTGAGGGGGGACACTCCACTCACAATTCTCCCACCAGCACGGCAGAAGGGAGAACGCACTCTGCTCTCACCTGCTGGAGGCAACACGGAAAGGAGCACAGAGGAGATGTTGGCTCCAGCAAAGTGCAGGGAGCTGTAAAGTTGCAAAGGACTTGGGGCACTCCCATTGTGAATAAATGCTCCTGGGTGCCCCGATTGTGGCCGAGGCACCCACCATACAAAAAGGAAGAAAATACATGCAGTGAGGCCGTGCAACATTGGTAAACAGGGTGAAGAAGCTGCTCATTGTAAATTCATTGCCCCACAATACCCCGCAAGGGGGTATATTTGCATATTTCTCTTCTTTGTGCTGCCCTAAGAATGGGCAGAGGCCCCACCAATGATCAGCTAAAGTGTTTTGGGGACTGCAGAACGTGCAACAGGCTCTCCCCTAACGGATATTTATAAAACTTGCCCTAAGTCTCCTGGGGACTCACAAGTATGAACCCAGGGGAGCATAGAATTGAAAGATGATTATTTCTAGCTCTTAGGTTTTGTTTACAGGCTTCGGAATGCAGTGATCGGTTGTAGTTAGTCTTATGACTGTGTTAAGTGTTTTAAAAAGTGTAAAGAAACACTCATAAATTTGTTATTTTGATTGCCGATGGTGTATTCAAAGTATTTTATCGACCATGATTATTCAGAAAGGTTGCAATGCTTTTAATAATGAAATTCATTTCAATATGGCTATTGACTTCTTTGGCATGCTGATGATTGTTAAAATGCGATTATGGTTTTTATTACTGTAGTGATCCCTTGACAAAGGGAAGAGGACTGTTTTATATTTGGAAGTGGTGAGAAAGCCAATAGTCCAGCTTTATATTTAAAATAACACCCCCTTATATTGTGATGTTCTACCTGGTATCGGTGGGGGGTCCCGTGATGATGGTAGTCATGACACACCAGGGGTCAACTGTGATGTCAGAACATCATAAAGGTATTTTCATCAACTGTTTGTGAATATTTGTAGTTTGAAGTGTAGTATTTAGTAGTGTGTGTGATAAATGCACTTACAGATACATTTTACGGTATTGACAAAGGCTGTAATTGCCATGGTCCCCACCTTCCATGGAGCTCCTGGGAGAGAGAACATTCTCTCCAGCTCACTTCTGCATATTTCTCCTCACAATCCTTAACATAACATTTGTTATTGTTTGGCATCACAGGAGTTGTATTCACAAGAAATGGGTTATAAAATTCCTATTTGTTCCTTACAGAGAACCCCAAAACATTTCTTGACCTGGACCCACAAAATCTGACACTGAGAACTTATTATTTTTGACAGTAAAAGCACTGACTGGAGAATAACTTATTACATGTTGCTGTGAGCCAGCAGATGGAGATTACCAGCCCACATCACCCCCCTGGGCAGGCCTTGAACGGATCTGCATCCCTACCCTAAGAGAGTCAAGTGCTACAAAGGGTACTTGGTTTCCAGGAGGCAATTGTGCACCTATTACTTGAACAAGACTCGAATCCTGCAAAACTAATAGCCCAATGTCTTACTGTACTGATCGGCAAATGCTGACATGGGTCTCTGTCACTGGGATACTGACACAAGGACACAAACATGGAGGCATGTACATAGGGCCACAGACATGATACTGATACTGAGACACTAATATAGACACTGGGCCCTGCAACACGGCCAAAAGGTACTGTAACAGTGACATTGCCTGGGAACACAGAGATTAGAAGAAAAAAAACACCTATACAGGGACACTGAATTTGTGACGTTGCCCTTGGCACATGGACATTGGCACAGAAAAATATAACAAGTGGCAATGAAGACGGGATACTAACAATGGGTTTATAGAGAAATAGGAGCAGCGACCATTATGCTGAAACATTGACAGAGAGAAACAAACAGAGGGACCCTTTCACAAGTGCACTAACACTGACATGGGTATACTGACACAGGAACACTGACAAGTGGAGAAAATCACAGAGACTGGACCCAGCTGTGCTCATGTGTTTACACTGACACACAGAGTCTTTTCAGTACATCTCATTTACTGGCCATAAGGTCATGGCTATTTCGGTGACCGGTTTCTCAGACGCATTATTCTTTGCACCACATTCATTAGTCATGTTGGTGCCTGTCTTTTGTTCTGAAGAAGACCCCATTCAATTCAGTCTTTGGTGTTGAAACGTTGCCACTTCTTAGCCCAAGCCCCTCATATAGTGTCTGACATCGATTAATCCTGAACCCTTATATGTCAGGAGTATGATGCATATGTGTCCTAGTGGTTAAGACTGCATGTATATATTGCCTGTGCACTGTATTATTTCATCACTATTCTACATAGCACTGCATCCACAACAGGAGGATCTCTGTTTTGAACTGTCTCTGAAATATTTTGAAATGTGTATGTAATACAATTTCCATCCAAAGTTTGCCTTTCATGCTGGATTCATTGCCATCATAAAAGAAGGTCTGCACTGTGTGAGTCTCCCTATTGACTGCCAAATGAATACTGAATAAATCAGCTATGCATCTTGTCTTCCTCTCCTGCTGACCCTTCCACTGAGGTCTCTCCTGCAGGAGTCAGATACATTCAGTGCAGTGCTGACTGACAGTGGGATAATATAATGTGATGCATCGTGTCTCTGTGCTTGTAACTGTGCCAATGTGTTTGGAATTGCATTAAACCCCATCTAATTATTAACAATGGTTGTTATTAAAATATGACCAGAATTGCAGGATTTGCCGCAAATTTCCTCAACGGTGTTTGATGGAGAATGCACAACCCAATAAAATATTGCATTTATCTTTTATTCAGTTTTTATCAATTCTATGTTCAGAAGGGCTTTAAAACACTATGGACACACATTTCTGAAAAATTCCCAAAGTTCTATTCTTACTGTGCTTTTAGTGGCATCATTTTATATTGCTTATCATAAATAGCTTTCAAGGTAAAATACTTTAAAAATACTGTCAAATGTATGGCATCCTTTAAAATGTCACGCTGCGGGGCTTTTTTTAAAATAATAAATAAATACCTGATATTTGTTGTAGAGCTACATTTCTGTGCACCCTGAACCTTCTTTATGTATTCTGTAGTTTTCCTTTGGTTCCAGGTCACCCCAAAACATCTAAACCTGGCAACGAGCTTGCAGGATGGGCAAGAGCTTTATTTCACTATATTCTTTGAACCAAGCACCAGTATCTCATATTATGATGGCAAAGACTTTACTCATACAAACTGATAGCGTGGCCCTTAGCATGAGCAACGTCCCCTGGTCACAGCATGAAACCCATTCAGGGCTATGCAGGTTAAGTCATTAATTGAAACAAATGTTCGTATTCTTTGAAGAAATCTGAGCATTTATTTTTTCTTTCATGAAAGTTATATCATCACATTCATCAATCCAGCCTTGTGAATTCCTAAATTATAATGTCCATATCCAATGCATTTCGGCTAGGGACTAGCCTTCATCAGGGACTGGGATCTATAAACAAACAGATATGGGGACATATCAGGGACCTAGGTCATAATACAACAGTACTTCCTAACTTAACATCGTGCAAGCCAGGTGTAGCCAAAGTCAGAGTCAAACAGGTAGCGTTATGTAGAAAGAGAAATGAAAAAAGCTTCCACCTGAAATGCTCATGTGAAAACGAAAACCGAGTAAGTCGTGTATTTGTAAAATAACGTTCCAAAAGTGTCCATCCGGGAAGGTTATAAAACGTAGAAGAGAGTAATCAATTTGCCTCCACCAAACATGCTCGACATTATAGCAAAACCACTGTGCAAGAAAACGTAACGTTAAAGTTTTTAAAGTGCTCGTAAATTGCGAGGTAAAGAAATATAGAACGTGAGGAAGAATAGTTTGTGCCGCTTACCAGTAAAGTTGATTAGCGTGCCCGTGAGCCGCTTCACGAAGGGTGTTAAGCTCGTACGCAAAGCTCTTGTTTTATCGAGTGTTTAGAATTAAAACATAGACAAAGGACCAAGTTCCGATGAGAGTCATGGAAATGGAAAACGGAAAACGGAAATGTAGGCAGGAAAGCGGTGCCATGTTGGAAAAGTATATAGAATGAATTTACTCATGCCATCCTGGACCTAACTTAGGGGCCTATTACGATGGAGGATTTTCCGCATCCTCCGGGCCGGCGGAAGCCACTGCCGGCCCGGAGGATGCGGAAAATCCTCTGCGGACCCACCAAAGACCCACCGCCACATTAGGATGGCTGGTGGGTCCTGGTTTCCGTCCGCAGCTTTTCCGCTGCGGTTGGCTTACAACCGCGGCGGAAAAGCTCTAATATGGTGACGGTGTCTCTCAGACACCATCAGCCAGATTAGGATGGGCTGTGAAACATGCTTTTCCACGGCGGCTTTTCCACCGTGGAAAAGCATGTGTAACTTCACTGCGGGGGCCCGTTGCGGGCCCCCTGGGTGAAGGGGGGTGGGGGGTGCACTTGGGGGGTACCTATGGTACCCCCTTGCATTTGTATGCAGAAATCGGCAGGCTCCGCACGGTGCCTGCCGCTTTCTGCATACAAATGCAATGTATGCATTTTTACCATTGCGGCGGATGCAGCTTGAAGCCGCACCCGCCGCAATGGTAAAAATAGAGGATGTGACCGCCAGGGTGGGGATCACATCCTAATTGCACAGGAGGGAACTCCGCAGGCCATGCGGAGGTTCCCTCCTACTCTATGGTGGCGGACGGACTCAGGTCCGTCCGCCATCATAATCGGCCCCTAAGTCTGTTGTGGTCTTGTCTGTGGCGATGATTTCAACTTTGATGGCACTACACTACTTCTGGCACAACCCTCAGGCATATTATTGACCTTTTTCATCTTCTGACAGGCTTGTCAAATTTCGACTGCTCCTTGCAGTGCATTCAGTACCTGGTTTGCCTGTTCAGCTTCTTTTTTGTATGTCTTTGTTGCCAAATTGGTGTAGTGAACAATTTCACAATTTGTAAATCTAAAAAATAAACATTTAGGAGGACCAAGTAACACAATCGAACCCAACACTAAAATCCCTACTGCATTCCATTCCATTCTGCAAATATTCCACACTTAACATATCTCACAAAATAACGAAATGAGTAAATCCAAAACGCAACATCTTCCACAAGTGCTGTTTAGACTCCAACAGTACAAGACAAGCATTGGCAAACCCAATTGGCCTGGCTTTAAAGGAATGTTGCATGGGAGTGGCAATGTGATAAATTAAATAGCATGGAAATGGATACGTATTTTTGTGGAAACTAAAGATCTGCAGCATAATATAGGAGTAAGTTAAAAGGTGCTACTGCCATGGAAAACAACGTACATTATCGAAAAACATTATTATCATTGCAATGCCATGTGTGTGCCCCTGAAAGTTGAAGCTCAGCAGATGCATAAATAAATAAATAAATAAAAAAACTGATAACAGCTGTGTGGAGGGTATGCACTTTTTTGTGGAAGCACACAACTTCTGCTGAATCAAAACCTGTACTCCTGGTTCCCAACATGTGGGCAGAGACAAAGTCGCTCTCTGTGTGATTCTCACATAAGTGCCTAAGGACAGCAGTGCTGCCAAACCAGACCTTAGAAAGACCGAAAACATCTGGCCTAATTTCATTGAAAGTAGCCTGTTAAACAGTTCAACCCCAGGTTCAGTGGAAGAGAGTGACGCTAATTGTGTTTGATGTGTGTCCGATTTTATCCATCAATTGTTTTGCTGTTCCATTACCTCCTCCTATGGAGTTTCTCCTAGTATTGCTCATTTTCTATTAAAACGACACCTGTGTTGTTCTCATTGGTCCCTTGATTTAGCGCTTATTCACGTTCCCTGCTGTTGGACTTGGCCCTTTTTGCAGGGTCATCCCTAAACTTTTTGCCTTTCTCCTAGCCTTTTTTTCTGACATGGTGTTGGTGGTTTTAGGACTCTGGTCACTTTAGCACTGCTGTCCAGTGTAAAGTGCGTGTGCTCTCTGTGTTAAAATGATATGGATTGATCTACACCTGTTTTGGCCTATTTAATTTACCTTTCAGTCCCTTGTTAAGTGGTGTCTCATATACCCAGGGCTGGTAAATTATATGCTACTGGTGGGCTTGCAGTGGGCTTGCAGCGCTGATTGCGCCACCCACCAAAGTAGCCTTTCAAACCTATCTCAGGCCTCTGCCATTGCAGGGCCTGTGCGCGCAGTGTTACTGCCACTGTGAAGTGGCACCTAAAGAGTGTGCCATGTCTGTGACCCCCCTTTTACTGCATGTTAGTCACCCCTAAGGTAGGCCCTAGCTAGCCCTATGGACGGGGTGCATTGTCAGTAAAATATCGGACATGTACCTTAAGTGTGTCATGTCCTGGTAGTGACAAACAGCCATGTTAGTTTTTTCACTACTGTGGGGCTGACCTCCCATAGGAATGCATTAGGGATTTCCTGATAAGTGTTTCAATGGTAATCCCTGATATGAGAGGCATAGCATGGTCACGTTTGGTATGCTTGAAATAGTAATAATAAATGCTACACAATGGTGTGCACAGATTTATTATGACTATTTATGAAATGTCACTTTTGGAAGTTGGCATTTCTGTGTGCTATGTGTCTGCCTGTCTGATGTGAATTACATGTCTGGCTTGTGAGTGATGGGGGCTTGGAGGTGTGTGTGGCTCCAGGAGGGGAAGAGTGAGTCAGCGCTAGGCTGAATGGGACATCTGCATTTGGAGTGGTGGGACGGAGAAGTCCCTGGTCCCGGATTAGGATGGTGCCTGCCCTAGTGAATGCTGGCTCTGCCCCCCTGCGGTGTGTCTGATGACGAACCTCCACCTGACAAAGGGGAAGAGGAGCCTTGAAAACAAAGTGCTACAATTCCCCCCTGAACCAGTTGCATCTGGTTCCCCGTGCCCTGCACTACAGACAAAGGAAAATATGGTATAAATGTAGGGGCTGTGACCCCATGAAATTGTTCTGTGCTTGTGCTTACTTGGAGGGGACCATCTGCCAGGAGGAACAGATGCAGGACCCAGCTGGAACTTCTTCCTCAAGGTCCCTGCGTGCTCGCCTGCCTGGCTGTGCCTTGCTGTGGTCTCCCCAGCACCAAGGACTCTTTGTTTTTGTCTACTTTCTTGCGCCCCGTGTGCGCGTTTTTTTGGTCTGCCCAAGAGGAAGAGCGTGGGCTGCGCAGCGCTGGCTGCAGCCCTTTTGGAGGGAATACCCATCGTAGGGATTCCCCCGTGATTCTGCTCTCATGTTATTTTGAATGTGGGTGCCCACCCCGCTTGTGTTGCTATTTTTGCGGGTGCCCAACCCGCATTGGTGCAGTTTTGATTGCAGGTGGCTACCCCGCGTTGTTTGGTTTGGCGGGAGCCTACCCCACTTTGTTTGCCTTCTGTTGGAAATCACTGCTGCGTCCCAGGGCAGGACAGCCCACCCGGAAGCCAGGCAAACTGCCTGACTGGAGGTGGGGCCAGCTGTGTATAGCCAGGAAGCAAGGAGGAAGTGCCGCCGGCTGCCTCAGGCTGTCCAGAGCCTTGGGGGCTCCACTGTGAAGTCCAGGTTCCAGAAGGGGGACTGGGCGAAGGGAGGGCAGAGTGAGGAGGTGGCTGTCAGCCCGAGGGGGGCTCCCTGTTGTTGGCAGGAGCCCCGTGGGCATCCCAGGACATCTGGAGCCTAGCAGGCTCCTTGCTGAGTTATCGCCAGACTGGGTGAGGAGCACAGAGACCGCATACGGCCACGGATGAGACCGGAGGAGGCACAGACTCCTGCCCATAGCTGAGAAGTGGAGTTGCCAGCGCGCGTGGGAGAAGAACACAGAGAAGACTCCGGTGAGTGGCGCTGCATTGGGAGTCCGGTGGGGGGTGTATTTTGGGGTACGTTGTTGGTACCCGCCCCTCCTGTGGTTGCTCCTAAGACACACGGGTGGTACCAGCCTCTGATTGTTTACCACAGCTGCCCTGCTAGACAGAGGGCAGCTGCAACATGGGGGCAGTTTTTGTTGAGGAGTCCCAGTGGGGGACTCAAGGTACAGTGATGCCATATCTTTGATCACAGATGCCCAGTCGGACAGTGGGCAGCTGCAACGTGTGGGCAATTTTCTGCTGCGAGAGACCCAGTGGGGCTCATGAGGCACTGTGGTGCCAGTGCTTCATTTGGTCACAGCTGCCCCGCCCGACAGGGGGCAGCTGCAATGTTTGGGAGACAGTTCTTATGTTGAGAAAGGGGTGAGTTGCACCCCACGCCCCAGCGCATCTGTGCCCTGTGTTTTCGCTGCATTGGCAGCTGAGCCCTGACTTTGCTGGACATAGAGCTTTGGAGCCCTCTGAGAAGGCCAGTTGGCCAGGGGGACAGTGTGAGGTCTGTAGGGCTCCAGGTCCTCTTGTGATTTATGTGTTTCTTCATAATGTGATTTATGCGCCGTGATTATTGTGTAAGGGGTTTATGCTAATGAGGTTTGGGCCTAATGTGATTTATTGCCTAATGTCATGTTATGATATTTCAGGATGGTGTCTAATGCTAATATGATAATGTTTAGGTCATTATGGTACCAGTAGTTACTGGTTGTGTTTTGCATTTACTTACCTGCATTTTGTTGGTTTTGACTGTGGTCCGATTGGCCCAGCCCTGTATATAATCCCCTGTGAATATTGCCTAGTGCCAGTTGGCACAGTGTAAATGTGTGAATATGTTTCTAATGTGTTTATAATAATACAAAGGCTATTTTTTATATAACCTTGTGTGGAGTTGCTTTTGTGGTGTGCCTAGTGTGTTGCTGCTCTGTGTGTGTTTTGCGCAAACGCTTTACACATTGCCACTGGGATAAGCCTGACTGCTCGTGCCAAGGAGCAGGGGTTACCTTCAGTGTGTAGCTCCCTTGAATGGTGGTTTCTGCCTGGCTTTGGCACAAGCTTTAGCCAACCAGAAATCCCATTTTTAACATTGGTTGTCAGCGGTGAGGATAAGACTTCCCTTTGTGCTGTACCACAGCGACAACTGGTTGCACGTGTTTCTGGATTATATTTCCTGAGTTGTATTTTTCTTCTAAAAGTGTCATTTTTAAATTGTGTACTCTTGCTTCAGCT
The DNA here is from genome assembly GCF_964263255.1 of Lissotriton vulgaris. Classification (NCBI taxonomy): domain Eukaryota; kingdom Metazoa; phylum Chordata; class Amphibia; order Caudata; family Salamandridae; genus Lissotriton; species Lissotriton vulgaris. Next base: position 778,913,537 of record NC_141696.1, on the reverse strand, counting down.
GAGACGCCTAGGTCTCTAGTGTTGCACCTGTGTATTAAGTGCCTTGCCAAAATGGAATCTACCTTTAACTTCCTTGATATGTTGAACTATAGTCTAGAGGAGCTGAGGGGGTACTGTGATGAGAGAGGCTTAGAAGTAACTGGAGAGGGCACTTGGTGAAACCTTGGGTGTGCCCTGATTCACTGTCAACAGGATAGGTGGAAACAGAGGGACAAGGTTCAGGCCTCACTCCAAGAGGGGGTTGGGTCTGAGGGTAGCACTGAAGAGTCTGAAGAAGAGTAAGAAAATGACAGGGCAGGGATGCCAGTAGATTATGAGGACCCCATAGCTAGGGGGTTCCTTGCTGGGTCCAGTGTTGGGGCAGTGCCCAATCCCTTTCCCTGTCCCCAGAGGAGTGGGTGGATAGGAAGGAAAGAAGAAAGGGAGCATCAGCTGGCTTTGGACAAGGTCCAGTCGGAGTATGCCACAGTGATAGCGCGGCTGAGTTGGGAGGAGTAATAGGCCTTACTGGCTCAGGAGCCGAGGCTCAAGGAGTTTGCTCATGAGTTAAGTCTCAAGGCATTGGGCTATGAGTAGCAAAAGCTAGAGACTGAAAGGGTCTTAGCTCAGGAGAGGATGGCGGAGGCAGAGAGGGTCTTCACCAGGGAGAAACTAGCTCTGGGGGATAATTTGTCCCATGAGAGAAGTTTTAGTTGTCTGGATTCACCAGTGAGGGTGGGGTCCAGTGGTGGCAGTAATATGGAGTCCAGTGCAGGAAGTTCCACTCCTAGATCCCAGAGCGTGGTACCCTGTTCCCAGGAAGAGGGTGTCACACCTGAAGGGTATAGGTTGAGGTTCAGGGGCAGTAAGAAACTGTCTCACCAGTCTTGGTGGGAGTTTGTGGATGAATGTTGTGATGCACTGGAAGGATGGGTGATGAGTAGCACAGCAAATGATTTTCAAGGGCAGTTCTATCAGGTTGTCAGAGAGCACATGTTCATTAATTGTTTTCCGGGGTTATGCCAACACTTATTGGAGTGTGAGTTCTCTGATCCCAGTGAGCTTGCATGGGAGGCAGACCTCTGGCTGTGTGCCGGAGGGTCTGAAGATGCATTGGGGAGTGATCCCAAAAGAATTGGCTCAGATATGTGTGGGCCCAGCTAGGTCCCAGTGTAGTGGGAGGGGTGTAGGGGCTCACTTTCTGTCTCACTGGAGAAGGAGTGAGTGTGGGACTGTGTGTCCCAAGGTACCCAAAACCCAGTCTCAGGTCCTGGGGGGTTCCCTAAGGGGAAACAAGTTTAGGGGCCTAGGCTGTACTGGTAGACCATTTGAGGGGGAGCTCCTAGTGTTAGGAGAACCTGGAGTACCTGTAAGTGGAGCTTCAGTGGTTCTGGTGTCTGGCAGTGCCGCTTCAATTGGGAGGGTATAGAAGTCTAGATTGAGTGGTGAGCGGGGGATGTGTTCCCCAGTAGGAGAACCAGTGGGGCAGGGACCAGCCAGAAGGACTGAGTCTCCTTGAAGTGACCATGGTGACACCACTTCTGATCTGGGGGATCTTTGCGCACTGTCAAATGGACTGGGGTCGGGAGATCTGCACCAGGCAGACTGTCCCACGACACATGAGTCATGTGTTACCCTCGGGGGGCTACTGTGTGAGGTCCCAGAAGGCCTGGCATGCCAGGCAAGTGTTCAACCACAGGGGGTGGTCCCTGGGTTGGGAGGCCAGGTTCAGGTTTTTCCTGACCTGGAGGGAAGGGCATTGGTAGGTGGTATCCTGACTGGGGGGATACTGTGTAAATCCCAAAAGTCCTGGCATGCTAGGCAAGTGCTCAGCCGTGAGGTTCAGCCCCAAGGTTGGGAGGCCAGGTTCAGGATCTCCCTGACCTGGAGGGAAGGACATCTGTAACCAGTGTCCTGATCGGTTTGGCTTCCAGGGGTACTACTCCAGTTGGGAGGGTGCAGAAGTCTGGAAGGGGGTGCAGAGGGAGGGAGTCCTCCCCTCTGACCCTGGTGCAATCTGAGGGTTTAGAGCCTAGTTTGGGAGACCAGTTTCCAGGGAGAGGTCCTGAACTAGTGGGAGAGTTGTATTCTGAGGGTGCCTCTCAAAGGAGGAGAGTGCGGGACCCACGAACGAGAGGTAAGGGAGGGGAGCCTCACCTGTGACCTCTGGTCAGCCTGAGGGTGCGGACTCTAGGCTGGAGGTTCAGTGCCAGTTTAGAACTGCCATGATGAGGGGTAGAGTGGAGAATGGGTACTATGTGCCTGGGGCTATCGCACCCCACTCTGTGAGATGACAAGGACCAGATACATCTGGATGGCCTAGGGCCTGATCCTGGCCGAGGACCACTAGGGAGTACCAGTGGGGTAGCCTTGTTGGTCCTGAGAGCTTTCACAGAGGGAACCACATGGGTTCAGAGAGGCGTAGAACTGGAGGGCGTCCATGCAGTTGCAGGCCTGCGTCCGTGTTCTATCACCTAAGGCAGGGAAGCCCATCAAGTTGGGATTGGTCTACCCTGCGTTTTGGCTGGAAGGGGGTTGTGTTGGACTTGGCCCTTTTTGCAGGGTCATTCCTAAACTGTTTGAATTTCTCCTTGCCTTTTTCTGACATGGTGTTGGTGGTTTTACAATTCTGGGCACTTTAGCACTGCTGTCCAGTGTAAAGTGCTTGTGGTCTCTGTGTTAAATATGATAAGGATTGGTCTACACCTGTTTTGAGCTATATAATTTACCTGTCTGTCCCTTGTAAAGTGGTATCTCATATACCTAGGGCTGGTAAATTAAATGGTACTGGTGAGTTTGCCCACCAAAATAGCCTTTCAAACCTATCTCAGTTCTTTTCTAATCTTAAATTACAAAATTCCTTCTTATTTATGATTCGAAATTTCACTTAATAATCATTAATTTACTATATATTATTAGATATCTCACTCCATTACATCAGTTGCTTTCTTCCTGATTCCAACATTCACATTATACACACTCCATCATTTGCTCTTATTTATTTTCTCTTAGGACTTTGTAAAAGTAGTCAAATGAGTAGTGAGTCCACAAGTAAGATGTCCACAGGGCTGACATCACTCTGTATCACATACCAATGGTGTTGCTCATCTCATCTGTACCTTAATAATGAACGAGAATTTCTATTTCTATTCTATTGTTGAAGCTGAAAAAATAAAGGATAAATGACAACACTGAAACAAACAATTCGCTCTCAGCACACAAGTTTGCAAGGTTTATTGGGAACCCAATCAGAATGCAATCAGAATGCAAATAATCGTGCAGCACGGAGACCTCAGCAAAGCTTACTGAGTGCCCAATTGGTATGACAGTAAAGAGACAATTTTATAGGTACAAACCTCAGAGGGTGGGTCATAACAAAATACGTAACACAGATCAGACTATGTCCTGCTGGACCAATCAGTGAGGGACAACCCTGGTGTGATGCCTTCTAAGGACCAAAAACACGCCTATGGTCTGGTGTTGCTGCCTACGTGTCATCGACAAAGGCAGACTTGTTTTTTTTTCCATAAAGGTGAAATATGTGCTTCTCGTATACGTGGGCATGGCATGGACGTGACCGGTCAGGTCATGCTGACACTGATCGGAAATGTGGAGTTTTGCAATAGCTAGCAGGAAGCTGGCACGCTTGTTCTCGGAAAGCCTTGCGTTGCTTTGCACGTTGCAGCTGACTGTCACACAAAATGGAATCGTGCAACCATTTTGTGAATTCTTGCTGGTGTCAATTCTTAAGTAGCTCAAAGAAAACTATAGGCCTGGAAACAAATGTATTTGGTATCATAGAAATATCCGCTTCATCATTCCCAAATCTGATGCCAAATCATATGCCAATCAGAAACCATCTATGCTCATCATCTCTTGTCCCCTCATCCTCATCCTTATGGGTTTGGTGTGGTGAGTCACCATTCCTGGATAGGCAGCGGGCACAGGACCTGAAAATTACTGTACAACAAGCTGGGCATATTTTGACCTGGTGATACTGACACAGACATGCTGTGTTGACTTAGTAACATGTCACGAATCAGAACACAGCCTACATATTTGGATACCGGCAGTACATGGTACTTCAAACTATGTGTGGCATCTGTGGGCAGGTGTGTGCAAACATAGCAATCTGATATATTCAAAATTGTCACATATGGCTTTAGCATTTCAATATATTGGTTTCCTTCATATGTATCCCACAATCTTTCTTGGTCCCCTTTATTCACATCCACCCCCATTTCAGTAATGATCGTGTTCATATTCTGTTCATAGTCTTTTGGGGATTTTGTTGACTCAGCTCAATCACTCCCTTACCCCACTCTTCCGTTAAGATGCGGTATATCAAGTTCTGCAGAATATACTATTATCATCGTTGTCACTAGTATTGCTGGTGCCGGTAACAATATTGCAAGGACCACTGCTTTCCAGTTACATGTGTGTCTTTCAGTGGATGGCATGGCTCAGAACAAACCGGACCCTTCCCTATTCTATGCAATCTTCTTGTGGATAGACCCTAAGTATATTTGTGGTCCACTCGGGCTGGTGAATAGGCCCTACTTTTATTCTTCTTCCTCTTGGCGCTATGCTAACTAACCCTTAGAGCCAAGTATTTAACCACTATTTTCCTCTTCTATTTAATGTCTCGAATAAGTCTAGGACCAGTGACCTCTGTTGCAAAAACGGCACGATGGAGAATGTTCAAGGTTTTGGATAATGCTAGAACCAGTGCTTTCTATTGCAAAAATGGCACCATTGAGAATGTCAAAACGTAGATCTGTTAATTCTTGCTCAGGGACTTGCTCTGGGCCTTTGGAAAGGCAATCTCATTAAAAATTAGTCTTATTAGCTCACTGAGCAATAGTGGCCTTGGGATAAGTAATGTTAATGTTGCACTTATGTCTCTCCGCGGACATAAAATGGTTAATTGTATCCTGGACCGTTGTCCGCAGCCTTGTATTGACACAGATCGAAGTCTATCAGTCCTGAGCCCTTGCATTAGGCAGCAGTTAATCATTAATCTGTATCTGTAGCTTTCTGTTTGTTGGAGCGAAGGTTATATTCCCGGCGAGGCCCTGCTGTCGGTACCAGTGTTGGTGGGATCCGTCCTTCGTTCTATGGGGTCGCTTTTTTGTGTGTTTTGCGTGGATCCACGAAGTTAGACCATCACATTTCACTGCTGTAGCCGTCATGAGAATGACCTGCATGTGCCCCCTCCATCTTGGCTGCAAGCAGTTCCTCCGCGTGTGGGCTTTCAGCCAGATCCAATCCCCTGGTTGTAGATCGTGGGCTGGTGGATTTGCGGCTTCTGGGAGGGACTTCAGCACCTGACAATGGAGGTAACATAAAATGTCTGTTAATTTCTTACAGTAACACAATAATAGGTTGTCAGTTACTGACAGTGGGGCTGTTGACATGCGTCCTGGAATGTGCATAGGTCTCCCAAACACTATGTCATGTGGGCTCAGCTTCGTTACTCTGTCTAGTGTACATCTTATTGCTAGTAGTGCTAAGGGCAGCGCATCTACACAGGAGAGGTCTGTTGATGCACACATTTTAGCTATTTTGTTTTTCAACACCCCATTCTTCCTCTCAACAGCGCCTGCTGCTGGTGGATGATAAGCACAATGCAATTTCTGTGTTATTGCAAGCCCCTTACATAGTCCCTTTATGACATTGGAAATAAATGCAGGCCCATTGTCGGACGCAAGGAGAGAGGGTACCCCAAACCTTGGCAGTAGTTCCTTCAGTAGGCACTTGGCCACGCTCTGTGCATCACAATGTTTGGTGGGGTAGGCCTCTGTCCATTTGCTAAACATACAGAACACGACCAAAACGTACCTGTATGTCTGGGTGGGGGGCATGTCTATAAAATCAAGCCGAAGGCCTTCAAATGGCCCATGAGGAGGTGGGAAGTGGCCAGGCGCAGTTGGTGTAACTTTTCCAGTGTTGTATTGGGCACAGACAGAACATTGCTTGCAAAGCCTTTCTGCTGTCTGGCGAAATCTTGAGTTATACCAACATTGAGAAAATAATCTGACCATACCATCACGTCCCACATGTGAAGGCCCATGGAAAAGTTTGCTCATTGAAGGGAGCATGGTGGAAGGCAAACATATCCAGCCATTAGGCCCTGTCCATACCCCCTCCTTTGTTTGTATGCAACCCTGTTGCGCCCATTCCTCCTTTTCCTGGTTGGCCGCACTCATCTGAATATGTATTGGGTCGAAATGTAATGAACCACTATCGTCTCTGGTGTCTATCCTGCTGTCTACTAATTGTACCATGGTTAGCTGGCAGACTGGAAGTGCTATTCTCTTCGCTTCTTGGTCAATGAAAGCATTGCCTCTGGAAATGGGGTCTTTTGATGAGGTGTGGGCAGCACATTTTATGATAGCCACTTTGAAAGGTAGTAGCAGAGCTTGGAGAAGGTCAAAAATCAATTATGCATGCTGTATCTGCTGGCCTGCTGATGTATGGAACCCCCTCATTGACCACAGCTGGCCAAAGTCATGGACCACCCCAAAGGCATACTGGCTGTCCGTGTATATATTCACTTTCTTCCCTTCAGTCCATGCCCATGCCCTTGTAAGTACCAAGAGTTCGGCTGCCTGTGCACTCGTTGCTGCTGTCAGTCTCCCCCTTCCAATAATTTAGTAGCTGTGCCCACTGCATAGGAGGCTTGTAGTACTCCCGTGTCATCCCTTAGGCACGACCCATCTACAAACAAATCTCCTTGAGCATCTGGGAGTGGTGTATCTTTAAGGTATGGGCGTATCTTAGTGTGCTTATCGATGGCCAAGGCACGATCATGAAAGGAATCATCTGAATCAAAATCCTCCAGCTCATGTTCAGTTGGTAGCAAGCATGTAGGGTTCAGGGTGGTACACATCTTGATGATAATGTGCGCTGTCAAGAGTACCAACTCATACCTGGTGAGGCGTGCATTGGTGAGATGCTGTGTCTTACTGGATATGAGAAGTGTGTCCACGGCAAGTGGAATGTGCAGTACTAGTGTGTGTCCTAGCACTAAGTTGTCTGACTGTTCCACGGCAAGTGCTGCAGCTGCCACTGCTTTCAGACACAACGGGAGCCCTGAGGCCACTGGGTCTAGCGTGGCAATAATATGCCACTGGACGGTAGAAGGCTCCATGTTTCTGAGCCAAGACCCCCATTGAGCAAGCTCCCTTCTCGTGACAAAACATGTGAAAATCCTTGCTATAGTCCGGGAGGCCTAGTGCTGGTGCTTCCCGCAATCCTCTTTTCATCTCATTGAAGGCTTTCTCACATTCTTGTGACCAGGGTACAGTGTCAGGTATGTCTTTGTGTGTGAGTGCCTGTAAGGGTTTTGCAATGAGAAAGAAATTTGGTATCCAGTGACGACAGTACCCTGCAACCCCTAAGAATGCCCTAACCTCCTTCTGAGTGCGGGGTCTGGGAAAATGGGTGATTGTCGAAATTCTGTCTGGCGGCAGTTTTCTTGTTCCTACTGTTAATTCGTGGCCTAGGTACTTCACAGCAGTAAGGCAAAACTGTAACTTCTTTGGGAAGTCTTTGTATCTCATTAGTGCTAAGTGGCACAGAACAGCGATGGTGTCTTTTACACAAGCTTCCCTCGAAGGCGAGGCCAATGGTAAATCGTCAATATACTGGATAAGCATGGATCCCTCCTTAAGTACCAGGGAGTCTAAATCTGTTTTTAAGGCATGTGTGAAGATGGAGGGTGACTCTGTATAGCCCTGCAGGAGCCTTGCCCAACAAAATCTTCTCTGTCTAAAACTAAAGGAGAATAAATGTTGTCTGTCCGGGTGCAAGGGGATGGTAAAGAAGGCGGAGCTAAGATCCATTACTGTGAAGGTGGTGGCTGTCACTGGGATGTTGGATAATATTGTTGCTGGGTTTGGGACCAGTGGGAAAGAGGGCAACACTATTTTGTTCAATTCTCTCAGGTCTTGTGTGAATCTATTGACAGGGGCCCCGTTCGGGCCCTTGGTGGCCTTTTTCACCGGGAGTATCGGTGTGTTACATTGACTGTATTGAATCTCTCTTAAAATTCCTTGCTTCAGGAGGTCTTGTATGACTGGTGCGATGCCTTCCTCCCCCTCTTTAGAAATCTTGTATTGTGGCACTCTTGGGAGAATTGCTCCTGGCTTTAGTTTTATCTGTACTGGTGGGTAGTTCAATACCAGCCCTACGTCATTGGCACTTGTTGCCCAGACTTCAGGTCGCACACAATGGCGTAGTTCTGGTGGTTTTGTGGGGTCGGTGCATGTCATGAAGGCTTGTAACATTAGGCCATTGGCCTTGCTCTCTAGAAAGACCCCTGTTGGTGAGCAGTGTATGGTGCATTGCAATTTGCATAACAAATCTCTCCCCAGCAAATTCACGGGGCAAAATCTGCTAAGAATAAACTGGTGGTGCACTGTTATTGTGCCTACTACAAACTGAAGTGGCTCAGTAAGGTATTCTGTAATAGGTTGGCCAGTCATGCCTACTCGGTTATCGTAGTCCTAGAAAGTGGAGCCTCTGGCATTGTTAGTGCCTTCAGCATTGATCTTTGAGCCCCTGTGTCAATTAGAAATGGAACAACCCTACCCAATATTTCTCCCTCTACATATGGTCCGGATTGATCTAATGCTATTGCTGGTGCTATCACGCAGTTTCCCACTTTCAGGCATCCCTAGAAAGATGTTGGGGGCGGTGGTAGAAGCCAGTTATTGGTTACTGGTGTCCACCCTTCCCCCACTGTCCATTGCTGCTGGGACTCATTTTCCTGTTGCGCATTGTCTCGGTACGCTGTGTGCCGAATGTAGTTGGTGTGCTGGTGTCTGCCCTCTTGCCCGCTGTTCTGTTTGTACCTGCTGTCCTCATTTCTTTTCTTTAATATTGAGCAATCTGCTTTCCAATGATTGAGGTCCTTACAATAGAAACATGCTGTTCCTTGTGGTGGCAGGGAGGCTGATCTGCAGGGTAAGGAAGGTGCCCCACTGGTCTGTTGTTTTCCTACGCCTCGTGGCCCTCCTCTACTCCTTTCCCTTCCCCTGGTATTGCTGTAAAACCGTTCTTGTGCCACCATTAGCCTCACTTTTTCTTTCTTTAATTTTTCTGTCTCCATCGCCTGAGCACTAGACTGGAAATCTGAGCAGTATTTATCTGCCGACAGTACTTTTTCTAAAGGTTCCTGCTGCCAGTAGGCCAGTAGACAAAAGAAGTTTGCAAGTGTGTTCTGATAGGTGGTGTAAGACCTTGTACAAATGTAGTTACCAGGGCCGGCATCGCATCCCTCATAGGGTTTTTCAATCCACTGTTCTGCCTATATACTTGCAGGAGGCGGTCAAAGTATGTATTCACACTTTCATCCTTCTCCTGTTTAGTACTCGTAATTTTGCTCCAATCAACCCTATCTTCAGGTACCTTCTCCTTCAAGTGTTCTATCACCTTCTTATATAACTCATCTATTTCTGGACCTGGCATCCCTCCCTTGCCCCTCTTTGGCTCCACATCGGGCCACCCGACCTTCCCTTTACAGTCTTCCCAAAGGTCCTTTGGGATAATGATATTGTGCAACGTGTCAAGATCTCTCCATAGTAACCCCCCTAACGCTGCCATTCTATTAAGCTCTTCATACCATTTTTGTGGTTCATCTCTTAGTCTGGGGAAGTCTCTAGATAAACAATTAATGTCCTGCCTGGACCATGGGACATAAACATATGCTAAATCATTTGGCACACTGCCAGGTGGTGGCGGTATCTCCCGTAGGGGCATGATAAGTAAAGAAACTTCTGTTGTGGTGGCTGCAGTGGTGCAATGAGCCAGGGTCTGGGCTACATCGATCACTGCACATGTGTGTATTAACTGTTTCCATTGTTGCAATTTGTCTACAGCATACTTAAGCATGTCCTGCAACTTAGATTCCCCCTATGTTACCAAATCTGAGTCTGTAAATCCAAACCTCCCTACTTCCCAGTCATATTGTGCTGGAAGTGGGACGTTGTTACCTGTGGCTGTCTGGGTGTTAGTTTGGTTAGCAAACCCCAAATGAGCTTGGGGTGCTTTGTTCATTAACTCTGCTCGTGCTAAGGACAGTGTTTTCTCTAAATACCTTCTACTCTGTGTTTGTATAAAGGAGTCCACTGTTAGTGAGCCCTCTACGAGCCACTGTAGTAGTGCTTGACAATTTAAAGAATCGCTCTTTAGCATCAATTTTGGTGAGTTTGGATTGGACGCAGAAGCTCCTCCCACCACTCCCCCCAAGCTGCCTCGTCTTTTGCTCTCTGGAGTTGACTCTGTTTCTGTCAAACACTGCTCTAAGGTCGAAATGTTGTGTTCTGTGTGGTGGACATATTTAAATGCATCCCATATTAGCGAATGCCATTGTGACTGTCTGAATGAATGATCCTGGGATTTATCTTCAAATAATTGCTTCCACTGCCTGTCTATTAATTTAGGTATTGTAACCTGTTTCTTAACACATTCTTTGAGAATGCTATGTTTCTTATCTTTGTAGTCTGAAGCGGCTTGGACCGCTGTGTCTCTCATTGGTTTCCGAGAACCCAGATCTTGGACAGCATCCAATTCCGGTCTCGCAACCTTATCTTTCAGTGCTCTGTGTACAAAGGTAATGGCTGCCTTCCTTTCCTCGGAAGTTAGCACAGTGTGTTTTGGCTCAGATGCAGGCAGCGGTGAATCACAGCCCAAGCATCCCAAGAGAATATCTTCTAGGAGTTGGTCCTCCACCCCTGCCTCACCCTCTACCTTCTTTTCTTCTTTAACTGGGACGCATGGGAATGCGCCTACTATGTCTAGCTGATATTTTCTCCAATTGCCCTCCAATTTTGCCTGTAATACTTTTTTCTTAATTTCCATAATTTCACTGTGGACTTTTGATTTGACCGCGCTAGTTGAACGCATCTCACTTAACACACAGTCCCAACTATAGAAAGCCTCCCACTCCAGGCCTCTAACCTTCTTTCCCTTTAAATTCAACATCTGGCGCAAATATGATAATTTTGCCATGTCATATGTGCCTTTACATGGGAATTGCAGATTTATGTTTTTCGATGTGAGATCGTGCCACTTGTGGGTGTACATAATTGAGCTTAAGCCTCTTTTTAAACCCATCATATATGCAGGTGAGATCTTGGGTGGGGCTGGCTGAGTCGTATCTAAATTCTTTTTATTATTGCTGTTTCCCATGGTTGAGTTGTGTGTAGCAGCTAGTCCTAAACGCCTTACAAATAACTGTTCAAGTATATCAGACAGATGGGTTGCAGGGTGGACTTCAACACAGTAACGTATGATACAATAGGTTGACAGAAATACTTCATATATATTCAGCCACACAGCATTTGCAAGAGGGCAACAAGAAAGTCATACATCATTCACCCCAACAGGTCATGTTGTGCCAATTCACCAAAGCTGTTTCACAAGAAAGAAATAAGCCAGATCCTGGTTGTTTGTTGAGCCTTGATGGCCTGTGAAATAAGCAAGATAGGAAAAGAGACCCTGTCTATAGCTGTGCCACAGGGTCCCGACATCCAAATAATAGAGCAAGAGTGGTGAATTGCTTTGTGCAGTTCAGACAATCACATAAAACATCTAGGACAAATACTAGGGATCCTACGCGGCAGCGCTGTAGAAAAACCCTCTGTGCTGAGAATGTGTGTGGGTCTGCTGTACTTAACCCCAAAGGAGTGAGGGGAATAACAGAAATTCTTTTTAGTTTTGGAAATTTAGAGAGGTGCACATTAATTGGTCTTTCCAGCCATTCCCTTTAAGAGGCCAGAGAGTATTATGGACGGAAGTACTTATTTGGCAACGTTGGTAAATGGGGGTGTGAGGTGAAGGTCTTTTATCAGATCTCCGTCAAGTAACGTTCTAATACCCAGAATAGATGAATAAGCTGGCAAAGGAAATCTAGAACCTGGCACCAAGCGAAAACACTCCACATACCTAGCAGTATTTGGCCACTAAATAAGCCAAGCACATCACAAGGACACAATAAAAGAATGCAATGAAACCTTTAATGATTGAGAAAAGAAACACTGGTGTACCAAGCGTCACCCCCCCCCTCTTCGGGCTGAGGAGATTCCCGAGGCACAAACCTAGAACCACTCTGGCGCCTAGATGGACGTCTCCAGGGGGAGGGTGGAGGTGGAATCCAGGCAGGGCGACGGGCATCAGCCAAAGAGCCAGGAGCGCCCGTAGTGTTCCTAATAAATGCCCAAATATCAGGCCAGTGGCGCATGGGCGATAGTGCTGGACCCAGATCAGAGCTCATGAGAACAAACAAAAGTATAATCGACAAATACACAGTAGACAATAAAACCTGGCCGCTAATCCGGCCACCCGTATCGCGATACCTAACAGGCACACAAACTAGGTGTCAATCTGGGGAGCAAAACTGCCACGCCCTAAAACGGGGTGCTACCTGCTACAACCTACAGGGGAGCCAAAACTGCCACAGCTCAACAACGAGGGGCCAACTGCTACAACCCAATACCGGAGGATGAAAATCCCCCCCCCAAGTGTACTCACCGGGCTCCGTCCAGTCTGTCAGAGCATACCGACGTCTGTTGCAACCCAAGGAAATGGTCTGGCGAGGGTGTCCTCCACTCCCAACGGCCGGTGACTCTCTGCTTGGCGGGGGAAAGGGTGCAGAACTTCACCCTCAATGGCAGGCCAAGGGCCTTCCGATACCGAAATCACCAAAGAGTTACTGCCGGCCAGGAATCCTGCAGAAACTTGCCGTCACCAGCCAGGGAACGCAGGAGACCAAGGCCAGACCCTGCAGGACAAAAAATGTACGTGAGAAAAGGCAGCAGACTCCAGGTAGCAATGACAGAGGTGAACACGCGCCAGTGGCACTGAAATGAAGAAAAGTCAATAGCGCAGGGAGCGAGAGAAACGGCTAAACAGGAGTTACCTCCTGGGCAGCGTGATGAAAAAAACAAAAATAAATCATCAGAGCCAATAACAGTAGAATGAAGAAAGCAATCAGAAAAGGGATCACAAATGACATGGAGTCTAGACAGGCAGTGTAAATATCCCCAGGACACAAGCACACTGGCCCAGACATAGAATGCCAAGAACAAGAAGAGGCAGAATAGGCAGAAACAACACAAGTGTGCTGAGAGTGAAAAGAGCAGGCTCACACCAAAGACAACAGAGAGGCAACAAACAGACCATCCACCGGGTCCGACCCTTCCAGCACCAGAGAGATCGGGGAGAGATAAACAAACGGAACGTTATCACCTCAAATCCCTGCCCTCAGAAGGGTGCCAAAGGGTCCGATCGCCAGTGTCCGTCAATGGAGCCAGTCAGTTGTGATGGGTCCGCATTCTTCCACCAAATGTTAAAGCTGAAAAAAGAAAGGATAAATGACAACACTGAAATAAACAATTCGCTCTCAGCACACAAATGTGCAAGGTTTTTCGGGAACCCAATCAGAATGCAATCAGAATGCAAATAATCGTGCAGCACGGAGACCTCAGCAAAGCTTACTGAGTGCCCAATTGGTATGACAGTACAGAGAAATGTTATAGGTGCAAGCCTCAGAGGGTGGGTCATAACAAAATACGTAACACAGATCAAACTATGTCCTGCTGGACCAATCAGTGAGGGCCAGCCCCCGTGTGATGCCTTCTAAGGACCAAAAACACGCCTATGGTCTGGTGTTGCTGCCTACGTGTTGTCGGCAAAGGCAGACTTGGGGGGTTTTCCATAAAGGTGAAATATGTATTTCTCGTATACGTGGGCATGGCACGGACGTGACCGGTCAGGTCATGCTGACACTGATGGGAAATGTGAAGTTTTGCAATAGCTAGCTGGAAGCTGGCACGCTTGTTCTCAGAAAGCCTTGCATTGCTTTGCACGTTGCAGCTGACTGTCACACAAAATTGAATCGTGCAACCATTTTGTGAATTCTTGCTGGTGTCAATTCTTAAGTAGCTCAAAGAAAACTATTGGCTGGAAACAAATGTATTTGGTATTATAGAAATATCCGCTTCATCACTATGACCCATCTACAATTCATTAGCCAAATGTTCATTCTTTTTAATTATAATAATGCATGTTAATGACGATTCCATTACAACCTAATGTATTATTATTCCTTACATATGCATTTATGACCGAACAGGTGGTTAGAACAATTTCAGACTTGTCGCTTAGCCCTCAGTTCCAACCTCCTACACCACGCTGCTTAGTAGAATAATGTCTATGACACAATATTTTTTAAATCGTATCCAAATTCCCCTCTCTTCTCTTTTTCACCTGCGTATACTCATTCCAATCCACCTATTTCTCTTGTATAATAAATGGGCACCATACCACGAAATAATTTCAAAAACAACAGTTGATGGACAGATTGCAGAACAATGTAATACAGTCACCCCAGTACAGAGATCTGGGCCTAAATCCATTGTATTATTGCTCATCATGTCATTCCAGTTTGGACCAAGCCATATGCAAATCACTCTTGACCCTGCACCCAATGGGAACAGTCCAGCCCCAACTACTAGGCCAGGTACTCCCTGGACTGGAAACAAGCATCCTAAGACCAGTTTTGGGCTTTCAGCCCTCATCAGCCAGGATAGCTTGACTCCAGTGGCATGGAGAGCACGGGACCCATGTCTGGGCAGCCCCGTCCCACTCAGGGTGACAAATGCAAAAACAATAATTGATGGACAGAATGTACAACAATGTCATACATCCACCCCAGTACAGAGATCTGGGCATAAATCCATTGTTTTTGTGCTCACTATGCCATTCCAGATTGGACCCAGCCATATGCAAATCAGTCTTGACCCTGTACCCAATGGGAACACAGCCCGAACTGCCAGGCCAGGTCCTCCCTGGACTGGGAATAAGCATCCTAGGACTGGTTTAAGCCCTCATCAGCCGGGATAGCTTGACTCCCGTGGCATGGAGAGCACAGGAACCATGTTGTCCAAAGTGGGAAGGGTATGCCCAGGTGTGGGTCCAGTGCACACTACACCACTGGATTCAAGTTAGCCTGGCTGATGAAGGGTGATGCACTAAAACCGGTCCCAGGATGCTTGTTTCTGGTCCAGGGAGGACCTGGCTTGGCAGTTCGGGCTGAACTGTTCCATTAAGGAACAGGGTTAAGACTGATTTGCATATGGCTGGGTCCAAACTGGGATGGTGTGGTGAGCAAAAGAATGGTGGATTAAAACCAGATCCTTGTGATTGGGGGTCAATGTTTGCATTGTCCAGCATTCCGCACCTAAATTGTTTCTTTTGCACATGTCACCCTAAGTAGGAAGGGTATGCCCAGACATGAATCCCATGCTCACTAAACCACAGAATTCAAGCTAGCCTAGCTGATGAAGGGTGATGCCCTGAAGCCGGTCCTAGGATGCTTGTTTTCCGGTCCAGGGAGGACCTGGCTTGGCAATTCGGGGTGGACTGTTCCAATAAGGGACATGGTCAAAACTGATTTGCATATTGCTGGGCCTAAACTGGGGTGGCGTGGTGAGCAAAATAATGGTGGATTAAACCCATATCCTTGTGACTGGGGGTGAATGTTTGCATTGTCCAGCATTCCGTTGATCAATAGTTTCTTTTGCATATGTCGCCCTAAGTGGGAAGGGTATGCCCAGACGTGGGTCCCGTGCTCACTACACCACAGAATTCAAGCTAGCCTGGCTGATGAAGGGTGATGCTCTGAAGCCGGTCCTAGGATGCTTGTTTCCGGTCCAGGGAGGACCTGGTTTGGCAATTCGGGCTGGACAGTTCCGATAAGGAACATTGTCAAAACTGATTTGCATATGGCTGGGTCCAAACTGGGGTGGTGTGGAGAGCAAAATAATGGTGGATTAAACCCAGATCCTTGTGACTGTGGGTGAATGTTTGCATTGTCCAGCATTCTGTCCAACAATTGTTTCTTATGCATATGTTGGCCTAACTGGGAAGGGTATGCTCAGATGTGGGTCCCCTGCTCACTACACCACAGGCTTCTAGCTAGCCTGGCTGATGAAGGGTGATGCCCTGAAACCAGTCCCAGACTGATTTTTTCCGGTCCAGGGAGGACCTGGCTTGGCAGTTCGGGCTGGACTGTTCCCATAAGAAACAGGGTCAACACTGATTTGCATATGGCTGGGTCCAAACTGGGGTGGTGGCAGGGCCGGACTGGAAACAAATGGTCATCTATGGACTCCCGCCTTTCTGTGGTGGAACGAAAAATTAGCAACGAACAGGATTCATCTACCAGAATTTCCCTTTTGGAGAAGGATGTTATGCAACTAAGATCAACTGAAGATCTTAAAACAGAAACCGTTGCAACAACCTTTGCAAATATGGACTTCCTGAAGGCCTTGAGGGTGATGACCCTATACATACTTTACTTCCAAAGCTCTAGGACCTCCCCGCTATGACCAAATTTAATATTCAACTGGCACACCGACTTGGTCCACATATGTCTTCCTCATCTGCTCCATCTAAACATTGTGGAGTAATTCTACTGTTTCTGCAATTTACTGACCTGCTACAAGTTTAAATGTAGCTAAAATCAAGAAACAGCTTCTTTGGTCTGGCACAAAACTGTTTATCTGTCACGATGTTTCAATGGGCACTGCTAAACGAATAAAGGAATTCCTGGATCTTCATCCTGCTCTTCACTCTCATGGTGCTCGACATGGCTAATTCCATCCTTGCTTATTTAATGTCACCTTTTTGAACAAAACTTCTACAATTGAGGATGCTGCAGATATTAGAAAATGCATTCACTCTCATTCTACTTCCTCAATGGAGATCACTGGTCCTCCTCCTATTACTTGACTCTAATAGTTTTTCTGTAGTGTTCATATCTTTTATTCTGCTTTTATTGAACTATGTTACTTAGCTTCATTGTCTTTTTGTTTACATGACTTTCTGATTCCTATTACAGGTCCTTTGAAACCCACTTTGTACCCACCTCATGTTCCACTCCTGTCTAAGTTTAATTGACGTCCCGGTGTGGTACATTGCCCTTTGTTTGGAGTGCTATCTTTGTATGTCCGTTGTCGCCTCTCATTCTTCCCTCTGTTCCCCTGTGATGGAAAGTATTAGTCATCAGTTCTGGCATGGACTGTCTCTTCTTGCTCTTACTTCTCTTCCCCCTTTCCTCTGTAATGTCTTTTCCCCTCTCCTTCTCTTGGTGTTATTGCAATGTTTTCTCTTTGTACTTTTTTCTTTACATGTTTTCTTGGTATCTTTCATTTCCTCATTCCTTTCCCTCTAATTGACACCATTGCAGTTTATAATTCTCCCTCTTCCTTTTTTTTCTTTCTTGCATCATCATTTCACTGTTGAACATGTTGTTCTTTACATATTGTTGATATTCCACATTCAGAGTTATTTCTTGAAATGTGAAACATTTTATTAAACCAATTAAAAGACAGAAAATATTATCTCATCTTGCCTCGTATAACCCTGATTTGGCTTTTTTACAAGAAACCCATCTTACAGAAGAAGAAGCATTAAACTTGAAGAAAGGTTGGGTTGGTTTAGTTTTAGCCTCCCCCACCTCCTCTAAAAAAATGGTGTTATCATTTTATGTCATAAAAAATTGAAATGCAGGGTTCTTTCACAAGAAATTGATACAGAGGGGAGATAGTTGTTGGCTAAATTACTTATTAACAATACCTCTTTGATAGTGTTTATGGCCCTACTCAGCTGGACTATACGTGTCATCATCAAGCTTTATTCGGTTTGGTTTCAACCATAAAAGCATACAGTGTAAAAAAATATACAGTCATATAATAATAAACAACATACATTTAAAAGAGTCAACAAACATCTCATTGGATTAAGTAAAGTAAAATTAACTGATCCAGTTAGTTATTTACATTTTATGCACCCGCCTAATAATGACACTTGTTGTATGGGGTGAAAAAGTTAGATTGAGGTATGTTGCTAAACTTAAATAGTCTGTGAGGAAAAAGGTTATGAAAGGGGAGGCTGTGCTCGTTTAGTGGCCAGGATCTATGGGCCAGCTCTGGGTTGTGATTGGCAGACTGATCCCGATAGGAGTTGTATGATTCACTTGGGTAAAAGTCGTGTAGGTCCCAAGTTGTTATAGGGCCATCACTTTCTTGGGGCAGCCACGACTGTAGATAGGGGACAACATGTCTGCTCCTAAATCTAATTAGAATGAGATCCCCACAGATGTCTTTCCGGTGGGGACCCAACCAACCCACTCTCCTCACGCTGACTATTCTGCCATCTAGGTTATGGGGTAGGGGTCTGTTTTTCGATAACCAGAACTTAACTTTATTTACCAGATCACTGGTTCTCTCGATTTTACCAGGTTTCAGGGGAAGAGCCCCCGACAGGATGGACACGTATGGAGCGGCCTCTGGGGGAAGATTGATATGAGGGGTCTTAATGCTTTTTGATTTTGGCTCAATAATGTGTTCAGAGGTAGGTATGGGTAGTGGTTTAGGGACGGGTGAGCACACAGTAGTGGAGACTGTAACTTGTGTTGGGGAAACTGTGTTTTGCACAGTTAGATTAGGCAAATTAGGTTGCCCGGCCTGAGGTAAACACTTGGATGTTACTGTGTGTGGCTGGTTATGTTTAACAGTTTCCTCAATCCCCGTTAGTCTTTCCCCCAAGCTGTTAATTTTGTCGATCAGGGGGTGAATGATAGTTAGAATCAACTGTTCCATCATGGTCAGTAAGACCAATTGGGGAGAGGATACTGGGTCATCTATTTTTTTACCCATCTCCTGGATTAGCAGAGCCATGTTAGCAGGCGGGTTTGATTCTGTTAACACATGCTGCAATGTTGGTGATTTGGATTGGGACCCACTTTCTCCAACCCCATCTTGTTCCCTTTTTCCAGATATGACGTTAAGGGGAGTTGTTTTGTTTGCTTTTAAGTTTACGAAAGACGGTTGAGGCCCCTGTGTACTATCGTTGAGAACAAGCGGACTGGCGTTAGAAACCAGGTAGGGCGATGTAACAAGGGAGTACTTGATGTTACACATACTATTAAGGTTATCTAGCCATTGGGGATTAGATGCTGTATTGGACGGTTTCATAGAAGGATCCATGCTGGGTATGTTTAATGTGTATGAAAACAAGACAAACAGCTGTGGCTAGGGGAAAACTTTAAGTGTCCGCTCCCTTGTGGGAAGGGGAAACAGTCACAAACCAATGTGATAGTCAATGGAGTTGGCAGTAAATGGCTTTACCTCTTCTTGGAAGACCAAATGGGATAGCCCGTCCCGGCCTCCTCGTGCCTCTGAGGGCCACAGAGGGCCCGCCCTTTGCCCGGGCTTAGCCCGGCGCGGTCCCGCGCGCGTTCCGCGACGCGGAGGAAGCCTCCTCCTTTTCTGCGCCTCCGGGCGCGCTGCAACAGGAAGTGACCCGCTCGGCCTGCTGGGAGCTGTAGTTCCCCGGCGGCCGTGTGGCTGGAAATCACTGGCGCCAGGGGGAACAGGCAGCGTTTGGGCCCCAGCGGCGGCGTGTGGCGAGTGGCGAGTGTCCCAGAAGACCCAGGTGAGTTCTGCAAAGAGTTAGAGCCCCCGCTCCTCAGTGGGAGCCTCCTCCTTTTCTGCGCCTCCGGGCGCGCTGCAACAGGAAGTGACCCGCTCGGCCTGCTGGGAGCTGTAGTTCCCCGGCGGCCGTGTGGCTGGAAATCACTGGCGCCAGGGGGAACAGGCAGCGTTTGGGCCCCAGCGGCGGCGTGTGGCGAGTGGCGAGTGTCCCAGAAGACCCAGGTGAGTTCTGCAAAGAGTTAGAGCCCCCGCTCCTCAGTGGGAGCCTCCTCCTTTTCTGCGCCTCCGGGCGCGCTGCAACAGGAAGTGACCCGCTCGGCCTGCTGGGAGCTGTAGTTCCCCGGCGGCCGTGTGGCTGGAAATCACTGGCGCCAGGGGGAACAGGCAGCGTTTGGGCCCCAGCGGCGGCGTGTGGCGAGTGGCGAGTGTCCCAGAAGACCCAGGTGAGTTCTGCAAAGAGTTAGAGCCCCCGCTCCTCAGTGGGAGCCTCCTCCTTTTCTGCGCCTCCGGGCGCGCTGCAACAGGAAGTGACCCGCTCGGCCTGCTGGGAGCTGTAGTTCCCCGGCGGCCGTGTGGCTGGAAATCACTGGCGCCAGGGGGAACAGGCAGCGTTTGGGCCCCAGCGGCGGCGTGTGGCGAGTGGCGAGTGTCCCAGAAGACCCAGGTGAGTTCTGCAAAGAGTTAGAGCCCCCGCTCCTCAGTGGGAGCCTCCTCCTTTTCTGCGCCTCCGGGCGCGCTGCAACAGGAAGTGACCCGCTCGGCCTGCTGGGAGCTGTAGTTCCCCGGCGGCCGTGTGGCTGGAAATCACTGGCGCCAGGGGGAACAGGCAGCGTTTGGGCCCCAGCGGCGGCGTGTGGCGAGTGGCGAGTGTCCCAGAAGACCCAGGTGAGTTCTGCAAAGAGTTAGAGCCCCCGCTCCTCAGTGGGAGCCTCCTCCTTTTCTGCGCCTCCGGGCGCGCTGCAACAGGAAGTGACCCACTCGGCCTGCTGGGAGCTGTAGTTCCCCGGCGGCCGTGTGGCTGGAAATCACTGGCGCCAGGGGGAACAGGCAGCGTTTGGGCCCCAGCGGCGGCGTGTGGCGAGTGGCGAGTGTCCCAGAAGACCCAGGTGAGTTCTGCAAAGAGTTAGAGCCCCCGCTCCTCAGTGGGAGCCTCCTCCTTTTCTGCGCCTCCGGGCGCGCTGCAACAGGAAGTGACCCGCTCGGCCTGCTGGGAGCTGTAGTTCCCCGGCGGCCGTGTGGCTGGAAATCACTGGCGCCAGGGGGAACAGGCAGCGTTTGGGCCCCAGCGGCGGCGTGTGGCGAGTGGCGAGTGTCCCAGAAGACCCAGGTGAGTTCTGCAAAGAGTTAGAGCCCCCGCTCCTCAGTGGGAGCCTCCTCCTTTTCTGCGCCTCCGGGCGCGCTGCAACAGGAAGTGACCCGCTCGGCCTGCTGGGAGCTGTAGTTCCCCGGCGGCCGTGTGGCTGGAAATCACTGGCGCCAGGGGGAACAGGCAGCGTTTGGGCCCCAGCGGCGGCGTGTGGCGAGTGGCGAGTGTCCCAGAAGACCCAGGTGAGTTCTGCAAAGAGTTAGAGCCCCCTGGACTATACATTTCGCTTACTATCACATAAAAATGTATTCAGTTTCCGGTTGTTCTCTTCATTCTAGGAGGCGATTGCAATCAGGTTTTTGACCCCTTTATTGTCCCAGGTATGCTTCATCACTCATAAACTCAATAAACAATTTCTGAATTCTATTTCCCAATCACACCTTGTTGACACTTGGAGACTTTCCCATCCTGACACTATTGACTTCTCATTTTTCTCTCCACCTCATAACTATTTTTTGCGATTATACTATATCTTTCTTTCACAATCCTTATCTCCAAAACATATTTCTTTCTCAATCGAACCTATTTTATTTCCGATCATACTCCGGTTGAGGCTGATTTTGACTTGCCCCCTCTGAATCCCAGATATTCCCACTGGCGCTTTAATAATTCCCTTCTACGGGACCCCCCTTTCTCTTCTTTATTTACCTCCTTTGCTAAAGAATTTTTTGTATTGAATAATAATCCCAGTACTTCCCCCATATAATATGGGATTCTTTTAAAGCTACTACTTGGGGTTTTATCATAGACTACGTCTTATATAAAAAGGAACGGTTCCTTCAACATCATAAAGCTACACTAGCAAATATTAAATCCCTGGAGCACAAATGTACTCCTCTCCATTGGCTTCTATCACCCAAGTACTTGTTTGTGCTAAATCAAATTTTAATAAAGTTACCACTGATAGCGCATCAAACCTAATTCTCTGGAGCAGTGCTTGCTACCATGGCGGATGTAATAAAGTAGGTAGACTTCTGGCTAATTACCTTCAATTCCAGAAGGATCATACTTTAATTTACTTCATATACTCTTTGGATGGGAAGCTTATCCATAAAGATCAGGATATCCTCGATGAATTTATGTTATTTCATAAAGATTTATACACTGCAGAATCTCCTCCTACTATTCTCCTTATCCAATCTTATCTCAATAACATCCCTACCCCTTCTAAGGGTCATTTTATATACTCTACCTTTGAATCTGATCTATCTCTTGAAGAAATCTCTAGTGCCTTAACAGCTCTAAAGAAGGGTAAAAGTCCTGGTATGGACAGTTTTATGGTTTAATTCTTTTTACATTTCTTTACTGTAGTGCTCCCAAAACTTTACCATCTCTTCCATTCATTTTTTCTTTCCGGCAAAACAAACTGTACTTTTCAAGAAGCCACTATTTGTTTGATTCTTAAAGAAGGCTGGAACCCTATGTTTTGTAAAAGCTATCGCCCTATATCCCTGGTCAATGTAGGCTATAAAATATTCGCTAAATTACTTGCTCTAAGACTAGAACCCCTTATGCCTCACTTGGTTGGTAAAGAACGATGTGGCTTTGTCATGGGAAGACTGACCTCAGATAACTTGCGTCTATTACTTTATGACCTAAACAAAATGCCTTCTCTTTCTAATTCCCTAGCGGCATTTTCTATTGATGCTGAAAAAGCATTAAATAGAGTAGATTGGTCCTTTTTATTTGAAACTCTTAATTGGCATGGCTTAGGCCCCAAAATGATCTCTCTTATCTCTTTGTTATATTCTACCCGTAGAGAGTCGATTTTAGTTAACAGTTGTACATCCTTCTACTTTCCTTTACAACGCAGAGTCTGTCAAGGGTGTCCTTTTCCCCTCTTCTATTCATACTAGCTCTTGAAACCTTTTTATCATCTATCCTTAAAATGTATTCTATATCCGGATTTCCTTATGGTGATAAGCATTTGAAACTCTCTGCTTATGCGGATGACATTTTACTTTTTATTTCCAACCCTGAAGTATCTATTCCTTCCTTAGTACACAAAATGTCTTCATTTTCCCCGGTCTCTGGTTACAAGATCAACTCGGAGAAAATAGAAATCCTCCCTCTTACGTAATTCTGCACTCTGTATTGCCCTTCTTTGACTGGGTTTTTGTGGAATAGATTTACAATTAAGTATTTAAGACTATGGTTCTCTAACTCCATATCTGCCTCGGTCAAACTAAATATGGCAGAGTCTCTGTCTAGCAATGACAAACTCCTTTCCTCTTGGAATCTCCTATATCTCTGTGGTGGGGATGGCTTGACTCCATTAACATGATGATTACTCCTATTTAACATTGTTTTTTCTATGCTCCCTATTTTTATTGCATTTTGTTATTTTAAGAAGATAGATTCTCTACTGTCCACATTTCTTTGGAAAAATAAAAAAGCTAGAATATCCTTATCACATCTTCTGAAGAAAAACTCCAATGGGGCTGTTAACTTTCCAGATTTTCGAATTTACCATAAAACCTTCTTCCTCCTCCAAGCTTCCAAATGGCTTCTTTCAGATTCCTCCCCCTTCACCTCTCTATGGCTTATTATTGAATGCTCTTTGCTTCCACCTTTTTCTATAAAGGAGGTACTGGCCTTTTCAGCCAAAACTCCTCAAACTTCTCTTCCTTTATTCAAGCATTGGTACTCCTGGTTGAAACTGTTATCCCGAATGTCTGACAAAATATCGAAAACAAAAATATCGATATACAAAAATATCGGAACAAAAATATCGAAGTCAAAAATATAGGAATCCTATCCCTAACAAGGTAAGTACAAAAATATCGAAAATAAAATATAGAATGACAACAATATCGTTTTTTGTAAAATATCATTTTTTTTAAATATAATAAAAATTTAATATTAACAAAATAATACTTATAAATGTAATAAACATATTTAAAAATATACTATAATATTTAAAATTAATACATAATGTAATACAAATTAATGTTAATAAATATATAATACATAATATATTTTTCATTAATAATAACTCTAAATTAATTATTGTCATAACTTAAAAACAAATAAAAATGTAATAAATTACTAATACATTTATTTACATACAATATTCACATAAATAACAATTAATAACAACATAATACTAATAAAAAAGCTAAATACATTTTAGATAGCGTATGATTAAAAATTACTATTCCCACTCCAGAGAGTGCGACAGTAGGGAAAGTGTTGGATAGCGTAGCAGTAACAATTACTATTCCCACTCCAGAGAGTGCAACAGTAGGGAAAGTGTTGGATAGCGTAGGGGTAACTATTACTATTCCTACTCCAGAGAGTGCAACAGTAGGGAAAGTTTTGGATAGCGTAGGGGTAAAAATTACTATTCCCACTCCAGAGAGTGCAACAGTAGGGAAAGTGTTGGATAGCGTCAGGGTAACAATTACTATTCCAACTCCAGAGAGTGCAACAGTAGGGAAAGTGTTGGATAGCGTAGGATTAAAAATTACTATTCCAACTCCAGAGAGTGCAACAGTAGGGAAAGTGTTGGATAGCGTCAGGGTAACAATTACTATTCCAACTCCAGAGAGTACAACAGTAGGGAAAGTGTTGGATAGCGTAGGATTCAAAATTACTATTCCAACTCCAGAGAGTGCAACAGTAGGGAAAGTGTTGGATAGCGTAGGTTTAAAAATTACTATTCCAACTCCAGAGAGTGCAACAGTAGGGAAAGTGTTGGATAGCGTAGGGGTAACAATTACTATTCCAACTCCAGAGAGTGCAACAGTACGGAAAGTGTTGGATAGCGTAGGGGTAAAAATTACTATTTCCACTCCAGAGAATGCAACAGTAGGGAAAGTGTTGGATAGCGTAGGGGTAACAATTACTATTCCAACTCCAGAGAGTGCAACAGTAGGGAAAGTGTTGGATAGCGTAGGATTAAAAATTACTGTTCTAACTCCAGAGAGTGCAACAGTAGGGAAAGTGTTGGATAGCGTAGGGGTAACAATTACTATTCCAATTCCAGAGATTGCAACAGTAGGGAAAGTGTTGGATAGCGTAGGGGTAACAAATACTATTCCCACTCCAGAGAGTGCAACAGTAGGGAAAGTGTTGGATAGCGTAGGGGTAACAATTACTATTCCAACTCCAGAGAGTGCATTAGTAGGGAAGGTGTTGGATAGCATAGGGGTAAAAATTACTATTCCCACTCCAGAGAGTGCAACAGTAGGGAAAGTGTTGGATAGCGTAGGGGTAACAATTACTATTCCAACTCCACAGAGTGCAACAGTAGGGAAAGTGTTGGATAGAGTAGGGTTTTAAATTACATACTTATAAATTACATCTATCAATTAATTAATTATTTAAAATTAATAACCAATTAATTACATTTATTTACCAATTAATAAAAATAAATGTATGCTTCCTACTAATTAATAATTAATTCTACATAATGAAATTACTTCCCACCCTATTCCCCTATAAACCCATAACCCGCTACAGAACATATTTATCAATTAATTAAAAATAATTACCTAAATAATTAAATATAATTACCAATTATTTTTTATTAATGTATGATTCCTACTAATTAATAATTATTTAAACATTATTACATTACTTCCAACCCTATTCCCCTATACATCCATAACCCGCTACAGAACATATTTATCAAATAATCAATTAATTAAAATTATTTACAAATAATTCTCAATTAATTAATTAATAATTCCTACTAATTAATAATTAATTTAACATAATTAAATTACTTCCCACCCTATTCCCCTATACACCCACAACCCGCTACAGTACTAAAAGACAATATTTAATTAAAATACATTAAAAATAAATAATAACACATAATAAATACAATATAATATACACAAAATATATTTAAAAATCGATATTAGTAACATCGAAATTATTTATTTCGATATTATTGACATCGATATTTAAAACTTCGAAATTACTAATATCATACTAATATCGATATTAAGACTGTCGATATTACTTACCTTCTATATTATGTCCCATCGATATTTAAACTTCGATATAATTGTATATCGAAATTTAAAACTCGATATTTTGTCTGTGTACCGTTATCCCAGCCAAAGATTAACTTCAGGGAATCCTTTTTACGTTCACTAATATGGCATAACCGCCTCATTACAATTAATAACTAAACCTTTTTTGGGAAATCCTGGAGAATGAGGGGAATAATTTGGGTCAATTACCTATTTGATGGTACAACCCCATGTTCATTTCCTCAGTTTCAATCCACTTTTAACTGTCCCTGGTCTTTTTCGCATAGATTCTCCATTTTAATGGAAATCATTCTTGACATATTTTAATGTATTTCCTCAAATCCTCTTTCTTTTGGAGAGAGTTCTCTTCTTAAAATTCTTAAAACCCTTACTAAGGCCTCTGTAATAAATAAACATGCCTTATCTCCAGATCCTGCTTGATCTAAGAATAAGGTGGAACTTGCCTGGGAAGCAGATCTGGGCTGTGAATGGAGCCAATCTCTCAAAAGCTCTAGCTCTACCTCTGTCACTCAATCTATGTTCTTCCTGTACCATAGATTGTATTTCACTCCTATATCTATAGCCACTTTTACACATTCAACTAACATGAACTGTTGGACATGTAGATCCCCCACAGCTGATCTAACGCACCTTCTATTTCTTTGCCTAAATGTTATTTCTGTTTGGAAGAAAATGTGGACCCATATTTCTCATATATTTAATGTACACTTTCCCTTTTTAATCTAATTCTTTTCTCAGGGAGTTTATTAGAATCTTTGGATCTCCCAACTCATAAGCATTTTCTTTTTGACTTTATGCTGGCTTTACCCTTTCAACAAATTGGACTTAATTGGAAAAACTCAACAACACTTTCTGTCTAACACTGGTGGAATAATCTGTGCCAATATCGCAGACCAGATATTGCTTTTACCTCCTCCTGTAAGCCATTTGTTAATAGAGATCTCTTCTGGTTGCCACCTACTTCATATCAAGATAAGAGTGAAGTAACAAAAGGTTCTCGTATACATTGTGAAAATGTTAAACCTCCATAAATGTTTTGATTTCTCAGTTCTTTCTTTTTTTCTCTAATTTCTTGTTGGCACACTGATTTTCTAATTATTATAAAACTATTTTTAAAATCTTTTAAGGCTATTCAGTATAACACATTCTTCAATAGTAAGAGTATTTCCTCCCTCCCTCCCTTCCCTCTCCTTATTTCCTTGCCCCTATTGCAGTTACAAACTATAGATAGCTTTCTTTTTTGTTTCTAATACTAGCTGTACTTTGAACCCTGCTGCTTATTATTCCTAATTTGTATTTGCTGACCTTATGTATCTTTTCCATGTTATTTAATAACGCCTTTTAAACATAACAAAAATAATGATTTGCACATGGCTGGGTTTAAACTGGAATCACAAGGGGAGCAAAAAAACAATGGATTTAGGCCCAGATCTCTGTACTGGGGTGAATGACGCCCACGGGTATTCGCCGCGCTCTACAAATGTCAATAAATAAATAAATAAATAAATGTTTGACATTGTTCAACATTCTGTCCATCGGTTGTTCTTTATGCATGAAAAGAGAATCAGCAAAAACCAGGAGGAGAACAAACAAAGTTTTTAAGGGATATCACATAAGAAGGGCCATGTCCAACACAAATGTTCAAGATATAATTTGAATCATATTCCTACTGTAAACACTAATCCTTTTGTGAATCAGGGTATATCTAAAAAGTACTGCATGATACAGACAGACAAGGGTGACAGCTCTGTCCTGTCACAATGAAGGGGCTTCAGAGGGGAGGACTGTATACTTGGTGCAACCTTAGCTGTAGAGCAGAGTGGTCCATTTGTAGATCGAGAGGTGAATGGTTATCCCATTTCATTCTCAATAGACAGTTGCTACCCGCTCTACTGTCAGAACAACAGAGGTTCCTAACCTATCCCTCTTAGGAAAAAGAATCCAAGTTGAGGGAGTTGCAAACAAACAAATGACTAGCCCTGTTTCAGTACTTGTCAAAATAGGGTCCTTAGAAGAGAACTACTGATTTCTGATGTGTGATTTGAGTGCTGAAAACTTACTTAGACCAGAGCTAATATGCAAACTAAATTGTTCCATTTACTGGACCATAAATGGTATTGAGTCCCAGACTCCAGATGAGGACAGTGTCTTTAAAATTATTAATAGGAGGACAGGGATAGACCTTTGTCCATGTTAACATAAGATAATTTTAATAATCTTTTACCCCCGAGCTAAAAGACACAGGGTTACCTGATGTCTTGGACTTTTCAGGCAAAGATATATGTCTCATAAAGGTTGTTGAACCAGTCCACATAACAGTGAAACCTAATGCTGTATAACCGAGAATCCCACAATACAATCTGACCCCTGAAACAGTTGCTGGGGTTACTGCTGTGATTAACTGAATGACTGAGCAAGACATTCTGAAAGAGATTATGGGGAGTCCATGTAACTCACCCATCATGGGTTAACAGAAATGCAGTGGAAAATACTGCATTCTCCAAGACCTGCAAAAGATCAACTACATTGTTGCCCCTTGTTATCCTGTGGGTCTAAATACAGTTGTGAATTTGTATCAGATTCCATGTGAGGCTGATTGGATCTGTCATTGACTTATTCCAAGCCTGCTTCTCCATATCGTTGCATGAGGATAGCCGATTCCTCTTTGCATTTCAGTTTCACAGTCGTGTTCTGGGATAGTGCTGAGTCCTACAAGGCTATATGGATATTCCGTCAATCTTTAACCAGATACTCAAGAAGAATCTGGAGTACTTAGTAGGGTCCTATCACTCAGTTCTGATCCAATACATTGATGTCCTATTGGTGGCATCAATTACTCAAGAGGCTTGCGAATGAGACACCATTGCTCTTTTGAACCACTTGGCTGAGAATTCACATAAAGTGTCTCTGACTAAATTACAGTACTTAGGAATGTCTCAAATCTGTGGTTGCTACTGGTGGCACAATTGAACAGTGTAAAAACATTGTTATGGGTCACACCTTGACAGTTTTTGTCCGTATTCCATGGAAGTATTGCTAACTCGCACCAGAACCCAACACCTTAACAACAGTTGTCTCACTAAGTATGAACAAGTCATACTTGATGAGGACAATGTCATGTTGAGGAGATGTACTGTGTTAAATCCTGCTACTCTGTTATGCCTCCCTGGAAATGATATCAATGAGGATGAAGTTGAACATGACTGTCTTGATGTTACTGCACTATGCACAACTGCGAGACTTGACATACAAGATGTGCCACTTCCTGAGACAGAATATGTGATGTTTGTTGATGGCTCCTGTTTACGAGAACATGAAGGAAACCTGACAGCTGCTGATGCAGTCTTTGCTGTCTCAGGTGTGGTCGAAGCCTCCAGGTCTCAAGGGAGTATTTTCTGCACAAGTAGTCAAACTGATTGCTCTTACTGGGGTATGTTGTATTTCAGACCAGCTGAGAGTGCGATTTTCACTGATAATCAGAATAGCTTTGGGGTCCTTCATGACTTTGGATGGTTATAGTCACAACGGACCTCTTCAGGGTCACCCATCAGGAATGACGAGAGTGCCCATGCAATGTTACAGGCATTATAGCTGCCTTCCCAGATTGCAGTTGTGCAGTGCCCTGTACACCTCAATAGTACAGATTACGTGACCGTGGGCAATAGATATGCAAATCCAACAGTGAGATATTGCACATTGAACGCTTTTACCTTTAATGGGGAGTATCAGAATGAATTTCAGGATGAAATACATTGCAATCTGTTGTTAACTACAGTTAATATTCAGTTCAATTCAATGTTGCTTTATTTCGATTTAGGTTTGCAAATCATAAAAGCATACATTAAAGCAATCATATAAATGTACAAGATCTATTTACAAAGTTAACATACATTTTTTTCCCATTACAATTTATTATCCCTTAGTTAAAACAGTTAATAACAAGCAAAATGAATCAATTAAAAATGTTTCCCTATTTGTGTTAATATAAGTCAGAGCTGGCTATTGTACAGTATTTAATCTAAGTTCGCTCGATGACGAACAATACATTTAAGAAAACTAACTATTGTAAAAACTATATGCTCCCCTTCTAGGAGCTGCAGAAAGATTAAGGCCGGACGACATTGTCTATATCCAGTGTAACGTAGCAATGGAACAAGCCATTTTTTTCTGAGATCTTTATAAAATTTACAAAAAAGAATGGTGTGCAGAGTAGATTGCAAAGAGATATAATCGCAGGGACAAAGTATGAGATCTTTAACCCAATTATTTCGAGTAGGGAAAGCAACCAGTCGATGAAATAGGTTTATCCTAAACCAAGAGTTAGCGCTCATAACTATTGATGTTATATGTAAGGTACGGTTGTATTGTAGGTACCACTTGTGTGAGCAGTCTATGGATAACAGATGGTTTTGTGACCTCACTCATCAATCTCAGCTCTTCAAGATGAGCAAGACATTTCGCTTTTAAAACCTTCCTCGAAATCTCACAAATTGAGAAGGGGTTATGAAAATATTAGTCCCATCCCAAATCATAAAAAAAACCTTCTAATATACCACAACCATCTAGATTTATGTACATTATCCATGGCTAAACAATCAGAAAGAATGGACTGAGTAAAAGTTGCTTTCTCCGACATCCAGATTCTTCGCCATAATAGGAGGGGTTTCACCTTTGCTAAATAGGTCACGTATGGGAGTCCCAACTCTGTGTGACAGGCAAAAGTGCCCGTACTCCCCGGGACCGCAAGAAGATACCTCAAAAAAGAGTTTTCCACCCTCTGGATACTATCCGTGGGGACAAAGCCCCAAATACCTGCCCCATACAATGCCACGGAAAGGCATTTAGCTTTATAGATCATAATTATTTCAGGGGGGGCTCTCTTACACAACTTCCTGGAAAAATGTACAAGGGCTGTAGTAGTTCTTATAAATAGAAGCTTTCTGGTTTCTACTGCCGGTTTCCAGGATAATTTACGATCTATTGTTATGCCCAGGTATGAATATTTCTGTGTGGTTGCTCTTTTCTCTTGATTTAAGTGGATGCCTCTCATTTTACTTTTATGTCCAGTACCAGCCCTCATAACAAAGGTTTTCGTAATATTAATTTTTAGGTCAAGGTCTGCCATGAACGTTGAGTATCTATTCAAGCTCTTTTGGAGTTCAAGAGGGGTGCGGGCCAGTATGACGCCGTCGTCTGCGTAGAGCAGGGCGGGTATTGGACGGTTGTTCACCATTGGGAGGTCCTGGCACCCCTTGATCATCTCTCTTTCCAATCCGTTGGTATATAATGTAAAGAGAAAAGGGGCCAGGACACAACCTTGCCTAACCCCTTTTTCTACTGCAAACTCTGCTGTCAGCTCACCCCCCACCCCATAGCGCACCCTTGCTGTGGCATTTGAATAGAGTTCCCTCAGAAACTTGACCAGATTCGATGGTGCCCCTATATCCATCAGTAATGTCCAAAGTTTGGAATGGGAGACACAATCAAATGCAGACGATAGGTCCACATAGACCATATACAGGTCTCCTCTTTTGATGTGAACATACTTGTCTATCAAGAGTGACAAGTTTAAAGCCTGGTCTATGGCCCCCAATCCCTGGCGAAATCCATACTGGAGATCTGAAATAATCCTGCCATCGTCCACCTAATCTTGCAATTGCTCTAAAGTGACTCGACCCGCCACCTTTCCAAGGGAGTCTAAGAGAGAGATTGGGCGATAGCAGGTTACCGAACCCCGATCCCATTTTTTAAAAATTGGAACTAGTATGGATATGGACCATGATTCCATTAGGCCTATGGTACATGTTGCATTCAAGACTCTAGTTAGAAGAGGGGTCCAAAGGTCCATCTGGGCTTCAAAGAGGTCCACAGGGACACCATCTGGGCCTGGTGCCTTCCCATTTTTGCTTACACTCAAGTCAAGTCAAGTCAAGTCAAAAATTTGTATAGCGCACTACTCACACGGAGGGTCTCAAGGCGCTTGAGGGGGGGTGGTTTGTTACTTATCAAATAGCCAAGTTTTGAGTTGTTTTCTGAAGGAGAGGTGGTTCTGTGTAAGGCGGAGGTGGGTGGGGAGAGAGTTCCAGGTTTTGGCCGCTAAGTAGGAGAAAGATCTTCCTCCCATGGTGGTTCTTCAGATGCGTGGAATCGCGGCGAGGGCTTGATTGGACGATCGTAGTTGGCGGGTGGGGGTGTAGAAGGTCAAGCGCGTGTTGAGGTATTTGGGTCCTAGGTCGTAGAGGGCTTTGTGTGCGTGGGTGAGGAGGCGGAATGTTATTATCTTGTTGACGGGGAGCCAATGAAGGTCTCTCAGGTGACCGAATATGTGATTGTGGCGGATTTATGTCTAGGATGAGTCTAGCGGAGGCGTTCTGAATGCGTTGGAGTTTTTTCTGCAATTTGGTTGTGGTTCCGGCATAGAGGGTGTTTCCGTAGTCCAGACGGCTTGTGACAAGTGCTTGGGTGACCGTCTTTCTTGTTTCGGTGGGGATCCATCGGAAGATCTTTTTGAGCATGCGTAAGATGTTAAAGCATGATGATGAGATGGCGTTGACTTGTCTGGTCATCGAGAGAGAGGAGTCTAGAATGAATCGCAGGTTGCGAGCATGGTCCATTGGTTTGGGCACGCTGCCTAGGGGCGGTGGCCACCATGAGTCGTCCCATGAGGAGGGGGATGACCCAAGGATGAGGACTTCCGTCTTGTCTGAATTCAGTTTTAAGCGGCTGTTCTTCATCCAATCGGCTACGTCTTTCATCCCTTCGTGTAGGTTGGTTTTGGCAGTGTTTGGGTCTTTGGTGAGGGAGAGGATCAGCTGAGTGTCGTCAGCGTAGGAGATGATGTTGAGGTTGTGTTGGCGTGCGATGGATGCAAGGGGGCTCATGTAGACGTTGAAGAGGGTGGGGCTGAGCGATGATCCTTGTGGTACGCCGCAGATGACTTTGGTGGCCTCTGATCTGAAAGGGGGGAGGCGAACTCTCTGTGTTCTTCTGGCGAGGAATGATATGATCCAATCCAATGTTTTTCCTTGTATCCCAACGTTGCTGAGGCGTTGTACAAGGGTGCTATTGCAGACCGTGTCAAACGCTGCAGAGAGGTCCAGGAGGATGAGGGCGGCTGTTTCCCTGTTGTCGAGTAGTGTTTGGATGTCGTCTGTGGCTGCGATGAGGGCAGTCTTGGTGCTGTGTTTGGCTCGGAATCTGGACTGTGAGGGTTCGAGGGAGCCGTTAGATTCGTGGAAGGTGGCGAGCTGACTGTTGACGGCCTTCTCTATGACTTTGGCAGGGAAAGGGAGGAGCGAGATGGGGCGGTAGTTCTTAAGTTCAGTGGGGTCTGCTGTAGATTTCTTCAGGAGAGCACTGAGTTCGGCATGTTTCCAGCTTTCCGGGAAGGTAGCGGTGTTGAGGGAGCAGTTGATGATATCTCGGAGATGGGGTGCGATGATGGAGTCGGCCTTGTTGAAGATGTGGTGGGGGCATGGGTCGGTTGGTGATCCGGAGTGAATGGAGTTCATCAAGCAGATGGTGTCTTCGGTGCTGATCGGGTTCCAGGCGCAAAGGGTGGTGGTGGGGTGCTTCCGTTCGGTGTTAAGGGGGCTGGACTGGTCGCCGAAGCTGTTATGTATGTCAGCGACTTTTCTGTGGAAGAACGAGGCTAGAGAGTCGCAGAGGTCTTGAGAGGGAGTGATGTTGTTGGTGGCGGTGCTGGGATTGGTGAGCTCTTTGACGATGCTGAATAGTTCTTTGCTTTTGTGGGCGTTGTTGTCGAGTCGATCCTTGAATGCTGATTTCTTGGTGGATCGGATCAGCTGATGGTGTTTGCGGGTGGCGTCCTTGAGGGCGGTCATGTTGTCTGTGGTTGGGTTTCTTCGCCAGGCTTCCTCGAGGGTACGGCAGTTCTTTTTGGAGTTCTTGAGGTCGTCATTGAACCAGGAGGCTTTTTTGTTATCTGGCTTGTTGTGTTGCTTTTTTAAGGGTGCTAATTCGTCAGCGCAGTGGGTGATCCATTGTGCGAGATTGATGGCTGCTTGATTTGGGTCCGAGGGTTTGGCGGCAGGGTTTTGGTTTAGCGATGTGGTGATCTGATCGGCGGTATGTTTGTTCCAGTTTCTGCGGGGGACTTGTTGTGGGTGATGGTGGTTCGTGGTCTTTCTGAAGTTGAAGTGGACGCAGCTGTGGTCCGTCCAGTGGAGTCCTGTGACGTGATTGAAGGAGACGTGCTTGCTGGAGGAGAAGATTGGGTCGAGTGTGTGTCCGGCGTAGTGGGTGGGGGTGTTTACCAGTTGTTTGAGTCCGAGATTGGCGAGGTTGTCCAGAATGGTGGTGATGTTGCTGTCGTTGTTCTTATCTAGGTGGAAGTTGAGGTCCCCTAGGAGAATGTAGTCCTCGGAGGGGAGGGCGTGTGGGCTGATGAAGTCGGTGAAGTCTTCGCTGAATTGTGTGCGGGGTCCCGGGGGTCTGTAGATGAGGGTGCCTCTAAGTGTGGTCTTGGGGTCGATGTGTATCTGGAAGTGGAGGTGTTCGGCGGTAGTGAGGGTGTCGTCGGAGCTGGTCATGATGCGGATGGTGTTTTTGTGGACTATGGCGATCCCTCCTCCTGTCTGGTTGATGCGGTCCTTTTGGATGATCTTGTAGCCGTCTGGGATGGCTATGGCAATGTCGGGCGCTGATGAGGCGTTCATCCAGGTTTCCGTAAGAAAGGCGACGTCCGGCGTAGTGTTGTCTATTAGGTTCCATAGTTCAATGGCGTGTCTGTGGACCGAACGGGTGTTGAGCAGGATGCACTTCAGGTGGTTGTTGTCACAGCTCTGTTTGGCGTTTGTGGATGTAGTGTGGGTTTTGATGCAGCCGAACTTGCAGGATTGGCAGGTGAAGGGTCCATGGGTGCGTCCTGGGGCGGCTTGGTGGCAGTCGAGGAGACGGCCGGTGTTGAGTGCTGAGAGGGTTGCGGCGTTGTACGTTAGGCGGGTGGAGTGGGTTTTGCGTGGTCCAGGGGGTTTGGCGCTGGGAGCGGGCCAGGCACGGATGGGCGTAGACGGGCTTACCTTTGGCGCGCCTTCGGAGCGCATGTGGCGTGCCCGCTGCGCCTGAACGCTGTGCGTTTGCGGCTCTGTCATAAGTGGAGAGTGGAGGGGGGCGGAGCGAGGGAGGAGCAGCTGGGAGGCAGGAGCGGGGGTGGCGCGTGGGGAAGGGATCACTTGTAGATGTTGTAGGGAGCGGGGGTGGGGCCGCGGGGGAGCAGCGGCGGGGAGGAGAGATGGGCTGGGACACCAAATGGCAACGAACAACAACAAAAGGCAATGCAGGGCGAGATCGGGG
The DNA here is from genome assembly GCF_964263255.1 of Lissotriton vulgaris. Classification (NCBI taxonomy): domain Eukaryota; kingdom Metazoa; phylum Chordata; class Amphibia; order Caudata; family Salamandridae; genus Lissotriton; species Lissotriton vulgaris. The sequence goes on along the minus strand of NC_141696.1, from coordinate 778,878,366 downwards.
CACAGGCTGGCACAGATACTCAATACAGGCAGCAAATACGATCTCAGCAAACAGAAAGCAATGCAGAGCTAGATCGGGGCACAGGCTGGCACAGATACTCAATAGAGGCAGCAAATACGATCTCAGCAAACAGAAAGCAATGCAGAGCTAGATCGGGGCACAAGGCAGCAAGTACGATACCAACGAAGCAGCACAGGCTGGCAGGGCACTGAGTGTGGATGCGGTGCGAGGACGGCCAGGAGCGGGTGGAGCGACCGGATCTGACTGGGCAATTTGCTTCAGTGAAAACCGAAGGTCAATGGGATAGGGACTATCTAGGTCATCTTGAGGCTTAAGGTTCTGGGGATTTGTTTCCTCAGGATTAACAGCCTCTGTGTTGATTGAGAAAATCTTAGAGAAATGGTGGACACAGTCGTTTTCCTCTATTGCTACCTCTAATCTTGGATGGTCAGTATTATCAACTAAGAAGGGAGACTTTACCACTTGCCAGAAAGCCACCAAATTTTTATGGGTGCAGCTTTCATGGAGTTGGGCCCATAGTTGATTCTTTAACGCTTTTTCCTGCTTTTTAATGCAGAGTTATATATTTTCCTGAGAGTTGTTACTTCATGTGCAATCCTATTCGATTTCCTCAAGGCAGCTTTTAGGTTTGAATAAGCAACCGTACACTCGTGATGAAACCATCCTTTTCTCTTCTTTGTTTTTTTTTGTTTCTATCCACAGAGCTTCGTTAATCGCGTTGATAATCATATCAAAGTTAAAAATAACTTCTAGATCTGACTTATCTAAAGCAAGACATTTCATGATGGAAGGGAAGGCCTTTCCTATCACTGTCTTTGTTATTTTTATTGGATCTACTTTCCCCCATTTCAGTGCATATCCATTTAGCCTATTTAGTTCCATATTATTTTGTCCTAAAATTGTACCAAGATTTTTTATCGGGTTATGCGACAATGGAAAAGAGATGCTGAGTGGGTAATGGTCACTCAGCACATTTATGTGCCTGGTGAATAATGTATCTTTGATCCTCTCCCCATTTGAGACCAAGATGTAGTCTATAGTTGTTTGGTGTCCTCTCCCGTGGTATGTAGGGGCCAATAGTAACCCTTCAGTGTTCAGATTATTAGCTTGAGTCAGATCTAGCTCAAACAAAGTTTTGTTTAAAGAATTATCTAGAATAGAATGTCTAAAATGTGGAATGGGGTTTTCACTCTCATCTAGGATACCTCAGGTGTTGTTATTACCAGCGAGACATGGTCCCAGGTTGAAGTCCCCCCCCAGAATAATTGCCTCCTCCTTAAATGTCTGCCTTGTTTTAGATAATAGTATGGAGCGAATCGAGGACACCACGTTCACTGCCTCTACGTCTGAGAGATTATTATAGAAATTCACTATGAGGAAATTGTCCTTTTTACTTATACATAAGCTAAGTATCTGAAAGTTAGGGTCCAATTTTATGGGGTCCACTCTCTATACATTAAGGAGGTTTGAGACATAGATGGTTAGACCTCCTTTCGCTCTGCCCGATGTAGATGGATGGGCGGGTGTAAAATAAGTTTTAAAACCCTCTATGTGAATTGCATTAAGGGTCCAGGTCTCCTGGAGCGCTATAATGTCGAATTTAGGAATAAAGGCCTCCCATTCGTCATTTGTTACCTTAGCGCATTGTCCTGCTATGTTCCAGAATAAAACAAAAATAGAGGATTTATTTCCCTTCCCATTTCCTCCCACAATACCTGTTATAGATCTAATGGCAGGTTTGTGATTTAAATTCTGGTCAAAAACAGGAAAAGAGTGTGCCTGATTTGACTCGGTGGACTTTGGGAATAGGTCAAGGTCTGTAACCTGATTCTGTGCATGTTTTGACTGGGACACAGGGACGTTGGGATTCGGACTTAACTCGATGTTTGTTGATGACGTACTTTGTGGGCTATGGACGATATCCTTCGCTGCGCTCCGGGGACAGAGTCAGTCCACTCCCTTCATGCCTGTTAAAGCCGCCTAGCGGTTGTAAACAGGTATTAAACGATCTTCCTGGTGACGAAATAGGGGCCTGGGATTGATTATAGGTGCCATTACGGATCTGGGGTAAAAATAAGTCAATTCACGAGGTATGATACCATTGGTACCATTCTCTGGGGGCCAATTTAAGATATGTCTGACTGCCCTATGGTCTCTAAAATTACTTACAATAATATCCCCCATTAAATCTTTTATTCTATGTCCCAGCCAGGAAAGACGCCTAACATGTAGGATTTCGCCGTTTATATGTGGGGGAAGTGGTCGATTTTGTCTGAGCCAAAACATAGCTTTGTTTTTTAGCTAGTGATCGTCTTCTCTCTTACCATCCTTTAGCAACGGAACTCCCGTAAGAACCACAACGAGCGGAACTGATTCCGGTGGCAGTTCTACTCTATGCCTCTTAGTCTGTATTACTTTAACAGGATTTTCAAGGCCTTTCAGGTTTTGTACATTTCCTGGGAGATTAGGTTTCCCTCCTGTCTGAGCCTCTTTATCCCTATTTTTATCGTTTTGCCGTGATATTTTAGGAGGCAATGGTTTCAGGGGTTTTATTTTAGTTTGGCTATTAAGATTTGCTTCCTTTTGGATAGTGGGTTTTGAAGGTGGTACAGAAGTTGAGGGCGCTAGTGTGGGCTCTTGTAAGTCCTTAATCAACCCTTTATTTCCCCTAATTACTTGTTTCAGAGTCCCCAACTGAAGTGCCATATTTTTCAGTCTCTCAATTAACGGTAATATAAGGGATCTAACTAAGTGTTCAATGCTACCCAGTAAGTCGCTACTAGATGTTTCTTTCACTATGTAATGTGATGGGGCAGGTATCGGTGGTACATTTGGTGGAGGGTTTTTAGAAATTATTAATTAAACAAGGGTTATTTGGGTCTCAGGGATAATTTTTTACGACCACTCAGTACTATACTCCCCGGAGGTAACTGAACAAAATACAAATAATAGTGGAGGGTCTAAAGAACGAATTTCTAAAAAAACGACTATGTGTGAGAACCAGTGGCAATAGTCCACTAATCAGGGTACATCATTCGTGGTTGTTAAAAAATACCCATCAGTAGCTCTTCCTTGGCGCCCTTTTCATCATGTGGGTTCCTTCTAACCATGAAGGATGGTATTTTAGTATGGTCAATATCGACAGCATAAGGACCAGTGATGGTATAACTGGGTCACAGGGAGCTCCTGAAAAGCAGTGCAAGGGGGTGTGTTAAAGTGCAAAAAGTGCAGGATAGTGATATATAAAATTAGATAACTATGAGGAAAAATTATTTATTAAAGACCTCAGTGTTTCTAAAAATTAAAAAGAGCGAAATTGGTAGTTTCACCTAATAGCTACCACATGTTTCAGCAGATTTTCGGATCACAGAGGTATCCACTGCATTCCTCAGGACCTGTATCGCTACTGCTAGTGATGTGTTAAGAAAAAATATATAAAAAGGAAATATTTCACCTGGGTACTAGTGAAGAATCATTCTCCCAGCTGAGAAGTCCGGTGTAAAACAAACATAGTCGAAAACAGAGAAAAACATACAATTAGTATATCTACGATATCCAAAACACTTTATGGTATATCATATCTGTAAAGAGAACCTATAATGCAATCCTCTTCGTAGTACTTTTATTCCTACATATAACCACAATACCTCGAGATGATATGTAGTAGGACTCTCACTTACCATATTGTGCAGGAGAGTACTGCCTCACCTCACCTGGCTCACAGCGCAGGTAATTGAAGCACAGCTCTAAAGTAAAAAGAAAGACATACAAAGACACGTCAGCAGCCGCTGACTTCACACTTAATCACAACTTATTCTGGCGTGTTTGCGGGTCAATAGGCCAATATGCCCTGTTTAGAGGGGCAGATTAGAACTACACTCTCGAGTAAAATCTTCACAAAGAATCTAGATGAAAATAATAAGGCCAACAAAGAATTCAGAGATTCAATTCTGTTTAAGAAACTAGAGAAGTGCAAAAAAGACATAGAAAAATTTGCCACTGAGAAAATCTATCCCTACACCAGTGACTCCTTCGTCCCTCCAGTTTACAACACTAAGGGTCACAAAGGAGGGTCAACTTACGGTACTTCCAGCTCTGGCGATGGATCTAGTGATTCAGACTCGTCTAGCCTAGGTAGTAACACCAACAATAAGGGCCGAGGGAGAGGTAACCGAAGAAACTGGAGAGGACCTGGTCAGAACTATATCCAACCCCAGTTTCCACCATGGTGGCAACCAAACCCATGGTCTCAGGGAGCCCCCTTCCCACAACAGATGATGCCCTTTGGTCCCCAGCAATTCTTCCCTGATTTCAATTCCCAGTCTTTTTTAGGACATGGCAGGGGGAGACAGAGGGGGAGGAGGAGAGGACAACAGCAGAACCAAGTGCAGTGGAACCTCGTACCTCAGTCGATGGGCCTACGGAACGGGAAACAGATACCTCAGGATCAAACGACAGCGACAACATCAGGAACGACCTCGTGATAAATCTCAGTTCAAGAACACTATCTGAGACGGAGCTGAAAATGCTCAATAGAGGTTTGGGTTTTGTAGCCACCAATATCGGCGACCCATTCCAGACCCAAATTGAGATGGGGAAATTCTTTAGGAAAATCCGTCTACACTTCCTTTTCGCAAAAGACAACGAAGGTGGAAGAGATACATCATTGATGGACCAGAATACAGGTTTGAAAAGACCCTCCACCTTCAATCCACCAACCACAGGACTTCCAGCTAAGGTTATGGCCTTTGAAGAAGCGGTGGGTAGCGATATAAAGAATCTGCTGCAACAGAACAGCAAGCCCTTTGTCAATTTCCCTAAGAAAGAACAGGTAGCTCTAAAAAATCTCACAGAGGATTCTTCAGTAGTGATCAAACCTGCCGACAAGGGCGGAGCTATAGTTGTCCTTGATACTATCACATACCGTGAGGAATGCATTCGACAACTTAACGATGTGAGATCATATCGGAAACTCGCTGAGGATCCTACCGAAAGATTGTCTTTGGCTATCAAACAATATGTTGAAGAAGCACTCTCTGAGGGATGGATAACATCAAAGGAGGCATCATACCTGCAACTGACACATCCTGTTATCCCATATTTTTACGTGCTACCCAAAGTGCACAAACCTCAAAGGCCACCGCCCGGACGCCCAATAATATCGGGCATTGGGTCGCTGCTCGAACCCCTCTCCACCTTCGTAGACCACTTCTTGAGACCTATGGTCCATAATATGCCTACATACCTACAAGACACGAAGGATGTTTTGAAGATTCTACCAGACGTTGAGTTTGATGCCAACTTGGATCTATTGGTATCGTTCGATGTAGAATCTCTCTACACGTCAATTTCTCAAAGGGAGACCCTTGATGTGATTGAGACCTTGCTACGAGCGCGTGATTTAGACTCAATCACTCCGGTCTCTTTTATCATGACTTTGGCCACTCTAGCGATGACCGAAAATTACTTCCAATTCGAGGATTCCATGTATCTGCAGGTCTCTGGGACCAGCATGGGCAGCGTTTTTGCCCCTAGCCTGGCGAACCTCTACGTCCATCGGTTCGAAGAAGAAGTCATCCTCACTGAAACTAACCCTTTTTTCGCCTCGCTACGCCTATGGAAACGTTACATCGATGACGTCCTTGTGGTCTGGCGCGGGACTGTGGATGAGCTACAAACCTTCCACGTTTGGTTGAACAGCAGAAATGCATTCCTCCGGTTCACAGTTGAACACAGCAAAACACATCTGGCCTTTCTGGACCTTAAGATCAATGTCACTTCGACTGGTCTTCAATCCGAACTCTATCGGAAACCGATGGCAAGGAACTCTCTGCTGAGCTACGAGAGCTGTCATCCAAAAGCTCTGAGAGACAACTTGCCTTACGGGCAATTCCTGAGAATACAGAGGAATTGCTCGACTAAGGAGAGTTTCTTTAATCATGCCAAAATATTGGAGAACAATTTACTTGAGAAAAAGTATCCCAAGCACCTGATACGAAGATCGAAAAAGAGGGCGTTCAATAACAACCGCGAAAGCCTTCTGGAGCCATCGGTACCCAAAACACAAGAACCCCGGATTACCTGTGTCAACACGTTTGGCACTCGCTCCAATCAGATTCAGAAGATCATAAAGAAGCACTGGGGTATCCTCAATATGGGCAATGACAGCTTGCCTCCCCCGCTGTTTGCCTTCAAAAGGGGCAGAAATCTAAAGGACCAATTGGTCCACACTAGACCTAGATCAGTGACCCCTAGAGCAGTAGGAACACTCTGGGATATGCCAGCCGTGACAGGGCACCATCCCTGTGGGAGTTGTGCTGCATGCCCGCTGACTGCCAAATCAAGAACTATTGACATTGGGGGTGGGCGTCTGTGGGAACAAAGGCGCTTCACTAATTGCAATAGTCTAAATGTCATCTACCTGATAGTCTGCCCCTGTGAGTACAAATACGTGGGGATGACGACCAGAAAAGTCAAGACACGCATTTCCGAACATAAAAGCACCATCAGGTGTCGGAAACAGTCCACCAAAATGACCAATCATTTTCTGGAGGTGGGACACGGCCCAAATGATTTTCGTTGGACTGTGCTAGAACAACCACTGATACCAAACCATGTGACAGACATAAACAAGTTTTTGTTCAAGAAAGAACAAAAATGGGTATATACCCTTAATTCAGACAAGGACGGGTTGAACGATGACATCCCGTGGAGGTCACTCTGATAATCATTCCCCTGTAACAGTGTGAGGGTAGACTTAAGATACACAAAACCAATCAGGGTTTTGGCATTAGTTCTGACCAGATAAAAGGCTACGTTTGCCCTCTCCTGGTGATGATATCTACACATATTAACATCACCCTCAGACCATCCACCAATTGATTATGTACCTTTACAGATGGATCCCATCTAGTAGTGTGGATCCTACTATGAACAGATTGCCATTTACATGCTATTCAGTATGGCACTACATATCCCACAACACCCCAGTTGTGTATATCAACCTGCCAGCGAGGCCTGCTAGCATTCTTAAATCCAATGATTTATTAGACGTCTAATCAGACCGGAGTGCCGCCTTGTACATATGCTTGCGCATCTGACTATGAAAATATAATGTAAGCGTTACAGATTAAGCAAACAAAACGTGTAGAATCAGGTATTTTGTTTTCTGAACTACATGTCCCACAATCCTCTAGGGTCAGGGGATGTAATGGGACACGCCCACTCAAGGAAGTAAAACTGTTGCTCCTAGCTACGTGCGTCACCTCCCCTTACAGCCAGAGGGACGCTGGAAGTACCGACGGACAGGTAAGAGACAACCTCTCTATGCCTGTCTGCCAGCGATCGCTGAAGTATGCTGCCACTGAATGCGCGCGTTCTCCTCAGATCTGCACAGAGCAGGGAGAGCTCGACAGCGCTGAGCGCGAGAGCTTGTATCTGGTTATGCTGCCTTCCGCTCGAAGTGTATCTCGCTGACGCTCACAAGGTGGGAGTATATTTGTTTTTCCATTAACCCACTGCGGCGGAATACAGTATTGTCATAGCCACTGATTTGCGCTGAAGGCCTGGGGCATTGATTAATCGCGTGTTAGTCCAAACGCGAACGAACATTGATTGAGACACACTAATAGACGCTGGGACTTTCTCCGTGGCTCATTCAGAATACTCAAGAGGACTGTTGGTTACACAGAGTCATGGCCGCTTGATTACATGATCTTTAACAATGTAAGTTAACAGCGACATCTATTAACCATGAGTTACTGCAAGGCGGTGATCTGGGCTAACACAGATGCCATTTAAGCTCCTATTTATGAGTGAATATTATCGTTCTTCTTTTAAGAACAGCCGACAAAAGACATCCTTTCCTGTAAACGGAGGTCTTGCCTTTGCCATGGTATTAAATTCTGCCGAGGCCCTAAACAGGGCATATTGGCCTATTGACCCGCAAACACGCCAGAATAAGTTGTGATTAAGTGTGAAGTCAGCGGCTGCTGACGTGTCTTTGTATGTCTTTCTTTTTACTTTAGAGCGGTGCTTCAATTACCTGCGCTGTGAGCCAGGTGAGGTGAGGCAGTACTCTCCTGCACAATATGGTAAGTGAGAGTCCTACTACATATCATCTCGAGGTATTGTGGTTATATGTAGGAATAAAAGTACTACGAAGAGGATTGCATTATAGGTTCTCTTTACAGATATGATATACCATAAAGTGTTTTGGATATCGTAGATATACTAATTGTATGTTTTTCTCTGTTTTCGACTATGTTTGTTTTACACCGGACTTCTCAGCTGGGAGAATGATTCTTCACTAGTACCCAGGTGAAATATTTCCTTTTTATATATTTTTTCTTAACACATCACTAGCAGTAGCGATACAGGTCCTAAGGAATGCAGTGGATACCTCTGTGATCCGAAAATCTGCTGAAACATGTTGACCAACCTGTTGGTAGCTATTAGGTGAAACTACCAATTTCGCTCTTTTTAATTTTTAGAAACACTGAGGTCTTTAATAAATAATTTTTCCTCATAGTTATCTAATTTTATATATCACTATCCTGCACTTTTTGCACTTTAACACACCCCCTCGCACTGCTTTTCAGGAGCTCCCTGTGACCCAGTTATACCATCACTGGTCCTTATGCTGTCGATATTGACCATACTAAAATACCATCCTTCATGGTTAGAAGGAACCCACATGATGAAAAGGGCGCCAAGGAAGAGCTACTGATGGGTATTTTTTAACAACCACGAATGATGTACCCTGATTAGTGGACTATTGCCACTGGTTCTCACACATAGTCGTTTTTTTAGAAATTCGTTCTTTTGACCCTCCACTATTATTTGGGTTTTTAGAAATGCCAGAATCATTTCGAATGGTCTTACTTTTCTTTGATCCACTCCTCCTCTTATTCCTTGTTTTGGTGGTGGACCTATGACTCGAGGACATTTAGGTGTTTTAAGGTTTTTTCTTCGAACAGTCTCCACTATTGGTGACGGCGTGTCTTCTAGAACTTCTACCTCTGGTATGAAATTAGAAAAAGAAGCAGAAACATTTAAGTTCAAATCGCTATTTATGTTATTTGTGTTTAGAGGTGAAGTACTATCTCACAAAAGTAATGGGATACTGTTATTACTGGATACATCAAGGCCCTCGCTTTCAGTTTGATTTCTGGTAGGTGGCGAAGTAGCTAGCTGTATCAGTCCCAAAGATGAACACTTGTTTTTAATAAGCTCAACAGAGCGGTGTTGCTCAGCTCGTTGCTCCGCAAGAGCCATTTCCCTTTCAATTCCTGAAGTGGCCCTTATAACATAGTCATCTAGCGTTCCTCTATTTGCCCCTCCTGACACTGAGGATTTTCCCTTTGAGAGATGTGAGGTCATAGTGTGTTATGAAATTTGTGAAAAAATAGTTAAGCCACACTAAACTTTATGAGTAGGGTTAAACAATTAGACGCACAGACTAGATTTCCAGAGGAACTACATGATAAATAATAGAAAATGTCTGCTTACTAAGCGTAGCAGAGATAGTCCTGGGTGTGGATTGCGAGTCAAGGGGGGTGGCCCAGCCCAGCCTCCTTCGGCCTCTGAGGGCCACAGAGGGCCCGCCCTTTGCCCGTGTTTTTGATAAAATCTCCTTTTGTTATTTTACATAGCAGATGATAGGCTTTCAGGGCTTGCTTGTAGATATTTCTGCTGGCCATGTCATAATTCTTCCTCCATTGTCTCTCCAGTAGTTTTTTACATTTGCTTTTTTCTGTTTTTAGCTTTTCGGAAAACCAAGGTACTGGAGGTCTGTTAGATTTCCGTTTATTCTTCTTGGGAGGAATGACTATCTCTACCGCTTTAGCTAACCAGTTATAGATTATATCCTGATCCCTAGTATTGAGATCATCTAAGTAGAAATTAGGTCTCAAAATTGTTAACTGGGCGTTAAGATCCTCTATATTGAGTTTTTGCCAATTCCTATAGTACGAAATCTCAGGATTATCTGAGACTGTAGTTTCGGGCAGTTTGATTTTGAAGCTAATCAGATAATGGTCGGACCATAGTAAGGGCAGTGTCGGCTCACAAATAAGGTTATTAAAATTGGCAAAGATAGGATCTAATTGGTGGCCTGCTGAATGTGTGGGGCCTATGTTGCAAAGATGAACATTAAGGGACTCTAAATCAGCTAAAAGGTTGACCACCATAGGACAGGTACGGTCATCGAAGTGCAGATTAAAATCTCCTAAAATTGAAAAAATGGACGCTTCTAGTAGAAAAGGGGAAAAAAGCTCAGGAAGAGCTGCCGCCCATTGTCCTGCGGCCCCAGAGGGGCGGTAGATCAGCATTGCGGTGAAAGTAATTTGTGGTGTGAGGGTGATTTTGAAGAGGCCTGCCTCACAATTGGCCATCGTTAAATCTTCCCATTTGCAAGAAATGTTATTTTTATTGAAAATAATTCCAATACCCCCCCCCCCCCGTTTGACCCATCCTATCTCTTCTGACAGGGGTGTAGTCTGGTGGTAAAGCTATAGCAATATCCGGGTCTGAACTGGCATTAAGCCATGTTTCAGTCAGAAACATAGCGTCTGGTTGAAGATCCATCAATAAGTTTAAAATGTCCTCCTTATGTTTCGGGAGAGATCTGCAATTTGTGTTAAGATAATAATGCCGTTGGATATCGCATTATTTTCCTTATGGGTCCAGCCATTTTCTCCGGTTATTCCTCTCTCTAAATGGGAAAAGGCGAATGCGCATTCCTTACATTGAGGCGTATAGTCCTCAGGGTTCAGGGTATGCAGTGTTGGTGAGCCTTGGGTCTTAGATTATACAGCTCATTTTTAGAGTAAGTAATTGCTTTTATGATTTGGGCAGGGGGTGGCCCCTGGTCCCGGGCGGGCTCGGACGGGCACGGACAGGTGCAGACGGGCTTGCCTTTGGCGCGCCGCCGGCGCTCCTGCTGCGTGCGTCCGCTGCGCGCGTCCGCTGCGCGTTGAACCCATAGCTTGTTTAAATGATGTTCCGGTAGTGTTCCTGCCCCGACCTATACCCCGGAAGAATGTCGCTGCCCCGCCTTACTCACTCCACATCAAGCGGGAGAACCCGTGGTGGACCGTGGAGCCGGCGGGCAGGACTGCGGGTGACAGGAAGATCTGGGCTAGGCAGTAAGTAATTTAAAAACCAAAATCGTTTTTAAAAAGAGTGCATCTAAAATTCACATAATATTAAAAATAACAAGAGGCAATCCAACCAATGTGCAAAATAGCAGATAGCAGTGTTGTACTCACACGGCTATTCCTAGCACCTGGCGTAGGAACAATCAAACAAACAAATGAGCAAGGGGCCCATGTCTGGGCATACCCTGCCTCTGTGTGTTTGCTTGGTGTGCGTGGCTCAGCCTTGGTGTGGCTGTGTTCTTTTTTGGCAGAGATGTCTCAATCAGTGTGGATGGCCTTCATGCCTCAGAACCCAAGTCATTGGGTTTTGAGTTTCTCATGGTTCTACATTAAGTCCCACATTGTTTTATGTGTATATACCTCCTTTGACAACTCTGATTGAATCATTTGAAGTACACATTGTCTTGTACACTGAAAATACGGAACTCCTCCTCACATTTGACCATAAAACTCCCAATGCTATGTGTAACTTCACGTCAGTGTGACCTAGAGGTGAAGAGCGTAGGTTTTTACTCTAAAGGTTACGTTTTCAATTCCTTATGTTTTAGTTGTTCTGGGTGCTCAGTTAAAAGGATAGTCAATTGCAGTTCCTTTAATAAATGTTGGACAATGTTTTTTCCTTCACCTTCCTTGAATAACTCTCTTCTTAAGTATGTCTTCCCCAGATAATAAAAATCTGCTCTCTCATCTTCTCTCCTTTGCTCCCTCTCTCTGTTCTTCCATTCCACACTGAAACAATGTTGCTGTAGCTGTACACTAACTTACTGCACTACATAGGCTTGGTTTTCGATTCAAATGTCATATGTACGTTTTGATTCAGATTAGCAAAAAGTCTCTCAGGCCCAGTGGTTAAAGCCTTAAACTCTTACACTGAAGGTTAAGTGTTCAATTCATGTGTTTCAATGGTTTGTGTGCTCAGTTAAAAGTATATAGGCAATGAAAATTCCTTTCATACATGGTGGAAAATATTTTTTCTTTTCACCTTGTCTGAATATATTTCTTCCTAAGTGCGTCTTACCGCAGAGAATAAAAATCTTTTCTATTTATCTCTCTCCCTTTTTCTGTCCTTCCATTACACAATGTAAAGTAGGGTACTATAGGTGTACTCTAACCTACTGTACTATATGCTTTGGTGTTCTATTTGAATGTCATATATACGTTTTTAGTCCCACCAGTAAAGAGTCACTGTGGCTTAGTGGTTAAGGTCTTAAACTCGGATGTGTACAGAGCTACGCAGCTGGGTCTTTGAAGACTGCACTACCCGAGGTAGTCACAATATTAATGCAGTATATTGCCCACCTCGAGCGGTCTGCTGCTCGTAGACCACGGAAAAAAATCACAAACTAGGTAGATGAGAGGCAACATATAAGAACAAAGCAAAGTGTAAACATTCAATGATACAACATATTCTAGGGCTGTTATTCCTCTTTTATTTTCAGCTGTGCAATGTATGCAAATGATGAAACAAGCCAACGCGTTTCACCCAAATATGGGCTTCTTCAGGACTGTAATGGCATACAATTTGAGCAAACTTTAGTACATTGACAAAAGACTTATGGCCAGATGTAGGAAGCCTAATACCGGTCGGTAACGTCCGAAATTACCGAATTTGTGCCGTTACCAACCGGTATTAGGCTTTTCTGATGTAGGGGCCTAATCTAAGGATTCAGTAATTTACCGAATCGGTAATTTAAGGAATCAGTAAATTACTGAATTCTTAAATACCGATTCGGTAAATTACCAAAATCCTAATGTAGGGAGCACTTAAATGAGTGCTTTTCCCATGTAAGGATTCGGTATTTACCACCAACTACAAGTTGGTGTTAAATAACGAAAACCCCCAAAAAAGCAGTTAAATGCAAATTATTTCATTGTCATGTGGCGGACATATACACCCTTAGGGCATGTATGTGTGCCACATGTGCACCCATACACATTTAAGGGGTGCAACAGGGTGTCAAAATGACACCCTGCCACCCTTCAATGTTTTCCCCCTTTTACCGAATCGGTATTGATCGATTTGGTAATTCCCATTCATTCTTATGGGCCTCCAGGCCAATAGGTATGAATGGGGAATACCGAATCAGTAAATACCGATTCGGTAAATGCTGAGTCTTAACGATTCAGTAATACTCACCAAATTTTTCCCTACATAGCATTTACCGATTCTAAAATACCGATTCGGTAAAATTTGGTATTTTAGAATCGGTAATTGTCCCTCACCTACATCTGGGCCTTATTTCTGCCCATTTTCCCTTTCTCTCCCTCTGCTCCTTCACTCATTTTCACTCGTTTTTCTCCCCTTTCTATATTTCACCTTTCTGCAACTCTGCTCTTTTGTGCCTTATTTCTGCCCATTTTCCCTTTCTCTCCCTCAGCTCCTTCACTCGTTTTTCTCCCCTTTCTATCTTTCACCTTTCTGCACCTCTGCTCTTTTGCGCCTTATTTCTGCCCATTTTCCCTTTCTCTCCCTCTGCTCCTTCACTCGTTTTTCTCCCCTTTCTATCTTTCACCTTTCTGCACCTCTGCTCTTTTGTGCCTTATTTCTGCCCATTTTCCCTTTCTCTCCCTCTGCTCCTTCACTCGTTTTCACTCGTTTTTCTACCCTTTCTATCTTTCACCTTTCTGCTCTTTTCTGCATCTCTGCTCTTTTGTGCCTTATTTCTTCTTATTTTCCCTTTTTTCTTTATCCCTTCTCTTCTCCCTTTACCTTTCCCCGCCGCTGCTGCCCCCGCGGCCCCTCCCCCCCAGCGCGACCGGCCCAATCCAGCTCCCCTCCCCGCTCCCGCCTCCCAGCTGTCCAGCCCTCCCCGACCCCTACTTAATGGCGGCCACTGCGGGGACAGGCGAGCAAGACCACTGACTCATTGTCAGCGAAATTGCTCTCCCACCCTCGCAGCTCCACCATTACGTGAGGTGCCCCTGCCCCTGCACTCTTGAGTGTTGGTGATCGAGGCCCTCCTCCACCCGCAGGTTTCCCTGCACCTCATCCCTGGTGGTCCAGTGGACCTCTGTCTCCTTTCTTTCTTTCTGCTCCTTCACTCGTTTTTCTCCCCTTTCTATCTTTCACCTTTCTGCACCTCTGCTCTTTTGTGCCTTATTTCTGCCCATTTTCCCTTTCTCTCCTTCTGCTCCTTCACTCGTTTTCACTCGTTTTTCTACCCTTTCTATTTTTCACCTTTCTGCTCTTTTCTGCATCTCTGCTCTTTTGTGCCTTATTTCTTCTTATTTTCCCTTTTTTCTTTATCACTTCTTTCCTCCCTTTACCTTTCTCCGCCGCTGCTGCCCCCACGACCCCCGCGGCCCCTCCCCCCCCCAGCGCGAGCGGCCCAATCCAGCTCCCCTCCCTGCTCCCGCCTCCTAGCTGTCCAGCACTCCCCGACCCCTACTTAATGGCCGGTGCACCGAAGGCGCGTCAAAGGCAAGCACGTCTGCGCCCGTCTGCGACCCGTCCACAACCAGCACCAGGAACCCTGGACCTCTGCCCCGCCAACGCTACGACCCAGCAGCACTCCACGCACTCAACCCAGGCTGCAACAACAACTGCAAGCTAGTATCACCAGCCGACACCCATGGACCCTTCAGCTGTCACCGCTGCCGGCACACCTGCAGCACCGCCAAGAACACAGATCCAGCACAACCTGCCCACAAGAACACAACCGAACCGAAGACCCTGCAATGCATCCTCCTCAATGTCCCTCCACGAACACTCCACAGAAATCTGGGACCTCCTCGACAGCACCACCTCAGATGTAGCATTCTTCATCGAAACCTGGACCAATACCACCTCGGGACCGGACATCGCCATCGCCATCCCCAAAGGATACAAGATCTCCAGAAAGGACCGCCCCACCCACCCAGGAGGAGGAATCGCCATTGTCCACAATCCAGCCTCCGCCTGAGCACACTCCCTGACGAGTCCACAGAACTGATGGAACACCTTCACTTCAAGATACTGGCCAGCCCCACCGCCGCCCTACAAGGAACCCTCATCTACCGCCCCCCTGGACCCCGCGGACCCTTCGCCAACTCCATCACGGACATTATCTCCCCGCAGGCCATCGCATCCACCAACTACACCCTGCTGGGAGACCTCAACTTCCACCTCGACAATCAACTGGACCCCAACACCACATGCCTCCTGGACAACCTCCACAACATTGGACTCCGCCAGATCGTGACCGAGCCCACGCATTCAGCAGGACACACCCTCGACCCCCTCTTCACTAGAGGAAACTCCATCACCTTCAGCAACACCACCAAACTCCCATGGACCGACCATCGTTGTGTCCACTTCACCTTCAGAACACCCACCATCCACAGACACCAGCACCTGCTTCCACAAAGAAACTGGACCAAAATCACCGATGACCAGCTCACCTCTTCACTCAACAACTCCACCCCAACCATTGCGGAAAACGACGACCCCAACACCGCAGCCCGAACCCTGCATAGATGGATCTCGGACAGCACCAACACCATAGCCCCCCTCAAGAAAAACGACAATACCCGTGCCAAGAAAGCCAGATGGTTTACCACCAAACTTCGAGAGTCCAGGCGCCCATGCCGCCGCCTCGAAAAGGCCTGGAGAAACACCAAATCCACCAAAGCCCACAACAACTTCAGAGCCGCCACCAACGCCCACCATCAACTCATCAGAGAAACGAGGAAAAAAGCAATTGAAGACAGAATCTCCACCCACGCACACAACAGCAAGGAACTCTTCAGCATCATCAAGGAGTTCGCCCAACCCACCAGCGAGTCTACCGACATCCCTCCCTCACAAGACCTCTGCGACAAACTCAGCATCTTTTTCCACCACAAAATCAAGAGCATCTACGACAACTTTGACGAAGACAACCAACACACTGAACCCTCACCAACCACCCCGACACCCGGAAACCAGCGATTGATGACTGGACAGCCTTCACCACCGAAGACATACTGAAGACAATGAAGTCAATCCACTCAGGGGCACCCACGGACCCTTGCCCCCACCACATCTTCAACAGAGCCGCCAAGACCATCGCACTCATGCTCCGCCAAACCATCAACCGCTCCCTGGCGCCCGCCTCATTCCCCGATGACTGGAAACACGCCGAGGTCAGCCCCCTCCTAAAGAAACGCTCAGCGGACCCCACCGACCTCAAAAACTACAGACCCATCTCCCTGCTCCTGTTCCCAGCGAAAGCCATCAAGAAAGCCATCAACAGCCAACTCGCCACATTCATTGAAGAACACAACATCCTCGACTCCTCCCAATCCGGCTTCAGAAAAAAACACAGTACGGAAACCGCCCTCCTCGCCGCAACAGACGACATCCGCACCTTACTGGGCAAAGGAGAAACAGTAGCCCTCATCCTCCTCGACCTATCAGCGGCGTTCGACACAGTCTCCCACCGCACCCTAATACGCAGACTCTACGATGCAGGAATCCAGGACAAGGCCATCGACTGGATCTGCTTCTTCCTCTCCGGCAGGACGCAGCGGGTCAGACTCCCCCCATTCCTCTCGGACCCCACACCTACCACCTGCGGAGTCCCCCAGGGCTCCTCCTTCAGCCCGACACTCTTCAACGTCTACATGGCTCCACTTGCCCCCATCGTCAGAACCTACGGACTCAACATCGTGTCATACGCAGACGACACCCAGCTCATCCTCTCCCTATCCAACGAGCCCAACACCGCCAGACGCAACTTTCGAGAAGGCATGGAAGCTGTCGCCAAATGGATGAAAAACAGCTGCTTACAACTAAACACCAACAAAACAGAAGTACTCATCATGGGCCCAAACCCGACGCCTGGAGCGACACCTGGTGGCCCACCACCCTCGGAAACCCGCCAACCCCCACAGACCACGCACACAACCTGGGAATCATCCTGGACTCCGAGCTCAAAATGGACCACCAGATCAACTCTGTCTCGTCTTCCTGCTTCCACACCCTCCGCCTCCTTCGTAAGACCTTCAAATGGATCCCCCTCGAACACCGAAAGACAGTTACTCATGCCCTGGTCACCAGCAGACTCGACTAAGGCAACGCACTCTACGCCGGAATAAACAAAAACCTCATCCGCAAGCTACAGAACATCCAGAACGCCGCCGCAAGACAGGTCCTCAACCTGCCAAAACACTGCCACATCTCCCAGCACCTGCGCACACTCCACTGGCTCCCCGTCGAGGCGAGAATCACCTTTAAGATGCTTACCCACGCACACAAGGCCCTCCACGGCACCGGACCAGCATACAAAGCCAGTCAGTCAGTCAGTCAGTCAAAGCATTTTATTTCGATTATTAAAAATCATAAAAAGACAATCATGAACATATATACATATATACAATTATATACACATAGTAGATTTCAAGAAACAAACGTGATTTTAAGGTACAATGTAAAATGTAGAAAAATCTCAATACATTCAGATGTCCGATTGCGTAAAACACAATTACATTAAAATTCAGACTAAAAAATATTATTTACATTAGAGGTAGTTCATAAGGACATAATACACATATCATCACTTAATGCATCTGGGAGGCCTGCTCTCGTCATATATGTCCAAATTGCAAAGTGCCAGGTAAACAAGAGAAGGCACATCAATAAGAGAATTTTATCCCCTACATAGCATTTACCAGTCTATCTAATGTATTCTTTTTCCGAACAGCAGCCACCAGAAAGCTCGCAACACAAAACATGACCAAAGGACAACTTAGCATTTGTAAATATAAGAGAGCTGGTCTGACTTGTATGAAGCCGGCCTCTTTCAACAGTGGTAGCAGATATTTTTTTCTCATTTCTTGATAAAAGTCACAAAACATGACGAAATGCAACGTGTCCTGGTTTGAAAAATTAGCACATTTGCAAGGGTTACAGTCTTCCGGCTTGCACCAAGTTGGGAATTCACCCAAAGTTAAGTGTATCATATTAAAACGGAACCTCGTTAGAAGCTGTCTATGGAAAGGGCGATTCACAATAGTCAAATAAGGTTCAGTTAAAGGGGATGTTAATGATAAAAAGTTTGCCCTCACAGAGGTTTTCTTAATCTCCTGCTCCTCTCGTTCCATACTGAGCATGTTAAGGAAATGTACCTTTATCCACCCAACATCCTCTTTGGTAATACAATTGGGGGTGGTGTAGATCTCAGGGCGTCCCAATTGCGTAAACATGGTTTTAAGGTACAACAACCAGGGGATTGCATTCGCCCTGTCTAGTGCAATGCAATCCGTCAGGATTTGATGGTTTAATGATATTTCCTGGTTGAGCCAGGTCTTAGCCCAGCAAATGAGAGGTGCCAATCTGAGCTGGTCCGTCACATATCTTACTCCTAACTCAGTATGCACTGTGAAGGTAGGTGAGGAATGTGGAAGACCCAGCAATGTTCGTAAGAACTTGTTTTCACATGTTTGAATTTTAGTATGGGCAGTATATCCCCAAATACAAAAACCATATGACGCTATTGCAAGACATTTGGATTTGTAGATGTTAAGAAGAGCCTTAATTGGTTTAGCTCATAGTTTTTTTGCAAATGCCAAAACAGCAGAGGATGACCTAGTCAGGGCATTACTTTTATGGAGCTGCTGAGGTCTCCATGACCCCCTTTGGTCAAATAAAACCCCAAGGTATGTAAACATTGGGACCCTAGAAATAGCTTTGTTATTACAAAGAAAAATTTTCTTTGGTCGAGGTCCACACTGTTTACCCACCACCATGACGTGTGACTTTTTGATGTTAACTTTTAGATCCAGGGACTCCATGAACTCTCCGAAAGAGTCCAGTAGTCTCTGGAGCCCATTTCCAGTTCTTGCAAGAAGGACCGCGTTGTCCGCGTAAAGGAGGACCGGTATCAAGGAGTCCCCTATATGCGGCACGTCCTTAGTCACTTGCTTAAGGCACCCCCCCAAGGCATTAATATACAGGGTGAATAATAGGGGGGCCAAAATGCAGCCCTGTCTCACGCCCCTCCTGGAACTGAAATGACTTGTAACCCTTCCTTCCTGATTTACTCTTACTGTTGCGGATAAATCGGAATGAAGAACCGCTAGAAAGTTTACTAATGCAGGGTCAACACCAATTTCTGATAAGATGGTCCACAGTTTTGACCGATTGACTAAGTCGAATGCCGAGGAGAGATCCATAAATCCCAAGAATAAAGACCCCTCCTTGGCTACTGTATACTTGCCGATCAGGAGCTGGAGATTTAAGCACTGATCCAGAGTACTTCTATTATTCCTAAAACCATATTGGAAGTCAGTCAAGACCCCCCTGCCGTCTAACCACTCCCTAAGTCTCCCTAGCACGACCCTCCCCAGAATCTTAACAGATGAGTCTATCAGGGAGATGGGGCGGTAGCAGGTGGGGTCCCCTCTATCCCCCTTTTTGAATACCGGCACAATGACTGACGTCAGCCAGGAAACAGGAACCCTGCTAATGGTTATAGCGTTAAATACGTTGCATAGGATTCCAGCCCAGAATTGAGGGAAGTGGCCATAAAAGTCAGCTGGCACCCCGTCAGGGCCCGGTGCTTTGTTTTTAGACATGTCCCGTATGGCCTTTTCAACCTCAGTTTTTTCAAAAATAATAGGTGTTCCTGCAAGATTAGGAAAATGTTCCTGTCCCAGTGAGCAAGAGTCCAGCTCGTAGATCCCCCTGAAGTGTGTTAGCCATTTTTCATCAGGGATGACACAGTCAAGCACTGAGTTACTGTCCTCCGCGAAAAATGGATGATTGATGGTAGACCAAAATTTGCTACTGTCGCGCAGCACCTCAACCGAAAGGAGTTTTTCCCAAGCCTCTTCCTTGATTTCTTTTTTCCGAGCCTCAATTACCCTTTTGTACTCTTTCCTTAAGGCCCTGACTACTTCTTTGTTTCTCGGTTTGCGCTTTAGCTCCTTGAGTAGAGAGCTATGGGCTTTTTATCAAACCACCTAACCACCTTGGATGACGGTCTCCCTTTTTTTACCCTCAGGTCTTCAGCAACCTGCTGACAGATGGCAGTGTAAGCCTCAATTATTGCAGTGCTATGAGCAGATGAATCAAGACAGGTAGCCAGATGATCATCAGTCTTCCTGAAGAAGTCCTCATAGAATTCTTCAGGGACCACCCTTGACCACCTCAGCCTCCTGCCCTGGTCCGTTACTCTCAAAGGCCCCAATTCCAACATCAGTGAGTCTTGTGGGCCCCTTCCTCCACCCAAGTCTAGCTGCACCTCCAAAGTAACGGGATTGTGGTCACTAAAAGCGGATGGTATAGCTTTATATGACACAGTACATGACAGGACCCAGTGTGAAACAAATATATAATCGATCACAGATCCAAACTCTGAACCCTTGAAGGTTATAGTCCTGACACCTTCTTCATTTACCTCCGGCTCACTGAGGTTCATGGAGGCTAAAAGTTTATTTATTTATTTATTTATTTTTAGCATTTCTTAAGCGCGAACAATTGCCCGCAGGCGTCTCGGCGCTGTACTTTGTGTGCTCTCCTGTGCGGTCTTATTAGTATTTAGAGGTTGAATAACCAAGTTTTCAGATTCTTTCTAAAGGACATGAGATTTGGACTGGATCTTACAGATTGCGGGAGTGTGTTCCATAATTTTGGAGCGGCAACCAGGAAACGTCTGTCTCCCCAGTTGACCAGCTTAGTCCGTGGCACTACCAAATCGTTCAATTTAGCTGAACGGAGTGTCCGAGAAGGGATGTATGGAACAAGATGGTCTCTCAGGAATTGAGGCGCTTGGTGATGTAGCGATTTGTACACAATGCATAGTGTTTTAAATGTAATTCTGTTCCTGATAGGGAGCCAGTGAAAATTTCTTAAGGTCTCAGTTATAGGCTTAAATTTGGGAATATCTGCGAGAAGTCTGGCTGCTGCATTTTGGACTGTCTGCATTTTCTTAATAACCCTAACTTGGGCATTGGCAAATAGGCCATTGCAGTAGTCTAATGCCGATAGGACAAGAGAGCTGACCAATGTCTTGCCTACATTTTTGGGAAGAAAGGGAAGAATCTTCCTGATCAAGCGTAGTTTGTAAAACGCTGTGGTGGCTGTTTGACTAGCATGGGCCATGAAGTTTAAATTGTCATCGAAGATGACGCCCAAATTTCTCACCTTCGTGGCAGGTTTAGGCAAGGCTCCGAAGGATGATGGCCACCATATTGGAGACCAGTTGGGACTGAGATGGCCAAAGGTTACCACCTCAGTTTTATCGGAGTTCAGTTTTAAACAGTTTGCTGCCATCCATTGTCCAATGGCCAGCATACCTGTTTTAAAACTCTCTGCCACTGTTTCCCCATTGTTTCTGACGGCCAGAATCAGCTGGGTGTCATCCGCATATGAGGTAAGGTTCATCCCATGCGCTTTGATGGTTTTAGCGAGGTCCGACACATAGATGTTAAAAAGTGTCGGACTAAGGGATGAACCTTGAGGTACCCCACATGGCAGTGACAACTCTGCAGATTCGAATTGTCCCAGGATAACTGCCTGGGATCTATCCGTCAGAAAAGATGCCAGTAGTTTTTTTGCCAGGCCTTGCACGCCCATCTTTTCGACACGGTCGACCAAGATCTTGTGGTCGACCGTGTCGAAGGCGGCCGATAAATCTAGAAGCACCAATAGTGCAGCACCACCTTGGTCTCTGATAAATCGGATGTCGTCCGCCGCTTTGATGAGCGCTGTTTCAGTTCCATGAAACTTGCGGAATCCAAATTGTGTTTCATCGAGCAGATGGTGTTGCTCGATGAATTCCGCAAGTTGGGTATTCATGGCTTTCTCCGCTATTTTGGCAAGAAACGGAAGGTTGGCTATAGGCCTATAATTTTTCAATTCAGTTTTGTCTAGGCCGGGTTTTTTCAAAAGTGGCTTTAATAAAGTCTTTTTTAAAGGTTTAGGGAAAATGCCTGTACGGAACATAAGATTGCATATTTGGGTTATAACAGGAATCACGGTATCCATTAGTGAACGGAGGGTATTCAGGGGACAGGGATCCAATGCAGATCCAGATTTAATGGTTTTGATGATATCCTGGATTTGGTTTTCAGTGATTTCTGCAAAGTGAGATAGGCTATTGCTTATGGGTGGAGTAGTTATATTTTCAATACTTTGATTATCATCAGAATTGAATGCCGAAAAAATATCATTGACTTTGGTGAAAAAGAAGGATGCCAATGAGTAGAATAGAATGAATAGCTTTGTGAGCAAGGAGGGTTCAAGTCAGGAACGCATCCTACCAGCTGTTTGGTTATTTCGTAGAGCTTTTCGTTAGAGTTTTTAGCACTTTCAATTTGCTCACTGTAGTACTTTTTTTTGGCCTCTGTGATCAGGAGTTTGTATTGAGTTAGAAGTTCCTTATACGTCTTTCTACTTTCGTTGTCATAGTTTTTCCTCCAATGTCTTTCTTTATTTCTGCATTGCTGTTTGAATTTTCTGAGCTCCTCTGTGTACCAAGGAGCTGAAGGGGAACTTCTATTTCTAGACATCCTTTTTACTGGCACTAGTTTATTGGCAGCCTGATCTAGCCATGCTTGGTATTGCTCAGTTGCAATTTCCGGGTCATTGGACAGAGTGGGTTTTGAGGTGTCTAATGCGTCCTTAAAGTTAGGAATGTTAATATCTTTCCATACTTTAAACGATTCCTGTATGGGGTCAGGCGTTGTAATGGTAGAAATTTTGTTAATTTTTATCGTGGCCTCTACCAAATAGTGGTCAGTCCAAGTCATAGGCAGGACGTCGGTTACCAACAGATTCTCTAGATTGGTAAATATTCCATCTAGAGTGTGTTCTTCTAAGGCATTACCATGTATACTATGCTCAAAGTGTGAGAACACCACACCCGGGGGCCCAAAATCATCTTCTGTCTGACAGTGTAGCTCACATAAATGTGTATTAAAATCCCCCATTAAAATAATTTCTAAAATTGAATTATGTTTAGCTTTGTAATCTGACAAAAAGTTATCTAAAGTGGAAATGTGCTCATTCAAGAGCGCACCCTCTTTGGCATTATAAAATTTAATTAACAGTGTTCTTGTCTGGTTAGGCAACACCCACTCAACAATCAAGAAATATTTTGAATTAGTTTCCACATTTGAAAAAGAGCCCTTCAACCTAAGTGAAATGAGAAGAACTAACCCACCCTTGGCTCTACCCACTCTCCCCGTAGTAGCAGGTACAACAAAGCTAGAATACCCATTCAAGTTACATTGGGCTGAGGGATCCCAGGTTTCTTGCAAGGCGATGATGTCAAAACCAATTATATAATCCATCCAAATAGGATCATTCCATTTGGTCCTCATACCTGCTATATTCCAGCTCACAAGACGGCATATTGTCTTACTATCGACTTGTGGTGAAGTATGTGAGGATTCTAGAGGGAGTTGACTGCCCTCCATTAGTCAATCAACCTCCTCCAGATCTGACAGTGGGGCAAATTGATTGTACAGTTGTATATCTGTCCTCTCTATGACTCTGGTGGTTTGTTTAAGTGGAATGGGGTTAGGTATGTTGTTTAAAGGAGAGGTAGTAAATACCCCTGTCTTGGGGTTAGGATTAATGGTTAGGCCATTTGGGAGTACAGTTGGTGTCAATAGGTCACTATGATCTGTTAAAGTAGATGCCGGTGGGGCAGGAATTCTGCTATGTCTATCTATAGGGGGATAGAAAAAGCCCAAAGGTAGTGGTCTGATACCAGGGGAGCCAAGCTCAGAGGCATCCCAAAAAAGTCTGTGGGCTATGTTAGGCCTATCAAAATTCACCACCACACAGTCTCCGGGGATAATTTTGGGAACATGACCCACCCATCTCACTCTTCTAGCCATGATTACATTTGATGCTATATCAGGGCCCCCACTACTATAACACGCACACAGTTTTTTTGCAAGTGATATTAGTTCCTGGGGCGTTTCAGACCTACTTCCGGTAAATGCTGGGACTCCAGTAAATACTGCTACTAAAGGAGCAGCATGAGGGGGTAAGTCCAGTTTGTTCCTAGCATATGAACCGTATTTCACTGTTAAAACCTCTGGTCTTCCCCCTGTAGTTTCCAAACCAGTATTTTCAGCGCTCCCTACCGGCATGCTAGGTAGGGGATCATTCACCCCTGAAGTGGGAGGCACAGTTTTGGCGATGGTGGGACCATCATTGCATATCATTAAAGAGTCACCTAGGGGTTCCTGGCCCCCAGGCTTAGACACATTTGGGCCCCCTTTCTTGGACCTACCCTCTTTTATGGGCTCAGGAGCGGCCTGCAGGTTTTTGTAATCAGTAATAAATTTACCAATTTTATCACATTTTTTCCGCAGGCCATCTACACAAGTGTTTAGGGTGTCAACAATGTCTTTGGCTATGCCCACTAATATTGGCTCCAGCCGTGTTGTGAACATTTTCTCCACCAGGGCTTCAAGATTAAGCATAAGTTGTGGATCACTCCTTTCACAGCTAGGTGTGGGTTTTAAAGCTTTTGTGCCTTTCCTCGAGGTCCTTGTTTTACTCTTCTTCCGTAAATCAGGAGAACTAAGGGGATCGCCTACAACCGCCAACGGGTCTAGCACAGTCTCGATCTCCTTTGGCCCCTGTAACAGATCAGTCCCTCTCACTGAATTGTCAATTATTATAGTCGGATCAAGGGGTACAGTGGATACCGGAAGGATAATGCTACTACTGCTCACATGTCCGAGGTCCGTTACGGGTGGTGTCAGGCCCAATTCTGTTTCAGCGTGAGCAATTTCTTTGGATAGGGACCCAACAGCAGAAGTTAAATAGTTAATTATACTTTCAGAATGTCTGGGTACTTTAGATTTTGTGCCTTCTAACGCCCCATTACTTGGTTGTTTTCGCTTACCCATTTTTGTAGACCAGTTTAGAGGGGGGGGCCCGACCCGACCCTTGCCGGCCCCAGACGGCCACAGACGGCCCCGCCCTTGTCCCGGGCTTCTCCCGGTCGCTCCCGCGCACGACTCGCGGGGCGAGAGGGGGTGTCAGGCATTTACTGGCGCCTCCGGGCGCTCTTTGCACGTCACAAGCGCGCTGCCGCCCCAGGGGATGCTGGGGAGTGTGGTCCGTTGCCTCTGGACGCCTCCTGCAGCCTCCTGGCGTGTTGTTCTGCCGCCGTTCCCCTCACGGCACTGCCCGATGGCAAAGGAGTCAAGTATGCTGCTTTGGTGTACCCCCCTGGGCTCCCGGGGGGTCAGGCTTTTACTGGCGCCTCCGGGCGCTCTTTGCGCGTCACGAGCGCGCTGCTGCCCCAGAGGCTGCTGGGGAGTGTGGTCCGTTGCCTCTGGACGCCTCCTGCAGCCTCCTGGCGTGTTGTTCTGCAGCCGTTCCCCTCACGGCACTGCCCGATGGCAAAGGAGTCAAGTATGCTGCTTTGGTGTTCCCCATACCTGAACAGCCGACTCAAATTCCATGCACCCCAAACGACCCTACGATCAGCCCAGCTTTCCTACGCTGTGGTCCCCCGCACCAGAAAGACCAGATCGGGAGGCCGCTCCTTCTCCTTCCTCGCGGCCAAAGCATGGAACGCCCTTCCGTTCCACCTCAGACAGACAACATCGCTCCCAATCTTCGCAAGAAACCTCAAAACCTGGCTCTTCGACAGACCCCCTCCTTGATGGAATGGAATCTGCACCCCCCAAGCCCCCCACCCCTAGCGCCTTGAGACCCTTACGGGTGAGTAGTCGCGCTTTAACAAACTCCTGATTGATTGATTGATACTTCACAAATACATGTCACAAATATAGCCACAAGTATGCACAGAAAGACACCAACAAACCATGGATGAAAGGAAAAATAATATTAGGGGAATATGAAAGCCAGTGCAGAGGAGTCAAGAGGTGCTGTGGTGAAGAACCGAGGTGAGAAAAGAGAAAAGGACGAAGACCAAAAAACAATCATAAATGTAGTAAGTGAGAAACATTGACAAAACGTGTACTGTGAAAATGTTTAAAAACATAACAAGTGCTCACAGCATCCAAGAGGATCAGTGAGTCACCCGTGAGTTGTATCTACACCAGGGCCCGCGCTGAGTGACATAAGAATAGGATGCACAGGTAGTTGGCTCACCAAAAGAATTATGTAATGGTAGAAAACTTCTTCGGAGGCAGTCAATAGAGCGGCAAAAATGAGACGTTCTAGAAGAAAAACATAAGGATATATCTGCAAAGCTGTTCCCTTAGCTGCAATCAGCTACTAAGGATTCAGCGCCTCAAATGTACCTGATTTAATATTGAGAAGCTCTCGATTTGGAGGAAGATTCTCACAGAGTATAACCTACGAGTAAATATGATATATCAGAAATTTAAACCTGAAGTGTGACAAGAGTAACATGTCATATTCATGATGCCCTTTAATACTCTCTAGAAGCAGATACTAGGCACAACCTAGCCGTGCACCCAAGTTCAAAGGAACTATCTCCACATAAAATCGTGGGGCCTCATTTATGAAAAGTGACGCATCGCTGCGTGAAAAAAGCAATGCGTCACTTTTCATTGCGCACTCCTTGCGACACCAATGATGAGTCATATTTACATTATGACGCATCATTGCGCAAGGAGTTACAGATACGTTAGTATTTCTGACGTATCTGTAAGCGCAAAAGTGATGCATTGCTGGAGTGTGTCACAAAAGTGACGCAACTCCAGCAATGCGTCCTTTCACATGGGGCAAGCCCCATGTGAAAGGGCCTGCGTCAGTCTTACGCCTGCTGTGAGGCAGGCGCAAGATTTTGACGCAACGGCGTCCTAGAAGTGACTTAGTGAAATCTCATAGATTTCACTACATCACTTCTACGACCCTTTCTTGCGTCAATACGCCCCCTTTGCATACGTTATACCTGGCGCAGGTATAATGTGACTCAGGGGTTTACAAAGTGACGCATCTACCTAGATGCATCACTTTGTAAATACGACGCAATTATGAAGGAAGTTGACCTATTGCATAATCAACCACAGAAACCTTTTCAAAATATCACCAAGGCGGAACAACTGGCTCTCACTGAACTCAAGAACGATAGACAAATCGTAATCAAACCGGCGGACAAAGGGGGAGGAGTAGTCTTATTAACAACAGCTGAATATGACAAACAATGTATGGACCTCCTTGCAGATAAAAATTTTTATGAGGTTCTAACAAGAGACCCAACTGCCCGTCTACAAAGAACAATATCCATGATGGTGGAATAAGCGGAAGCCAACAATTGGGTGTCCAAAAAGGAGGCAGAATATCTGGAAGTAAAAACACCAGTAACACCATACTTCTACTCCTTACCAAAAACGCATAAAGGCAAAATGCCACCACCAGGGAGACCAATTGTGTCTGGAATCAATTCGATTTTGGAACCACTGTCAGAATTTGCAGACCAATATTTAGGACCACTGGTCCAAAAGACACCCACCTATCTGAAGGGCACAAGAGACCTCCTAAACATGTTACAAAACTTTGAGTACTCGGAAGGAACAATGCTCTTAGTGGGCTTAGATGTTGAAAGTCTCTACACTAGTTTGCCACAACAAAAAACACTAGACACTCTTGAAACAATTCTCTTTAACACTGACTGGCCAAACAAAACCCCCAGACATTTTGTCTTGGAGTGCTGTAGATTAGCTCTAATGGAAAATTTCTTCCAGTACAAAGACACCCTCTTCCTTCAACATCATGGAGTATCTATGGGCAGTACATTTGCCCCTAGTGTGGCGGGGTTGTACGTTAGCATCTTTGAACGCACCTCCATTCAGAATGAGAACAATCCCTTTCTTCATCATATTCTCTTTTGGAAGAGATATGTAGATGATATCTTTTTTAATTTGGAAGGGTGATAAGGAAACCTTGACGGACTTTCATCGCTGGCTTAATACCCAAGATGAATGCTTGAAATTTACATACACTGCCAATGAAAGTACTTTAGATTTTTTAGACATTACCATCTTTTCTAAAGACAATACTTTGCACACCCGTACTTTCTTTAAACTGACGGCCAAGAATAGCCTGCTATCTTTTCAAAGCTTTCACCCAAGACCCTTACGGGAAAATCTCCCGTACAGCCAATTCCTTCGTTTGAGGAGAAATTGCAGCTCAATTACTGACTACAAAAGTCAAGCGAATGACCTATGTGACAAACTACTGGTTCGTCAATATCCAAAGAAGGTGATCAACACATACAAGAAAGGTGCCCGCAACCAACCAAGAGAAGCACTCCTAGAGACGTGTCCTAAATTGAAGGAAGATAGGATCACATGCGTAACTACTTATAGCCCAGCCACCAACCAAGTAAAGAAAATAATCAACAGAAACTGGAGAATAGTAACATCTCACAATCTGAATTGGACGAAACAGATGTTTGCCAACAAGAGAAGTGGCAACATCAAGGACTTGCTGGTGCACACGAGACCTCCACCCAAGAAAAAGAAAGACACACCTGGACTGTGGAATAACAGTCCAGTAACAGGCCATTAACCATGTGGAAACTGCACAGTCTGTGACACTACAAAACCCACAAAGGAACTACAGCTGCTTCCCAACTTCAATTGGAATTTAAAAAAACATACGAACTGTAACACAAGCCATGTCATTTACATGATAACTTGCCCGTGCCAAATGAGATATATTGGCATGACCTGTTGCAAAGCAAAACAAAGACTTTGCGAACACCGCAGCAATGTGAACTGTAAAAAAACAACCACAAAAATGTCAACTCACTACAAAGAATCTGGGCACTCTGTGAATGACCTACAGTGGGTCATCGTGGAAACCCTCGAAACTGTGGACAGGAATGCAGCTAAAATTTTATTTGAAAAAGAGCAACGTTGGGTGCACAGACTTAAGACAGACAGTGAGGGCCTGAATGATGCCGTTCCGTGGTTAAGTCTTAACAAATAATTGATATTTTGCCTGAATTACGAATTTCCTAACGTTCTTTGATTATGAGAAAATTTCAAATGAGCGCTTATAGAGTACATTCTCATAAACTGCATGTGTCTATTTTCAAGCTAGAAATTATTACAATTCTCATCTGAAAATTAGGTATAACAATTTAGCACAACTAATAAGTACAAACACTCGAGTAACTCTTCAGTTTCCATTACTTTGCAATAAAAGAAGACAAGTTACACACTGGCGATTGATTCCGGGTCACCAAGGGCAGAGACAGCACAAGCTGCTAGACGGTTGTTTGAAGGCTAGAGGTATCAAGGAGCATTGTCCTTTTCGTTATGGAGTAAACTGCAAGTATTAAAACCCCTTTACTAAACTTCTTTTTTTTCCTCACTCCAAAACAGTGAAGCCTCCCCCTAACTGCCATGGTTCCCGAGGACACAAGTCTTACATAATGTAGAGGTACATTCTATAAGGTCTAGTTACGCATAAGCGCATGTGAAGCCCCGCTCTGTATTGAGTTTTGCTTAGTTTTAGACTTTTGTTAGAAGTGCCTACTTTTTTGAAGAGAATCTTTTTCTGAATAGGCTTTCCAGAGTGCGCATTTAAAGAGACTATAGCGGCAGTATGCACATGTTCAGTTTTTAGAATACATGTATAACAAGTGCTTGGTACCGTCTAATAACGAATGCATGTACTTCTAAATAATTGTAAGAGTCTATACTCGAACAGGTATTACATAGTTATACCAATGTCTAAGATAATCGTGATGACACATTAAAATTGATTTGCGCCTTGGACGTCATGGCAATGTAACAATAGAATTGCACATTAAATTAAATAGCGCTTTCAATATCAGGGCACTGTAAAGGAATGACCTCATGACGCCTAAATACAATTTTGGGATTTATACATCACAATATTCCGCATAGAATTTTGAGAATGAGTAAGTTGACGCTTAATATGAATGTGACTCTGAGTTTAGTATTGCACAACTCGTTTTTAATTATATGTTTTTTAATAATATGCTTCTTAATTCTCAACTGTGTCTCTATGTCATTGTACATTGCTGAAGTGTCTTTTCCCACTTATTCGCTCCAAATGTGGTTGCACTATCTCCCTTTTCTTTCATTACAGGTACAATGTGACCTACTACCACAAAACGAATCAGGTTACAAATTTACCTTTTCCCTTTTTTTCACTTAATCACTTTATGGTCCTGAGGAAAGCCGACTGACCAATAGGCAGATAAGGCTGAAACATGTCGACCACTTTTAACCTCACAAGATTAGTGCGCTAGAATTCCTAAATAATTCCATAGCGACACGCCTTAACCTTTTACCCGAAACCAGAAATATTAAAGTTGAACCTCTGGCTGTCCGGGTATTTTACTACACCTTTATAGCACTATTTCACTTATTCACCATCACTACTGTTTTAACCAATGGTACAACCTCCTAGCGGAGGGTGCAAACAAAAACTGACCCAAGGATTACGCACGGACACGTGTTACAAGAAGCGGGGACACATCATATACCGCTACACGACTCTGAAAAAACACGTGCATGAGGGTCTTTTATTTGGGAGACACCTACCGATCCACCTGCACACCTTGGTTATGCAGGACCAGTGATCCTTTCCACATTGATTTATAATTATTGAAAGGAGATTGAAAGGATCTCTACTCTCTTTCCCTCCACCAATTGATGATACGTGAAAAGCAGCGTGCAGCTGTGGGAGTTCAAGAAATCTAAAACACGAGTCCTCTGAACAACAGTCCCCTGTGATAATTGACCATGGCTGGGAGTTTTGGACTCAGTTATACGAGTGAAGAAATAGAAGCAATACTTGCCAGACCACCACTACTCATGGAAGGCGACCTTTCTCAAACTCTTTCTTCTACCGAAGAATAGGACGAGCTGAGTGAAATGAAAAAGGAACAAGTCAGAACGGCTGTGCACGGCATTATAATGACCGAGTACCTCCGGGTCAATGCGGCACCAAGAGGACTGTGGGTGACTAATGCCCTCCGGATATTCCTCAAAGATTTAGCCTTCCGGAAAGATTGGTTGTCCATCTCATGGAAGTGCACCAGAGACTACTTGGTACTAATAATAAAAACTGCCACCAGACTAACAGAAGAATTGATGGTAAAAATAGAAATCCTTGAAACCAAACTGAACAATACGGTAAATATAACCATCTACAAGACCAGACTGGAAGAAATCAATAAAGAAATGAAAGATAGTCAAGAATACCTTACACAAACGAAACTGCAAAAACTAGCCAAAGAACTAAAAAGGTTCTCACTAGAACGTATACATCCATATAGCAGTAAGGATTACAAACCTAATGACAATTCATCCAATAATGATTCAAATAGCATATCCTCAAATGACAGTTCAGACCAGAGTGGGGATGATTCCACAAAGCGTGGGAGAGGAAATCACCGCAATAGGAGGGGGAATAGGAGAGGACAGAATAACTTCTGGAGACCACCATACTTTCAAAACGGAGGACCAAATATGCCTTTCCTCCCTTTTAACCCACAATTCCAAGGATGGCCTAATCCTTATTTTGAAGTACCCATGAACCATCAAATGCAACAAGGGGGCCATAACTACCAACAAGGACGTCCTTTTTTAGGGAATGGCCAGTCCAACCGTCGGTCCAGACAAAAAAGGGATAACCTGGTCCGACCAAACAAGACAAGTCGAAACCAGGAGTGTAACGAAGGCCAAGACGGGATCGGGCGCAACAACCTCGTCATCAACTTGACTGACAGAATCCTAACTAAGGATCAACTCAGCGTCCTGAATAAAGGACCTGGGTATGTCCCCACTCCAAGAACTGACATCTTCAAAACAAAATGCGAGCTTGCAGCCTTTTGCCGTACCCTGAAACTGAAAGCCTTTTTTAAAGACAGCCAACAATTGACACAAGAAGGAGATACAACACTGAGGAATAAATCGACATTCTGCCCCCTCAACTCACAAGTCCCAATTGAAATATGCACCTTTGAACAGGCAATTATGAAGGAAGTTGACCTATTGCATAATCAACCACAGAAACCTTTTCAAAATATCACCAAGGCGGAATAACTGGCTCTCACTGAACTCAAGAACGATAGACAAATCGTAATCAAACCGGCGGACAAAGGGGGAGGACTAGTCTTATTAACAACAGCTGGATATGACAAACAATGTATGGACCTCCTTGCAGATACAACATTTTATGAGGTTCTAACAAGAGACCCAACTGCCCGTCTACAAAGAACAATATCCATGATGGTGGAATAAGCGGAAGCCAACAATTGGGTGTCTAAAAAGGAGGCAGAATATCTGGAAGTAAAAACACCAGTAACACCATACTTCTACTCCTTACCAAAAACGCATAAAGGCAAAATGCCACCACCAGGGAGACCAATTGTGTCCGGAATCAATTCGATTTTGGAACCACTGTCAGAATTTGCAGACCAATATTTAAGACCACTGGTCCAAAAGACACCCACCTATCTGAAGGACACAAGAGACCTCCTAAACATGTTACAAAACTTTGAGTACTCGGAAGGAACAATGCTCTTAGTGGGCTTAGATGTAGAAAGTCTCTACACTAGTTTGCCACAACAAAAAACACTAGACACTCTTGAAACAATTCTCTTTAACACTGACTGGCCAAACAAAACCCCCAGACATTTTGTCTTGGAGTGCTGTAGATTAGCTCTAATGGAAAATTTCTTCCAGTACAAAGACACCCTCTTCCTTCAACATCATGGAGTATCTATGGGCAGTACATTTGCCCCTAGTGTGGCGGGGTTGTACGTTAGCATCTTTGAACGCACCTTCATTCAGAATGAGAACAATCCCTTTCTTCATCATATTCTCTTTTGGAAGAGATATATAGATGATATCTTTTTAATTTGGAAGGGTGA
Source organism: Lissotriton vulgaris (assembly GCF_964263255.1). Lineage (NCBI taxonomy): Eukaryota > Metazoa > Chordata > Amphibia > Caudata > Salamandridae > Lissotriton > Lissotriton vulgaris. The sequence goes on along the minus strand of NC_141696.1, from coordinate 778,845,401 downwards.
TTAGGAAACCTTGATGGACTTTAATCGCTGGCTTAATACCCAAGATGAATGCTTGAAATTTACATACACTGCCAATGTAAGTACTTTAGATTTTTTAGACATTACCATCTTTTCTAAAGACAATACTTTGCACACCCGTACTTTCTTTAAACTGACGGCCAAGAATAGCCTGCTATCTTTTCAAAGCTTTCACCCAAGACCCTTACAGGAAAATCTCCCGTACAGCCAATTCCTTTGTTTGAGGAGAAATTGCAGCTCAATTACTGACTACAAAAGTCAAGCGAATGACCTATGTGACAAACTACTGGTTCGTCAATATCCAAAGAAGGTGATCAACACATGCAAGAAACGTGCCCGCAACCAACCAAGAGAAGCACTCCTAGAGACGTGTCCTAAATTGAAGGAAGATAGGATCACATGCGTAACTACTTATAGCCCAGTCACCAACCAAGTAAAGAAAATAATCAACAGAAACTGGAGAATAGTAACATCTCACAATCTGAATTGGACGAAACCGATGTTTGCCAACAAGAGAAGTCGCAACATCAAGGACTTGCTGGTGCACACGAGACCTCCACCCAAGAAAAAGAAAGACACACCTGGACTGTGGAATAACAGTCCAGTAACAGGCCATTACCCATGTGGAAACTGCACAGTCTGTGACACTACAAAACCCACAAAGGAACTACAGCTGCTTCCCAACTTCAATTGGAATTTAAAAAAACATACGAACTGTAACACAAGCCATGTCATTTACATGATAACTTGCCCGTGCCAAATGAGATATATTGGCATGACCTGTCGCAAAGCAAAACAAAGACTTTGCGAACACCGCAGCAATGTGAACTGTAAAAAAACAACCACACAAATGTCAACTCACTACAAAGAATCTGGGCACTCTGTGAATGACCTACAGTGGGTCATCCTGGAAACCCTTGAAACTGTGGACAGGAATGCAGCTAAAATTTTATTTGAAAAAGAGCAACGTTGGGTGCACAGACTTAAGACAGACAGTGAGGGCCTGAATGATGCCGTTCCGTGGTTAAGTCTTAACAAATAATTGATATTTTGCCTGAATTACGAATTTCCTAACATTCTTTGATTATGAGAAAATTTCGAATGAGCGCTTATAGAGTACATTCTCATAAACTCCATGTGTCTATTTTCAAGCTAGAAATTATTACAATTCTCATCTGAAAATTAGGTATTACAATTTAGCACAACTAATAAGTACAAACACTCGAGTAACTCTTCAGTTTCCATTACTTTGCAATAAAAGAAGACAAGTTACACACTGGCGATTGATTCTGGGTCACCAAGGGCAGAGACAGCACAAGCTGCTAGACGGGTGTTTGAAGGCTAGAGGTATCAAGGAGCATTGTCCATTTCGTTATGGAGTAAACTGCAAGTATTAAAACCCCTTTACTAAACTTCCTTTTTTTCCTCACTCCAAAACAGTGAAGCCTCCCGCTAACTGCCATGGTTCCCGAGGAGACAAGTCTTACATAATGTAGAGGTACATTCTATAAGGTCTAGTTACGCATAAGCGCATGTGAAGACCCCGCTCTGAATTGAGTTTTGCTTAGTTTTAGACTTTTGTTAGAAGTGCCTACTTTTTTGAAGAGATCTTTTTCTGAATAGGCTTTCCAGAGTGCGCATTTAAAGAGACTATAGCGGCAGTATGCACATGTTCAGTTTTTAGAATAGATGTAGAACAAGTGCTTGGTACCATCTAATAACGAATGCATGTACTTCTAAATAATTGTAAGAGTCTATACTCGAACAGGTATTACATAGTTATACCAATGTCTAAGATAATCGTGATGACACATTAAAATTGATTAGCGCCTTGGACGTCATGGCAATGTAACAATAGAATTGCACATTAAATTAAATAGCGCTTTCAATATCAGGGCACTGTAAAGGAATTACCTCATGACGCCTAAATACAATTTTGGGATTTATACATCACAATATTCCCCATAGAATTTTGAGAATGAGTAAGTTGACGCTTAATATGAATGTGACTCTGAGTTTAGTATTGCACAACTCGTTTTTAATTATATGTTTTTTAATAATATGCTTCTTAATTCTCAACTGTGTCTCTATGTCATTGTACATTGCTGAAGTGTCTTTTCCCACTTATTCACTACAAATGTGGTTGCACTATCTCCCTTTTCTTTCATTACAGGTACAATGTGACCTACTACCACAAAACGAATCAGGTTACAAATTTACCTTTTCCCTTTTTTTCACTTAATCACTTTATGGTCCTGAGGAAAGCCGACTGACCAATAGGCAGATAAGGCTGAAACATGTCGACCACTTTTAACCTCACAAGATTAGTGCGCTAGAATTCCTAAATAATTCCATAGCGACACGCCTTAACCTTTTACCCGAATCCAGAAATATTAAAGTTGAACCTCTGGCTGTCCGGGTATTTTACAACACCTTTATAGCACTATTTCACTTATTCACCATCACTACTGTTTTAACCAATGGTACAACCACCTGGCGGAGGGTGCAAACAAAAACTGACCCAAGGATTAGGCACGGACACGTGTTACAAGAAGCGGGGACACATCATATACCGCTACACTACTCTGAAAAAACATGTGTATGAGGGTCTTTTATTTGGGAGACACCTACCGATCCACCTGCAGACCTTGGTTATGCAGGACCAGTGATCCTTTCCACATTGATTTATAAGAAATTTGTGGATCCACGAAGATTCCAGAACTTTCCACCACAGAAAGGTGGGGAAAATGTGTTTTTTTGACAATGTTTTAGGTTTGCGGGCATTCTGGGTAACAGAACCTGGTGGGAGGCAGTCAAGTCACCCCATCCTGGATTCCTCTGGGTATCTTCTTTTCGAAAATGTATAAGTTTGATAAATTTCCCTAAATTCCATTAGAGCTAGGGTTAAAAAACTACAGCTAGGCACTTTGCCAAAAAAGGGTCATTTTTCACTGCGAAATTGAGGTGTGACCATGTTGCGTTTTGCGCCGTTTCCTGTCGCAGGCACTAGGCCGACTCACACAAGTGAGGTACCATTTTTCTTGTAAGACTTTGGGGAATGGGGGGTGAGTGGAAAATTGTGGATCCACACAGATTTCAGAACTTTCCAACACAGAAATGTGGGGAAAATGTGTTTTTTTGACAATCTTTTAGATTTGCAAGGGATACTGGGTAATAGAACCTGGTGGGAGGCAGTCAAGTCACCCCATCCTGGATTCCGCTGGGTGTCTAGTTTTCAAAAATGTATAGGTAAGCTAGGCTTCCCTAGGTGCCGACAGAGCTAGGGTTAAAAAACTACAGCTAGGCACTTTGCCAAAAAAGGGTAATTTCTCACTGCGAAATTGAGGTGTGTCCACATTGCGTTTTGCGCCGTTTCCAGTTGCGGTCACAAGGCCGACCCGCACAAGTGAGGTACCATTTTTCTTGGAAGACTTTGGGGAACGCAAGGTGGGTGGAAATTTGTGGATCCACGCAGATTCCAGAACTTTCCACCACAAAAATGTTGGGAAAATGTGTTTTTTTGGACAATTGTTTAGGTTTGGAAGGGATTCTTGGTAACAGAACCTGGTGGGAGCCAGTCAAGTCACCCCATCCTGGATTCCCCTGGGTGTCTAATTTTCCAAAATGTATAGGTTTGCTAGGTTTCCCTCCGTACCAGCAGAGCTATGGTTAAAAAAATACAGCCAGGCACTTTGCCTAAAAAAGGGTCATTTTTTACTGCGAAATTGAGGTGTGTCCAAGTGGTGTTTTGCGCCGTTTGCTGTTGGGGGCACTAGGTCGAACCACACAAATGACGTACCATTTTTCTCAGAAGACTTTGGCAAATGCAAGGTGGGTGGAAATTTGTGGATCCACGCAGATTCCAGAACTTTCCACCACAGAAATTTGTGGCAAATGTGTTTTTTTGACAATTTTTTAGGTTTGCAAGAGATTCTGGGTAACAGAACCTGCCGGGAAGCAGTCAAGTCACCCAATCTTGAATTCCCCTGGGTGTCTACTTTTCAAAAATGTATAGGTTTGCTAGGTTTCTCTAGCTGCCGGCAGAGGTAGTGATGGAGCAAGGATTCACACGTTGAGCGACTTGCTTGTATCAAGAACCTCAAATAATGTTAATAAACTAAACCAACATGTACGTGTTACTAATATTGCACATTTTTACACTACACGGGGGTGCCCCAGTGAAGCTTGCTGATGTGTTTACTGAATCTAATACGCTTGCCATTAAAATATAGAGTGCGCATGCGTTGGTCATACTCATGTGACGTGACGTACTTGCAGTTCTGGTGGGAAAGTGTTTGCTCATGCGCAATACAGCTGACATGGCCGCTTTGTGTTCTCACATGCTCTGAGCTTGCATTGCCGCTTTCGCAAAGCTGTCTGTTCTGCCTAAAACTTAATGCTTTAGTTATTATAAAGTAATGGGAATAATATAGCAACTCATGGTATACAGTCAAATCATTTCTTCTATGTATTAAAACTATTAATTTCCATTTAATGTACGACTTCGAAAACTTGGCCTGTTCTAACGTTATCTTGCTTGAATCTGAGACTGCGCGAGATCTGCGAGTCTCCACAGAAATGACCTTTTGACGGAAGCCAGATGGCAACCCAAGCCAAGATGAGCCTGGGAGAGAGCCTTCTCACCTAGTCGAAGAAGCCGAACCGTACTACATTTGTAACAATTGTATATGAAAATAGTATTCACCATTGTTATGTGAAAACATATGTCATGGGAACACAGAAAATAAGGGGTGGTTACAAAGATTGAATATTAAGCCTGAGAAAGTCAAAATTTTAGGTGGTGTGATGACCTAGCCACTTTCTTTGTCCAATCAAAATTGGGGATCCTTACACTTGCAACATTGGGGTGTGGTACACTGACCCGAAAAACAGTATAACTAGCGTAGGTTTAGCTAGAGAAATTGTCCGACTTGTCCGAATAGCTGACCTGTCACTGACCCAACGCACTCTATAGGTGACTGAACTCAGAGGGCTGCGAAGCACTCTGTTGGAACGTTCGAGAAACCCATTCGGGGTTTATGCAAACTTAAAGTGCTGGTGAAGCACTTTGTTTGGAGGTTCGAGAACCCAATCGGGGTTATTTGCAGATTCCCTGCAGAGAGGGAGTAGCGCAGGCGTTGCAACCGAAGCTGGGGGTGTTGGTCATACCCTTTGGTGAACCCGGTCCTGATCCAAATTCTGGGGTTATCCTGTCCTGACTGTTCATGAGCTGTACCTGCTCGCCTACTGGCATCTAAGTCCTTGACCGTCTTTTCCAAACTGACCCGTGGCCAGGGTTGGTCTTCACTCTATCCTAGGTAAATATAAAGTTTGTGTGGGTGAATGGCTTATCTATATTTGCATTTCTAATTCTCGAATATTGCAAAGCATAATTGCATACGTTCCTTTTTCTCCCCTGTCCCTTTATACATGAGATTTTCATGTATTATTTGTCTATTAGCATGTTCCACTTTTCTACCTACCTTTAGCCAAATGCTAAATCGTTATTTTATAGTTTATGTTCCATTCCTACTGTCCCTATAGAGAATAAGCACATCTGGATAAATCAAATTGCATAAGTTTCATTTCCTTTTAACAGTTAGTGAATTACGAAAGTCTTCTTTGATTTAGCATGGTCCCTTTCTTTACTCGCCTTTAGTGAAGTTGGGAAAGTCTGTTGGTCTAAATAAGCATGTTCCTTCTTTTTACCTTCCCTTTATTTTCCGATTTCTAGTATTCTCTGCCTTATTCATAGCTATACGATATTTCCAATTCTAGTTATAGATAGTCTTATCTGTGTTAATCTTTTGCTCATGACATACGATGATGATGATGATTAGATAAAGGTTTTCAAAACTTCCTGAGTCTGTGGTTATTATAAAGAGTGCAAACATTTTAATTTTATATTGTATTGTGATGACTCCTTATCTTTTCAGCTAGCTCCTTGATCCATTGTGATTTTAGGTACCTGTGACAAGGATTGGTAAGTCAGGTACATTGGAAATAAATAGAAAGGAACAGGGTTACTGGTAGTAGAGTGTAGGTTACCCGATTAAATAAGTGTAGTAAATAAATTATGGGCCCAAGTGTGCATATTTGGTAATAAAATAGTCGGGTGACCTGCGCGCTCTATCAGTACTTTTCTGATAGCAGAGGATGGTTAAGGACTAGTTAAGATAGGCAGATAGGTTAATTGTTGCTAAAATTGTAAAATGTAATTGCTGCTATATAAAAGTATTGATCAATCAAATGTAAAATTGCTTTGAAATATTATGAAATGTTTTTGACATATTTTTGGTGAAATATTGATCAATGTATTAACACAACTCGTTAGTGATTGTTATATGGTTGTCTGGAATCCCCGGGGGCAGAATAGCGGGTGGTGAGGAGAATCCACCTCGCAGTGAGGTCAGTGGCTCGAGGACAATTAGTGCATGGTTAGGTAGAACTGGAAGCGCTAATTAGGGTTTTCTGTATGAATAATTGAATGAATGATAGCAACGAGTTCCCTAGCAAAACTTCTATTGTGATATAACCTAGTAAGGGTCCCACGGAAGGAGTAGTAGGTTCGTTGGAGCTTGAGTGATAGCAAAAGGGTTCGCTTGTGAAACTTTAGACTTAGTATATATCCCGAAAATAAGTGGATGAGTCAAAGAAGTAGCAGGTTCTCTAATGCTTGGGTGAAGAATAGGCAGAAGGGATCTATCCACAGTATATGAAAAGTAGACAGAAGAGGTTTACGTGCAGTGAAACAAATCTTTCCTTTCTAGACACTCGAGTACAGTGGTGAATGTTTCACGTTGTAAATTAAATAAAGCACTTGCACTTTAAGAAAAGAAATTGAGTTTCCGTTACCTTGTGAAGGAGGGAGTCAGTCGCGGTGCTGCGCTGACGTCACTCTGTGCCGTGCTGGTATTGGTCGATACAGCGGGCGTATAGCTGAGATAGTATTGTAAAGGAGGGGTGAGCGCAGTAGCGTGAGAACGTGTCTCACGGAAAGGCCGCGCACCCATTGGTCGAAATTATTTGCAACCACAGTGTTGATTGGTTGTCGAAAGTTGAAAGACGCGCTAGCATTGGAAGAATATAGTAAACAGAAGTACGTATTTTCACGCGATCTAAGTCTTTGCGAAATATATTTGGTATCCGACTCATCCCGAGACTCGACTTGATCCAAGATATCAAGGTTTTGTGAGAGATCAGTGGAAAGGCCGTAGACTAAAAGCTATGTACGGAAGCAAGAGAAAAATGACTCTGGTAGACAGAGTAAAGAATTATTTTAAGAAAGACAAGCCAATCAAAACTAGAGAAGGAGTCATTATTCCACCACCTAATACCCCGCATCATTTATGATGTTTGATAGAGGCTACCATGCTTGCGTATGGTTGGAAAATTGGGTGGAATACACTAAAGATGACGGAATTTTAGCACTTCCCTTAGAAGGTACCTTTAATGGGAGAATTTTGTTTAATTTGAGGACTCGAATGAATGATTTACATCCCAGACCCAGATTAACGCAATATGAGGCCTTAGAAGAATGGGAAATAGAGGCTTTTGAGCGAGACAGACCCAGAATTGACAAAGGGTTAGCAACATTTTATCCGAAAGTACAGAAAGGGACCCGAGAGAAAAGAATGAAAGAATGGAGACAGAACTTGATGGTAGAAGGACTGTACCCAGTAATAACCGTAGAGGAGCCTGTGGGAGGGAAAAGGACAGAGAAAACTGAGCATTTAATGACCAGTGGTGACTCTGATGATGATTACCTGGAGAATTTATTAATGAAAAATCCACCACCGTATAATGAGGAGCCCAGGTCCCTGAATACGAGAAATCCATTCCTGAAACCAAATTATGATGAGGGACCAAGTATGGCAAATCCGAGTGCACCGAATCTTTACCCTCACTTGATTTCATTTCATTTCATTTCATTTTGGAATTTTGTAAAGCGCTTGGTAACGCACACCGGCGTGTCCCCGCGCTGAAGAGAACCTGGAAGAGAGTCAGAGGATTATAACAATGCTAGGCGGAAGAGATAGGTTTTGAGGGTTTTGCGAAATTTAGTCTCAGAAGGTTCGAGACGCATTTCAGTGGGGAGCAAATTCCAATTCTTGGCTGCAAGGAGCCTGAAAGATCTACCTCCCATCCGAGATTTACGGATTTTGGGGACAACAGCCAGACCCATCCCAGAGGATCTGAGCAGCCGCTCAGGTCTGTAGGGAGTAATAAGGCTGTTCAGCGGGCCGGGTGCTTTGCCTCCAAAGATGCGATGGCAGATGCAGAGAGCCTTGAAGGTAATCCTTTCCCGGATAGGAAGCCAGTGAAGGGACCTCAAGGCAGCTTTAGAGGGTGCTCTCCTGGGGAGTCTCAGTACCAGCCGGGCTGTGGCGTTTTGTAGAACTTGGAGACGGTTGGAGACTATCCCACAGATAGTACATGAAACCACCATGGAAAAGGTTTTACAGGACCGAGAGAGAGAGGCTTTAATTACACAGAGAACTGAACTTATCCAGAAGATTTCCCAGTTAAATACAAGACCTGAGGCTTTGACAATTCCGGTAACTATTGGCCCAGTTGTTCCTCTGTACGCGGATAAACAGGCTAGTCCAAAAACTCCCGTTGTAACTCCATCTGTAGTGCAGCCAAGAAAAAAGCACTTAATAGTTGATGACCAGGCAAGTGAATGCGAATCTGTAATTTCTCTGATGGATTTACCCATAAGGGCACCAGAAGCCAGTTCACAGAGAAAGAACACTCATTTTAGTTCAAGAGAAGTCCAGATTGAGTCCTCGTCTGGTACTAGAAGTGCCACAGTAGTGACTCCTGAAGAAATAGATTGATGGACCCGAGAACTAGAGAAAATAAATCCTCAGCCAAAACCATTAGATATTTACAAATTAGGAATAGAATTGGAAGAATTGATGGCTGGGAACGTAGGATTGGACAGGCTGAACACCCTTAGTGAGGAAGAATTACTATTCATTTGCAAAAGTATTACCCGAAATACAAGAGTGTTCCATGAAAAATTAATGGACACAGCAGCTTGCATGGGAGTAGATGTTAGCAGATCCAAAGTGTTGCAAAAACCCTACAGAGCAGAATTTTCTGACAAAGATTTAGAAAACATGAATGTATCAGGAAAAAAGGTGCAGATAAGAGAATTTCTGAACCTGTTACAGAAATGGGGAGACTTAGAAAAATGGAAAGCCAGGTGGGCAAAGAAAAAAAGAAGATAGTAGATCCAAACAAATTACTTCTGAATATGTCTTAAAAGAAGCTGACAAGGCAGAAAAATTATATCCTTTGAAAGAAGTGCCAAGTGGAGGATATGTACATGTTCCATGGTCCAGACAAGATATTGTGTCATTTACAAATGATTTCCTAAAATTACGAGAGAAACCTGTAGAATGGTACAGACAAGTTGAGAGATTTGTTAAAGTTCAAAAATGCCTCCTGAAAGATCTAGATGGGTTCTTTGACATCGTATTTCCCGTAGATTTATGGACAGAATGTAAAATTGCTGTTGATTGGCCAAGTGAAGAATACGCCAGAGACCCAAAGACAGGAGCTCCCTCAGGGGAGGTGATGAAGTACAACCAGGTAATGCTGTACTTGAAAGGAAAGATGCCTGCGAAAGAAACTGATTGGACACGGATAGATAGAATTACCCAGAATCGAGATGAAACTGTGCATTCATATTATGAACGCCTGTTACAGGTGTTCAAGACATACAGTGGCTTGGATAATATTGAGATGAAGGACATGACCCACTTCATTTATCGATTTGTGTTAGGATTAAGACCTGAAATTTCACAGTGGATTAAAGACAATAAAATCTGTTGGCAAGCTAAACTTATTGATGAGGTCCTGAAATATGCAAAATATTGTGAAGATGAGCTAGAAAATAAGAAAAAGGAATTAAAAGAAAAAGTCATGTGGGCACAGGTAAAATTAGCAGAACACTAGGAACAGCAGTTAAGTAAAATGGCAAATACTCAGAATCAGAACCCTGGGAGTGGGGGAAAACCAAGGGTAAAAATGAGTAGAGAAGAGGCCAGGAAGAAATTCCCCTGCCACAGGTGTGGAAAGATGGGGCACTGGAGGGACGAGTGTAAGGCTGTGCAGAATGATATTGTGCAAATAGTGATTTAAATCCGCAGGCGCAGAATGAGGGACCACAGAAGACACAGCAACAGGTAAAGCAGAATCAGTTGCCCCATGCACCTAGGCCAAACTATAGGAGCAAAGCACAACAGGGTGAGGAAGCAGAGGTTTGGGAAGGAAGGGAGGATAGAAATGCAGCAACTTCGCAAATTCTGTTAAATGATACATTCCTCTGTGATGAACCTTTCTGACGGTGCCTGAGGGGGGAGGACGAGGAGTGGGTGCTTGGCGCCTCCTTGCCGGTAGACCAGTCAGGGCCATACATTGAAGGAAAGGTTGAAGGAAATGACGTCACCTTTCTGTTGGACACTGGTGCTACCCGTTCTACTGTGAGGAACAGCAGACATTCCAAACCTACCCCTCTCGGGAGAAGCGATCCAAGTTGTGGGCGTTTCTAATAAATTAATTAGTACCCCAGTTACAGAACCCATGGAAATTAAAATAGGGAATTTCAAAGAAATGCATAGATTCGTTGTTTGTGATTCAAGTCCTATGAATCTACTAGGACGAGATTTGCTGTGCAAAATGAACTGTACCATCTTTTGCACACCAAATGGCGTTGAAATTCAGACCCCAGATGAAGACGGAATTTACAAATTAATGTTAATAAGACCTGACTCAGAAATTAAAAGACCAACAATACAAGATTTACCGGAAGAGCTCCAACAGACAGTGAAACCAGAGGTATGGGATTTCACTGGGAAAGATGTAGGATTAATGGCAAATGTTGACCCAATTAAAATTTCCATAAAAGAAGATGCAGTTTACCCGAATATTAAACAGTATAAAATGAGTGCAGAAGTGAAAGCAGGGGTTTCTATTGAAATAAAAAGGTTGTTGGAAGCAGACATCATACAGGAGGAATTGAGCAGTCCTTGTAATTCTCCTATAATTGGAATCAAGAAACCAAGTGGTAAGTACAGGGTAGTACAGGACCAGCGCAAGGTAAATACAATTGTTGTTCCTTGCTGTCCTATTGTGCCGAACCCTGCAGTGATCTTGTACCAAATACCATGGAATGCTGGATGGTTTACTGTCATCGACCTATGCCATGCATTCTTTTCAATTCCATTGCATCCAGACAGCAAATTTCTTTTCTCATTTGAATTTGACAGTCATGTTTACGTCTGGAATTGTGTCCCTCAGGGGTACACGGAGAGTCCTTCGATTTTCAATCAAATTCTGAAAAAATGCCTTGAATCCTTGGTATTTCCTAGAGAATCAGTCCTGGTGCAATACATAGACGACCTCTTGGTGGCGTCTAAAAGCAGGAAAGATTGTGTTGTTGACACCATTGCCTTACTGAACCATTTAGGTGAAGGGGGACATAAAGTGTCACCAGACAAACTACAGTTCTGTACCTCTTCAGTGAAATATCTGGGCCACCAGATAGAGAAAGGTATCAGGAAAGTTACCACAGAAAGAATTGGGATAAATCGAAACATGCATCTGCTCAATACCCAGAAAGAATTCAGAATGTTTCTTGGAGTTGTAGGATACTGTAGGCAGTGGATTGTTGGATTTGCAGTCCAAGCAAGACCATTGATAAAAATGACAAAGAAAGGAGCAAAAGACCCAGTGGAGTGGGATGATGAAAGCATGACAGCTTTTATTAAATTACGAAAATGTCTGTGTACAGCTCCAGCATTAGGAATGGCTGATTACTCAAAAGAATTTGCACTGTTTTGTGACACACGAGACAATTGTGCACTTTCAGTCCTGACCCAAAATCATGGTTTAACCAGCCATCCTGTAGCGTATTTTTCCTCTACTTTAGATCCAGTGGCTACTGGATTACCTGGATGTTTGAAAGCAGTAGCTGAAACTTGCATGAGTCTTGAACAAAATGATTCTATCATTATGGGACATCCAGTAACTGTGTATGTTCCACATGCAGTTGTAATTTTGTTGACCAGAACCAAAACTCAGTACCTCACACCTAGTCGGCTGACTAAGTATGAGAGAATTCTTTTAGGTGCAGGAAATGTAACCATTGCCCGATGTAATATCTTGAATCCAGCTACCCTCCTACCAAATTCCCTCACAGCAGGAGTGAAGGGAGAAGTTGAGCATGACTGCCTTGATCTGACTGACTATAGCACAAAACCATGCCCAGATATAAAGGAATTGCCTCTAAATAATGAAGATTACGAGCTGTTTGTAGATGGCTCATGCCTGAGACATGAGGATGGAGGCTTAAGTGCTTCTTATGCAGTATGCACTTTAGGAGGTCCAGTGGTAGCATCCTATTTGTATGGAGTCAAGTCTGCACAAGTAGCCGAATTGGTTGCATTGGCAAAAGCCTGTAAATTTGGGAGGAACATGAAAATAACCATATACACTGATAGCCAGTATGGTTATGGGGTTGTGCATGACTTTGGCCAATTGTGGCTGCAAAGAGAGTTCCTGACTTCTTCAGGTACTCCTATCAGAAATGGAAATTTTGTGCAAGAATTAGTGGAAGCAATCCAGTTACCAAAAGAATTGGCAGTGATCAAGTGCTCTGTTCACAAATCTGGCGATGACAAAGTGACAGCAGTTAATCAATATGTTTACCAACTGGCCCAACATTGTGCTAAATACAAAATAGCAATCAATACAAAGATGGGGGTAGGCGGAAACAGCTGCCAACTTATGGTGTTTGAAGAAATAAAAACATGGGAAGAACTGAGAGATTTGCAGAATGCAGCAGAACCAAAGGAAAAGGAAAGGTGGAGAAAATTTTATTGTCGGAGAAGGAATGAGGATGGTGTCATTGCTTACCTTGATGATATGCCTGTGTTGCCAGACTGCTTGCTTGCTCCTATGGCTAGATTGATACAAATTCAGATACCCATTTAGGAAGAGATGCAATGATTTGTGTCTTTAGACAGACATGGTTCAATTCAAAATTCTGAAACATAGCAGAGGCACTCTGCCAGAGGTGCTTAGTATGTCAGCAATTCAATCCCGGAAAGAAAACAGTAGTTTTACCAGGTACAATTGGAAAAGCAGAAGGTCCTTTCATGAGATTACAAATTAACTTTATTCAGTTACCCCCATGTCGAGGAATGAAGTACATCCTCGTCATTGTCTGCCTGTTTTCAAAATGGGTAGAAGCTTATCCTGCACGCAGAAAAAATAGCATCACTGTAGCCAAATTGTTACTGAGGGAAGTGATACCTAGGTACGGTTCTCCAGTCACAATTGAATCAGACAGAGGTGGGCATTCCCATAGCGAAATAATAAGACAAATCTGTGAAGCATTCAAAATTACACAAAAACTACACTGTGCATATCACCCAGAGGCTTCTGGAGTGGTAGAACAACTGAATGGCACAATCAAATGAAGATTGGGAAAAATGTGTGAGTCGACTCAAATGAATGGCCAGATGCTTTGCCCCTTGTCTTGATGGGACTTAGAAGTATTCCAGACCGGAAGACAGGCTTGAGTCCCCATGAGATACTGAGGAGAAGAGCAATGCGGCAAGCATGGGTGCCAGGAGACAAACTGATAAAAATATCTGATATGAACATTCTGGAATACTGCAAGCAACTGGGTGACCAAGTGCGTTCTATCTCTCACCAGATTGGGGAAGACGCCGTCGCTGGACCAGCAACTCGAGCCCATGACTTGAACCCAGGTGATTGGGTTGTAATTAAGAAACATACTCAGAAGAGTTGCCTTGCACCGGAGTGGGGAAAATGAAGACAGGTGATTCTGGTTACCACAACAGCGGTGAAGTGTGCAGGTGTGCCACGATGGATCCATGCCAGCCACACGAAGAAAGTGACTGAACCAGATGAAACTGCTGCTGAAGGTTGTGCAGCTGAGGGGTCTCCAGAAGTTGGTCCTGAAGTAGCTGAAGAAGAACAACCGAGATCCAGTCAAGATGATTGGGTCCCAGTAATCGACTTGACTCTCGATCCAATAAGAACAAGAAGAAAAACCTACTTAGATAGAGAGTGGGATAGTGAGGACGAGACAGGAATAGAAGGAGATAATCAGATCATCGAAATCCAAATCAAATCTGATGATGAGGAAGGCCAAATAGGGACAGAGCAGGTTATCGACACACCTCCAAAAACTCCTAAGCCTGAAAAGGGACGGATAGAAATTAGAGCAGAAGTTCAAGCGGAAGAAAATTAAAAGTTCAAAGTGCTTGAACAGGATCAGATAGAAATAGATAAATGTGTTCAGGAAGAAGAATTTGAAACAAAACAAAGCCAAATCCAGCACATACCTGAACAATGCCAGTTTAGTGACCAGGCAGAAGAAACTGAAATAAGACCTGGAACTAGTCAGACAGAGAAGGAAGAAGACACTGAAATAGATGTGCCACAACTGAGTGAAAATAAAAGAGCCTTTGAAGAGGGCCAAAGCACAGTGCCAGTTAAAAGATTCAAGAAAGGAGATAAAGTACCAAGATTTGTCAAAAGACTGAGACTGAGACTAAAAACTATTGACGAAGAACTTGAGCAAGAAAATCAAGACTCCAGTAAAACTGACCAGTCTGGAACGAAGCCTAAGAGAAGAAGTGCCCGAATAAAAAAAGTAAACAACAAGTATCAGAGTCCTGAATGGACTTATCTGGTGTAGGAAGACTTTGAAAACCTTGAAATAAGTGACAAAAGTGATGAAGAATTGATTGCTGACCAGACTGACGAAGAAGTGAAACCAACCTGAAAGTTGCCCTGTGTAAGCAACCTGTAAAAGTTACAAAGAGGGGTTGAAGCTTCTTTTGAGCCAAAATGTCTGATTCCTCTGTGAATGGAAGATCAAGACGAAATTGTTGTAAAACATGCTGCAAAGTATGTTTGTGTAGTATAGCATTAGTACTGATATTATGGATAGGACTAACAATAACTATTCTTTACATGATGAGTAAAGATACTAATTTGTAACCTACTAAACCAGTGACAGATGACACAGAAGAGCTACAAACAGAAGACGCACCACAAAGAGTAGATACACTAGAGAAAGCAGTTAGCCTTAAACAAACTAGAATGGACTTAGATACACCAGATGAGGAAGAACTACATTATCATGGAATCAAGAACAAAACTCATTTAAACGTATTTGCAAACCATTTAGTACTTACGTAGAAGCAATGGGAATAGAAGACTGTTACATCTGTATGAAGCTACCTACTTCAGTAGCTGAGGGTGTGACCTACCATCACTTGACACTAACATGTGGAATATCCTGTAGTATTTTAGCTAGTTTATTCTATAAGAGAGGACCGTTACAGTATTATTACTCAAACATAGATGTGATATTTTCTAAACTTCCTGTGCGAAAAAATCTGAATCCTGTACATACTACTAGAGATGTAGCAAAATACATGGGTGAATATTTTCTAACTATAGGTAAAATAAGTATAGATGACGCACACAGAAATAACTTGACCTGTACATTACACGAACAAGAAAAAATGTTTCTAAATATGGTAGACAAAAGAAGAGAGAGTTTCCAAAAGAAAGCAAAGGACAAAAATCTGAAAATTCCCAAGTGGGCTGAAAATATAGAGAGCACCTCAAATGGTGGAGCTAATGCTGCATTGTTGCTGGATTTCGAAAATAAAGGGAAACTTTGTCTTGACAGAGAAAAGACTAGTTATTATAATAACATATTCATTGGTTCCAGTGAATGCGAACACAAATACAAGGTAATTGGAGGTTGGGGTTTCAAATATGGGTCAGAGCCTGTGTTTCCTGGAATTTATTATATATGTGGGAACAAGGCTTACTTCAAATTGCCCAACCATTGGTACGGAAGTTGTTATTTTGGTATTGTCTTCCCAAAGATATACCATATGGGGAATATCACTGGAAGCACTGAAAACACTAATGGATTAGTACGTAGTAAAAGAGAAAGTGTAGGAGAAATAATAGGTGATATATTTAGTGCAATGATACCTACAGTGGGAGTGGCTCTGAATACACACAGAATTTGCAAATTGTCTACAGTAGTAGATCGTTATAAACTGACACTGCTGGAGGTTTCCTAATGGTTAATACCGAAATGGTTGCAATCAGATCTATGGTTTTACAAAATCGACTTGCTCTTGACACTTTATTGGCAAAAGAGGGCGGAGTCTGTAGAATGTTGAAAGCGCAACATTGTTGCACCCATATTCCAGATAAAAGTGTTGGAACTGAGAAATACGTGAGAAACATTACTAATTTGGAACAAGAGCTCAAACCACTGGAGGTTGATAGTGCCGGGAAGAGACTAACTGATGGTCTCTCCTCTGTAGGTAATTGGTTTTCTAATCTAGGTAGATGTCTTGTGAGTAAAATACTGATGCCAATAGCGGGAATAGGCTTGTTTGTGCTCATCATAATAATTTGCTGTAAATGTCGAAAACACAAAAAGAAGTATGCTGTGAATAAGAGAGGAGTGAAACGAAATGTTGAAGAACTCGAACTAGAAGAATTGAATAATAATATTTATAAAAAGATAAAAAATTCTCATCCTAATAAAGATGCAGAGAAAAGGCTGAATAGAAAATTTGAAATGGGTGAAATGTGAAAAGTTGGCATCTGGTTCGATTAACAGTGATGATAGTAAATATGATCAAAGAGGGGATTGATGGAGCAAGGATTCGCACGTTGAGCGACTTGCTTGTATCAAGAACCTCAAATAATGTTAATAAACTAAACCAACATGTACGTGTTACTAATATTGCACATTTTTACACTACACGGGGGTGTCCCAGTGAAGCTTGCCTATGTGTTTACTAAATCTAATACGCTTGCCATTAAAATGGCCGCTGCTACGCGGGAATATAGACTGCGCATGAGTCGGTCATACTCATGTGACGTGACGTGTAGGAGAGTAGGGTCTGCAATCCTATGGTCACTCCAGATTTTTGCTTTTTGCTTCACTGGTTTACGACTTTCTCTGGCGGTGGGCCTGCTAATCAGACCCACAGCCTAGCTGTTCTCTCTCTAAATTGACATCCATGTACTTTAGGTGCATTTACCAATTGGTATTGGGTCATTCTTGTAAGTCCTTGTACAGTGTACCATAGGTACCCAGGGCATAAGTGAACCCAAGGCCTACCAGGGGCTGCTGCATGTATTATGCCACCCCTGACTGGTCATCCAAATCTGACACAACTGCCTGATCAATCAGCTGGGGCAAGTTGGTGTAATCACCCTTTGCTTTAGATATAGTATACCTATATCTAAACCTAAAATGGACACATATACTCCTATAAGTCACTCCTATGGCAGGCCTTATCAATCCTGGAGGCAGAGTGCTTGGAATTATGTGAGATAGTGCTCTGGCATGAGCTGAGCCTGTCTGCAGCTTTCGGAACCAAGTCCTTTAGCTGTTTCCATGATAATGCTATACCATATACTCTTAAGTGCATTATAACCTCGCGGTTATTGCTAACTTTGGCATAGCATTATCAAATGATGTCGAGTAAGGTGTCATACGAATTGGAATACTACCCCCTCGCCAGTTCTGGTGATGGGGGTAGCATTCCACCCTTTTAGAGGGACACAACATGTATGTAACTGTGAACCCCGGTTAAAGTTAACTCGAGCTTCAGCATCACAAAATGGATGCTGCCACCACAGACACAAGTCTGACCTCCTGCTGCTGGGAGTCCTTCCAGCGAGGGTGGCCTGGCAAAGGGTTTCCTGCCTTGGGAGGTGCTAGCACCACCCCAGACAGGATTTTGTGTATTAGGTAGGACAGGGCTGAAAGGAATGAGACATGCCTGGGGCACACAAGGTGCCCTGTGCATACACCGGTTCAAACCAGTTGCTGGGGCACTCCAGCCCCAGCTCTGGCGTGAAACCAGACAAAGGATAGGGGGAGTAACCACCCCCCTTCCTGGTCCCACCCATAGGAGGGACCTAGTGATAGTGCAGACCCCTTTAGCAGGATAAAGGTAGGAGCTGGTCCCATTCCAAATCAGATTAATCCTGACTTGAAAACTTTACAAGAAGAAACTCTGGACTTCAACATTCTGCTACAGAAGACTGAAGAAATCGCCCTGGTGGGCAAGGAGTGTCCACCCTGCACCAGCAGGCACCATCAAGCGTCCAGCGGCTTCACTTTGTCGTCTTCCCTCGAGGATCCAGACTTCAGAGCCTGACGAGACCCAGATTCCCAGACCTCTCCGACTTCAACTCACATCTGCAGCACAGCTGAGATCCGTGGGTGCGACGAGACACGTGGGACCTGCCATCTTGGAGAAACTGCACTTTGCTTCCAGCACGACTTCTGAGGTAACCTCGACAAAGTGCTTTGGGGATTGAGAAGCCCCAGTCCCGAGCAGCTCCGGCACCGAAGACCAGCCCTCCAGCATCCACAAGATCTGCGTGGGGCCCTTCTGCTTCTTTGCTGCTCGACGCGTTGTCTGGTCACTTGCCGGCTGGCTAGTGGCCTCCGAAACGATGATCCACGACATCAACACCACTGGTCTGGTTGCTCCAGACTGGCCCTTGCTTCCCTGCAAAGGAGAAGCACCCCGGACCCTCCTGGTCCGCACCAGACGCCTTTTCCACTCACTGAGTGGGTTGCCTTTCCCAAGGCCTGTTGATGCCGAATCCGGAAGCAACACCGCCGACTGTGAGAGCCTGCGTGGGACAGCTCGTGCCTCCATCCTGGTTGTCGAAGACACCATCTGGTCCACGTGGCTGCAGAGTCAAGCGTCCACTCTTCACCTGATCGCGACAACAGCATCTGGTTCCTTCCTGGTTCCACTCCAGTCACTGGCTAGTGACTTTGAACATTGTCCCCTCTGCTTTCAGGTCTTCAGCATTCCTGATCCACCCTTGGATCATACCGGACATCTTCCTCCTGGTCGCCTGCAGCATCATTTCTTTCAGGCTCCATAAACTTCAATGCAGAAACCCGACACGACTTCGCACCTATGCACCCGCAGCCCGTGGGTGAGGTAACAAGAGCATTTCGGTGCTCAAGGGTAGATTGACTCTCCTAGTGTCCAGATTCACAGTCGTTTTAGTCCTAACTAGTCAGGAATGTCGGTACTCACCTTTTTCTTGAACTGTACTGTCCATAGACGTTGTTACGCATTTCGCGTGTGAGTTCACACT
Source organism: Lissotriton vulgaris (assembly GCF_964263255.1). NCBI lineage: Eukaryota > Metazoa > Chordata > Amphibia > Caudata > Salamandridae > Lissotriton > Lissotriton vulgaris. The sequence goes on along the minus strand of NC_141696.1, from coordinate 778,826,159 downwards.
CTGCACACGCGTTCCATGGGCCTCCTATTACTTACCTAAAGTTAGGGTAGTGTAGTCCCAGCGATCCCACAGCCTCTGGACAGCTCCATTCCTTCTATCAACTTCCTTATACCACTTCTTTAGTATATGGTTTGTTGCGCCCCTAGGGCAACATTGTAATTTGTGCAACTTAATGTATTTTTCTTAAGAGTCTTGTCATGTGCCTAGCCCTCTGATCTCATAAAGAGTTCAGAGGAGTTTGTTAGTTAATAAATATCTTGTTTATTTTGGAGTGGAGAAGTGTGGCTCACTGGTTAAAGGAGGCATACCCTGAAGCAGAGGTCAGACCCGGGACCTGGGTTCAATTCCCGACGCGGCAGGGTCTGAGCCCAAGTGTCCACGGACTCGATAATTCTCACTTTGGTGCCTACTCGAATCATGGGTTCACACTCTGCAACTCTGGGCAATAGCTTGCTTAATCTCCACTATGGCCCCCGCGGCGGGATGCCTGGCTTTCACCTTGGGGAGGCCCAGTACGGGTTATCTCACAGGGAAAAAGCCAGGACGGGTTCCCAATGCAAGCGCCGAGATGCCCTAGGGTAAGTCGAGCGCTATGTAAGAACACACACACATACATACATACATACACATTTTCATAACTACCTGTGTGGTGTCCTTTCATTTGGTATTCAAGGGGTTATATGTGGTATAACAGCTGGCTTCACATGCCAAAAGAGTTTAGCCTAAGACTGCTTTGTCCATGCTACCATTAGGATAGCTGGTCTATAAGGTTGACTTACAACCAATCACCATAAAGTTGCTTGGACTGATACTAGGTGATCACTAGAATTAGTGAGCATCATATTTCAGGCCAACTTCTCACATGACGTACTTGCAGTTCTGGTGGGAAAGTGTTTGCTCATGCGCAATACAGCTGACATGGCCACTTTGTGTTCTCACATGCTCTGAGCTTGCATTGCCGCTTTTGCAAAGCTGTCTATTCTGCCTAAAACTTAATGCTTTAGTTATTATAAAATACTGGGAATAATATAGCAACTCATGGTATACAGTGAAATCATTTATTCTATGTATTAAAACTATTCTTTTCCATTTCATGTAACACTTCGAAAACTTGGCCTGTTCTAACGTGATCTTGCTTGAATCTGAGTCTGTGCGAGATCTGCAAATCTCCACAGAAATGACCTTTGGACGGAAGCCAGATGGCAACCCAAGCCAAGATGAGCCTGGGAGAGACCCTTCTCACCTAGTTGAAGAAGCCGAACTGTACTATATTTGTAACAATTGTATATGAAAATAGTATTCACCATTGTTATGTGAAAACATATGTCATGAAAACACAGAAAATAAGGGGTGGGTAAAAAGATTGAATATTAAGCCTGAGAAAGTCTAAATGTTAGGTGGTGTGATGACCTAACCTCCTTCTTTGTCCAATCAAAATTGGCCATCCTTACACTTGCAACATTGGGGGGTGGTACACTGACCCGAAAAACAGTATAACTAGCGTAGGTTTAGCTAGAGAAATTGTCCAACTTGTCCGAATAGCTGACCTGTCACTGACCCAATGCACTCTATAGGTGACTGAACTCAGAGGGCTGCGAAGCACTCTGTTGGAACGTTCGAGAAACCCATTCGGGGTTTATGCAGACTTAAAGTGCTGGCGAAGCACTTTGCTGGGAGGTTCGAGAACCCAATAAGGGTTATTGGCAGATTCCTTGCAGAGAGGGAGTAGCGCAGGCGTTGCAACTGAAGCTGCGGGTGTTGGTCGTACCCTTTGGTGAACCCGGTCCTGATCCAAATTCTGGGGTCATCCTGTCCTGACTGGTCATGAGCTGTACCTGCTCGCCTACTGGCATCTAAGTACTTGAGGGCTTGAGGGTCCTTTCCCGTCTTTTCCAAACTGACCCGTGGCCAGGGTTGGTCTTCACTCTATCCTAGGTAAATATAAAGTCTGTGTGGGTGAATGGCTTATCTATATTTGCATTTCTAATTCTCGAATATTGCAAAGCATAATTGCATACGTTCCTTTTTCTCCCCTGTCCCTTTATAAATGAGATTTTCATGTATTATTTGTCTATTAGCATTTTCCACTTTTCTACCTACCTTTAGCCAAATGCTAAATCGTTATTTTATAGTTTATGTTCCATTCTTACCCTCCCTGTAGAGAATAAGCACATCTGGATAAATCAAATTGCATAAGTTTAATTTCCTTTTAACAGTTAGTGAATTACGAAAGTCTACTTTGATTTAGCATGTTCCTTTCTTTAGCCTTTAGTGAAGTTGTGAAAGTCTGTTAATCTAAATTAGCATGTTCCTTATTTTTACCTTCCCTTTATTTTCCGATTTCTAGTATTTTCTGCCTTATTCATAGCTATACGATATTTCTAATTCTAGTTATAGATAGTCTTATCTGTGTTAATCTTTTGTCATGACATATGATGATGATGATGATTAGATAAAGGTTTTCAAAACTTCCTGAGTCTTTGGTTATTATAAAGAGTGCAAACATTTTAATTTTATATTGTATTGTGATGACTGCTTATCTTTTCAGCTAGCTCCTTGATCCATTGCGATTTTAGGTACATGTGACAAGGATTGGTAAGTCAGGTACATTGGAAATAAATAGAAAGGAACAGGGTTACTGGTAGTAGAGTGTAGGTTACTCGATTAAATAAGTGTAGTAAATAAATTATGGGCCCAAGTGTGCATATTTGGTAATAAAATAGTCAGGTGACCTGCGCGCTCTATCAGTAGAGTTCAAAAACTACAGCTAGGCACTTTGCCAAAAAAGGGTCATTTTTCATTGCGTAATCGAGGTGTGACCACGTTGCGTTTTGCACCATTTCCTGTCGCGGGCACTAGGCCAACCCACACAAGTGAGGTACCATTTTTCCTGTAAGACTTTGGGGAAAGTAGGGTGGGTAGAAATTTGTGGATCCACACAGATTCCAGAACTTTCCACCACAGAAAGGTGGGGAAAATGTGTTTTTTGGACAATTGTTTAGGTTTGCAAGGGATTCTGGGTAACAGAACCTGGTGGGAAGCAATCAAGTCACCCAATACTGAATTTCCATTGTTGTCTACTTTTCAAAAATGTATAGGTTTGCTAGGTTTCTCTAGGTGCCGGCAGAGGTAGAGTTCAAAAACTACAGCTAGGCACTTTGACAAAAAAGGGTCATTTTTCATTGCGTAATTGAGGTGTGACCATGTTGCGTTTTGCACCATTTCCTGTGGTGGGCACTAGGCCAACCCACACAAGTGAGGTACCATTTTTCCTGTAAGACTTTGGGGAAAGTAGGGTGGGTAGAAATTTGTGGATCCACACAGATTCCAGAACTTTTCACCACGGAAAGGTTGGGAAAATGTGTTTTTTTGACAATTTTTTAGGTTTGCAGGGGATTCTGGGTAACATAACCTGTTGGGGGGCAGTCAAGTCACCCCATCCTGGATTCCTCTGGGTGTCTACTTTTCAAAAATGTATAGGTTTGCTAGGTTTCCCTAGGTTCCGGCAGAGCTAGGGTTAAGAAATTACAGCTAGGCACTTTGCCAAAAAAGGGTCATTTCTCACTGCGAAATTGTGGTGTGACCACGTTGTGTTTTGCGCCGTTCCCTGTCACAGGCACTAGGCAGACCCACACAAGTGAGGTACCATTTTTCTCGTAAGACTCTGGGAATGCTGGGTGCGTGGAAAATTGTGGATCCACACAGATTCCAGAACTTTCCACCACAGAAATGTTGGGAGAATGTGTTTGTTTTGATAATTGTTTAGGTTTGCAAGGGATTCTGGGTAACAGAACCTGGTGGGAGGCAGTCAAGTCACCCAATCCTGGATTCCCCTGGCTGTGTACTTTTAAAAAATGTATAGGTTGGCTAGGTTTCCCTAGGTGCCGGCAGAGCTAGGGTTCAAAAACTACAGCTAGGCACTTTGCCAAAAAAGGTCTTTCTCACTGCGAAATTGAGGTGTGACCACGTTGCGTTTTGCGCCGTTCCCTGTCGCAGATACTAGGCCCACCCACACAAGTGAGGTACCATTTTTATCGTAAGACTCTGGGAATGCGGGGTGGGTGGAAAATTGTGGATCCACACAGATTCCAGAACTTTCCACCATAGAAATGTTGGGAGAATGTGTTTGTTTTGATAATTGTTTAGGTTTGCAAGGGATTCTGGGTAACAGAACCTGGTGGGAGTCAGTCAAGTCACCCAATCCTGGATTCCCCTGGCTGTGTACTTTTCAAAAATGTATAGGTTGGCTAGGTTTCCCTAGGTGCCGGCAGAGCTAGGGTTCAAAAACTACAGCTAGGCACTTTGCAAAAAAAGGGTCATTTTTCACTGCGAAATTGAGGTGTGACCACGTTGCGTTTTGCGCCGTTCCCTGTCGCAGGCACTAGGCCGACCCACACAAGTGAGGTACCATTTCTCTTGTAATACTTTGAGGAATGCGGGTGGGTGGAAAAATTTGGATCCACACAGATTCCAGAACTTTCCACCACAGAAATGTGGGGAAAATGTGTTTTTTTGGACAATTTTTTAGGTTTGCAAGGGATTCTGGGTAACAGAACCTGGTGGGAGCCAGTCAAGTCACCCCATCCTGGATTCCCCTGGGTGTCTAAGTTTCGAAAATGTATAGGTTTGTTAGGTTTCCCTGGATACCATCAGAGCTATGGTTAAAAAAATACAGCCAGGCACTTTGCCTAAAAAAGGGTCCTTTTTCACTGCGTAATTGAGGTGTGTCCACGTGATGTTTTGCGCCATTTGCTGTTGGGGGCACTAGGCCGAACCACACAAATGAGGTACCATTTTTCTCAGAAGACTTTGGCAAACGCAAGGTGGGTGGAAATTTGTGGATCCACGCAGATTCCAGAACTTTCCACCACAAAAATGTTGGGAAAATTTGTTTTTTTGGACAATTGTTTAGGTTTGGAAGGGATTCTTGGTAACAGAACCTGGTGGGAGCCAGTAAAGTCACCCCATTCTGGATTCCCCTGGGTGTCTAATTTTCCAAAATGTATAGGTTTGCTAGGTGTAACTGTGTATGTTCCACATGCAGTTGTAATTTTGTTGATCAGAACCAAAACTCAGTACCTCACACCTAGTCGGCTGACTAAGTATGAGAGAATTCTTTTAGGTGCAGGAAATGTAACCATTGCCCGATGTAATATCTTGAATCCAGCTACCCTCCTACCAAATTCCCTCACAGCAGGAGTGAAGGGAGAAGTTGAGCATGACTGCCTTGATCTGACTGAATATAGCACAAAACCATGCCCAGATATAAAGGAAGTGCCCCTAAATAATGAAGATTACGAGCTGTTTGTAGATGGCTCATGCCTGAGACATGAGGATGGAGGCTTAAGTGCTTCTTATGCAGTATGCACTTTAGGAGGTCCAGTGGTAGCATCCTATTTGTATGGAGTCAAGTCTGCACAAGTAGCCGAATTGGTTGCATTGGCAAAAGCCTGTAAATTTGGGAGGAACATGAAAATAACCATATACACTGATAGCCAGTATGGTTATGGGGTTGTGCATGACTTTGGCCAATTGTGGCTGCAAAGAGAGTTCCTGACTTCTTCAGGTACTCCTATCAGAAATGGAAATTTTGTGCAAGAATTAGTGGAAGCAATCCAGTTACCAAAAGAATTGGCAGTGGTCAAGTGCTCTGTTCACAAATCTGGCGATGACAAAGTGACAGCAGTTAATCGATATGTTTACCAACTGGCCCAACATTGTGCTAAATACAAAATAGCAATCAATACAAAGATGGGGGTAGGCGGAAACAGCTGCCAACTTATGGTGTTTGAAGAAATAAAAACATGGGAAGAACTGAGAGATTTGCAGAATGCAGCAGAACCAAAGGAAAAGGAAAGGTGGAGAAAATGTTATTGTCGGAGAAGGAATGAGGATGGTGTCATTGCTTACCTTGATGATATGCCTGTGTTGCCAGACTGCTTGCTTGCTCCTATGGCTAGATTGATACAAATTCAGATACCCATTTAGGAAGAGATGCAATGATTTGTGTCTTTAGACAGACATGGTTCAATTCAAAATTCTGAAACATAGCAGAGGCACTCTGCCAGAGGTGCTTAGTATGTCAGCAATTCAATCCCGGAAAGAAAACAGTAGTTTTACCAGGTACAATTGGAAAAGCAGAAGGTCCTTTCATAAGATTACAAATTGACTTTATTCAGTTACCCCCATGTCGAGGAATGAAGTACGTCCTCGTCATTGTCTGCCTGTTTTCAAAATGGGTAGAAGCTTATCCTGCACGCAGAAACAATAGCATCACTGTAGCCAAATTGTTACTGAGGGAAGTGATACCTAGGTACGGTTTTCCAGTCACAATTGAATCAGACAGAGGTGGGCATTCCCATAGCGAAATAATAAGACAAATCTGTGAAGCATTCAAAATTACACAAAAACTACACTGTGCATATCACCCAGAGGCTTCTGGAGTGGTAGAACAACTGAATGGCACAATCAAATGAAGATTGGGAAAAATGTGTGAATCGACTCAAATGAATGGCCAGATGCTTTGCCCCTTGTCTTGATGGGACTTAGAAGTATTCCAGACCGGAAGACAGGCTTGAGTCCCCATGAGATACTGAGGAGAAGAGCAATGCGGCAAGCATGGGTGCCAGGACACAAACTGATAAAAATATCTGATATGAACATACTAGAATACTGCAAACAACTGGGTGACCAAGTGCGTTCTATCTCTCACCAGATTGGGGAAGACGCCGTCGCTGGACCAGCAACTCGAGCCCATGACTTGAACCCAGGTGATTGGGTTGTAATTAAGAAACATACTCAGAAGAGTTGCCTTGCACCGAAGTGGGGAAAATGAAGACAGGTGATTCTGGTTACCATAACAGCGGTGAAGTGTGCAGGTGTGCCACGATGGATCCATGCCAGCCACACGAAGAAAGTGACTGAACCAGATGAAACTGCTGCTGAAGGTTGTGCAGCTGAGGGGTCTCCAGAAGTTGGTCCTGAAGTAGCTGAAGAAGAACAACCGAGATCCAGTCAAGATGATTGGGTCCCAGTAATTGACTTGACTCTCGATCCAATAAGAACAAGAAGAAAAACCTACTTAGATAGAGAGTGGGATAGTGAGTACGAGACAGGAATAGAAGGAGATAATCAGATCATCGAAATCCAAATCAAATCTGATGATGAGGAAGGCCAAATAGGGACAGAGCAGGTTATCGACACACCTCCAAAAACTCCTAAGCCTGAAAAGGGACAGATAGAAATTAGAGCAGAAGTTCAAGCGAAAGAAAATCAAAAGTTCAAAGTGCTTGAACAGGATCAGATAGAAATAGATAAATGTGTTCAGGAAGAAGAAATTGAAACAAAACAAAGCCAAATCCAGCACATACCTGAACAATGCCAGTTTAGTGACCAGGCAGAAGAAACTGAAATAAGACCTGGAACTAGTCAGACAGAGAAGGAAGAAGACACTGAAATAGATGTGCCACAACTGAGTGAAAATAAAAGAGCCTTTGAAGAGGGCCAAAGCACAGTGCCAGTTAAAAGATTCAAGAAAGGAGATAAAGTACCAAGATTTGTCAAAAGACTGAGACTGAGTCTAAAAACTATTGACGAAGAACTTGAGCAAGAAAATCAAGACTCCAGTAAAACTGACCAGTCTGGAACGAAGCCTAAGAGAAGAAATTGTTGTAAAACATGCTGCAAAGTATGTTTGTGTAGTATAGCATTAGTACTGATATTATGGATAGGACTAACAATAACTATTCTTTACATGATGAGTAAAGATACTAATTTGTAACCTACTAAACCAGTGACAGATGACACAGAAGAGCTACAAACAGAAGACGCACCACAAAGAGTAGATACACTAGAGAAAGCAGTTAGCCTTAAACAAACTAGAATGGACTTAGATACACCAGATGAGGAAGAACTACATTATCATGGAATCAAGAACAAAACTCATTTAAACGTATTTGCAAACCATTTAGTACATTACGTAGAAGCAATGGAAATAGAAGACTGTTACGTCTGTATGAAGCTACCTACTTCAGTAGCTGAGGGTGTGACCTACCATCACTTGACACTAACATGTGGAATATCCTGTAGTATTTTAGCTAGTTTATTCTATAAGAGAGGACCGTTACAGTATTATTACTCAAACATAGATGTGATATTTTCTAAACTTCCTGTGCGAAAAAATCTGAATCCTGTACATACTACTAGAGATGTAGCAAAATACATGGGTGAATATTTTCTAACTATAGGTAAAATAAGTATAGATGACGCACACAGAAATACCTTGACCTGTACATTACACGAACAAGAAAAAATGTTTCTAAATATGGTAGACAAAAGAAGAGAGAGTTTCCAAAAGAAAGCAAAGGACAAAAATCTGAAAATTCCCAAGTGGGCTGAAAATATAGAGAGCACCTCAAATGGTGGAGCTAATGCTGCATTGTTGCTGGATTTTGAAAATAAAGGGAAACTTTGTCTTGACAGAGAAAAGACTAGTTATTATAATAACATATTCATTGGTTCCAGTGAATGCGAACACAAATACAAGGTAATTGGAGGTTGGGGTTTCAAATATGGGTCAGAGACTGTGTTTCCTGGAATTTATTATATATGTGGGAACAAGGCTTACTTCAAATTGCCCAACCATTGGTACGGAAGTTGTTATTTTGGTATTTTCTTCCCAAAGATATACCATATGGGGAATATCACTGAAAGCACTGAAAACACTAATGGATTAGTACGTAGTAAAAGAGAAAGTGTAGGAGAAATAATAGGTGATATATTTAGTGCAATGATACCTACAGTGGGAGTGGCTCTGAATACACACAGAATTTGCAAATTGTCTACAGTAGTAGATCGTTATAAACTGACACTGCTGGAGGTTTCCTAATGGTTAATACCGAAATGGTTGCAATCAGATCTATGGTTTTACAAAATCGACTTGCTCTTGACACTTTATTGGCAAAAGAGGGCGGAGTCTGTAGAATGTTGAAAGCGCAACATTGTTGCACCCATATTCCAGATAAAAGTTTTGGAACTGAGAAATACGTGAGAAACATTACTAATTTGGAAAAAGAGCTCAAACCACATAGTGCCTGGAAGAGACTAACTGATGGTCTCTCCTCTGTAGGTAATTGGTTTTCTAATCTAGGTAGATGTCTTGTGAGTAAAATACTGATGCCAATAGCGGGAATAGGCTTGTTTGTGCTCATCATAATATTTTGCTGTAAATGTCGAAAACACAAAAAGAAGTATGCTGTGAATAAGAGAGGAGTGAAACGAAATGTTGAAGAACTCGAACTAAAAGAATTGAATAATAATATTTATAAAAAGATAAAAAATTCTCATCCTAATAAAGATGCAGAGAAAAGGCTGAATAGAAAATTTGAAATGGGTGAAATGTGAAAAGTTGGCATCTGGTTCGATTAACAGTGATGATAGTAAATATCATCAAAGAGGGGATTGATGGAGCAAGGATTCGCACGTTGAGCGACTTGCTTGTATCAAGAACCTCAAATAATGTTAATAAACTAAACCAACATGTACGTGTTACTAATATTGCACATTTTTACACTACACGGGGGTGTCCCAGTGAAGCTTGCCTATGTGTTTACGAAATCTAATACTCTTGCCATTAAAATGGCCGCTGCTACGCGGGAATATAGACTGCGCATGCGTCGGTCATACTCATGTGACGTGACGTGTAGGAGAGTAGGGTCTGCAATCCTATGGTCACCCCAGATTTTTGCTTTTTGCTTCACTGGTTTACGACTTTCTCTGGCGGTGGGCCTGCTAATCAGACCCACAGCCTAGCTGTTCTCTCTCTAAATTGACATCAATGTACTTTAGGTGCATTTACCAATTGGTATTGGGTCACTCTTGTAAGTCCTTGTACAGTGTACCATAGGTACCCAGGGCATAAGTGAACCCAAGGCCTACCAGGGTCTGCTGCATGTATTATGCCACCCCTGACTGGTCATCCAAATCTGACACAACTGCCTGATCAATCAGCTGGGGCAAGGTGGTGTAATCACCCTTTGCTTTAGATATAGTATACCTATATCTAAACCTAAAATGGACACATATACTCCTATAAGTCACTCCTATGGCAGGCCTTATCAATCCTGGAGGCAGAGTGCTTGGAATTATGTGAGATAGTGCTCTGGCATGAGCTGAGCCTGTCTGCAGCTTTCGGAACCAAGTCCTTTAGCTGTTTCCATGATAATGCTATACCATATACTCTTAAGTGCATTATAACCTCGCGGTTATTGCTAACTTTGGCATAGCATTATCAAATGATGTCGAGTAAGGTGTCATACGAATTGGAATACTACCCCCTCGCCAGTTCTGGTGATGGGGGTAGCATTCCACCCTTTTAGAGGGACACAACATGTATGTAACTGTGAACCCCGGTTAAAGTTAACTCGAGCTTCAGCATCACAAAATGGATGCTGCCACCACAGACACAAGTCTGACCTCCTGCTGCTGGGAGTCCTTCCAGCGAGGGTGGCCTGGCAAAGGGTTTCCTGCCTTTGGAGGTGCTAGCACCACCCCAGACAGGATTTTGTGTATTAGGTAGGACAGGGCTGAAAGGAATGAGACATGCCTGGGGCACACAAGGTGCCCTGTGCATACACTGGTTCAAACCAGTTGCTGGGGCACTCGAACCCCAGCTCTGGTGTGAAACCGGACAAAGGATAGGGGGAGTAACCACCCCCCTTCCTGGTCCCACCCATAGGAGGGACCTAGTGATAGTGCAGCCCCCTTTAGCAGGATAAAGGTAGGAGCTGGTCCCATTCCAAATCAGATTAATCCTGACTTGAAAACTTTACAAGAAGAAACTCTGGACTTCAACATTCTGCTACAGAAGACTGAAGAAATCGCCCTTGTGGGCAAGGAGTGTCCACCCTGCACCAGCAGGCACCATCAAGCGTCCAGCGGCTTCACTTTGTCATCTTCCCTCGAGGATCCAGACTTCAGAGCCTGACGAGACCCGGATTCCCAGACCTCTCCGACTTCAACTCACATCTGCAGCACAGCTGAGATCCGTGGGTGCGACGAGACACGTGGGACCTGCCGTCTTGGAGAAACTGCACTTTGCTTCCAGCACGACTTCTGAGGTAACCTCGACAAAGTGCTTTGGGGATTGAGAAGCCCCAGCCCCGAGCAGCTCCGGCAACGAAGACCAGCCCTCCAGCATCCACGAGATCTGCGTGGGGCCCTTCTGCCTCTTTGCTGCTTGACGCGTTGTCTGGTCACTTGCCGGCTGGCTAGTGGCCTCCGAAACGATGATCCACAACATCAACACCACTGGTCTGGTTGCTCCAGACTGGCCCTTGCTTCCCTGCAAAGGAGAAGCACCCCGGACCCTCCTGGTCCGCACCAGACGCCTTTTCCACTCACTGAGTGGGTTGCCTTTGCCAAGGCCTGTTGATGCCGAATCCGGAACCAACACTGCCGACAGTGAGAGCCTGCGTGGGACAGCTCGTGCCTCCATCCTGGTTGTCGAAGACACCATCTGGTCCACGTGGCTGCAGAGTCAAGCGTCCACTCTTCACCTGATCGCGACAACAGCATTTGGTTCCTTCCTGGTTCCACTCCAGTCACTGGCTAGTGACTTTGAACATTGTCCCCTCTGCTTTCAGGTCTTCAGCATTCCTGATCCACCCTTGGATCATACCGGACATCTTCCTCCTGGTCGCCTGCAGCATCATTTCTTTCAGGCTCCATAAACTTCAATGCAGAAACCCGACACGACTTCGCACCTATGCACCCGCAGCCCGTGGGTGAGGTAACAAGAGCATTTCGGTGCTCAAGGGTAGATTGACTCTCCTAGTGTCCAGATTCACAGTCGTTTTAGTCCTAACTAGTCAGGATTGTCGGTACTCACCTTTTTCTTGAACTGTACTGTCCATAGACGTTGTTACGCATTTCGCGTGTGAGTTCACACTCTGCACACGCGTTCCATGGGCCTCCTATCATCCTATTACTTACCTAAAGTTAGGGTAGTGTAGTCCCAGCGATCCCACAGCCTCTGGACAGCTCCATTCCTTCTATCGACTTCCTTATACCACTTCTTTAGTATATGGTTTGTTGCGCCCCTAGGGCAACATTGTAACTTGTGCAACTTAATGTATTTTTCTTAAGAGTCTTGTCATGTGCGTAGCCCTCTGATCTCATAAAGAGTTCAGAGGAGTTTGTTAGTTAATAAATATCTTGTTTATTTTGGAGTGGAGAAGTGTGGCTCACTGGTTAAAGGAGGCATACCCTGAAGCCGAGGTCGGACCCGGGACCAGGGTTCAATTCCCGACGCGGCAGGGTCTGAGCCCAAGTGTCCACGGACTCGATAATTCTCACTTTGGTGCCTACTCGAATCATGGGTTCACACTCTGCAACTCTGGGCAATAGCTTGCTTAATCTCCACTATGGCCCCCCGCGGCGGGATGCCTGGCTTTCACCTTGGGGAGGCCCAGTACGGGTTATCTCACAGGGAAAAAGCCAGGACGGGTTCCCAATGCAAGCGCCGAGATGCCCAGGGTAAGTCGAGCGCTATGTAAGAACACACACACATACATACATACATACATACACATTTTCATAACTACCTGTGTGGTGTCCTTTCATTTGGTATTCAAGTGGTTATATGTGGTAAAACAGCTGGCTTCACATGCCAAAAGAGTTTAGCCTAAGACTGCTTTGTCCATGCTACCATTAGGATAGCTGGTCTATAAGGTTGACTTACAACCAATCACCATAAAGTTGCTTGGACTGATACTAGGTGATCACTAGAATTAGTGAGCATCATATTTCAGGCCAACTTCTCACTTGACGTTCTTGCAGTTCTGGTGGGAAAGTGTTTGCTCATGCACAATACAGCTGACATGGCCACTTTGTGTTCTCACATGCTCTGAGCTTGCATTGCCGCTTTTGCAAAGCTGTCTGTTCTGCCTAAAACTTAATGCTTTAGTTATTATAAAATAATGGGAATAATATAGCAACTCATGGTATACAGTGAAATCATTTATTCTATGTATTAAAACTATTCTTTTCCATTTCATGTAACACTTCGAAAACTTGGCCTGTTCTAACGTGATCTTGCTTGAATCTGAGTCTGTGCGAGATCTGCAAATCTCCACAGAAATGACCTTTGGACGGAAGCCAGATGGCAACCCAAGCCAAGATGAGCCTGGGAGAGACCCTTCTCACCTAGTTGAAGAAGCCGAACTGTACTACATTTGTAACAATTGTATATGAAAATAGTATTCACCATTGTTATGTGAAAACATATGTCATGAAAACACAGAAAATAAGGGGTGGGTAAAAAGATTGAATATTAAGCCTGAGAAAGTCTAAATTTTAGGTGGTGTGATGACCTAACCTCCTTCTTTGTCCAATCAAAATTGGCCATCCTTACACTTGCAACATTGGGGGGTGGTACACTGACCCGAAAAACAGTATAACTAGCATAGGTTTTGCTAGAGAAATTGTCCAACTTGTCCGAATAGCTGACCTGTCACTGACCCAATGCACTCTATAGGTGACTGAACTCAGAGGGCTGCGAAGCACTCTGTTGGAACGTTCGAGAAACCCATTCGGGGTTTATGCAGACTTAAAGTGCTGGCGAAGCACTTTGCTGGGAGGTTCGAGAACCCAATAAGGGTTATTGGCAGATTCCTTGCAGAGAGGGAGTAGCGCAGGCGTTGCAACTGAAGCTGCGGGTGTTGGTCGTACCCTTTGGTGAACCCGGTCCTGATCCAAATTCTGGGGTCATCCTGTCCTGACTGGTCATGAGCTGTACCTGCTCGCCTACTGGCATCTAAGTACTTGAGGGCTTGAGGGTCCTTTCCCGTCTTTTCCAAACTGACCCGTGGCCAGGGTTGGTCTTCACTCTATCCTAGGTAAATATAAAGTCTGTGTGGGTGAATGGCTTATCTATATTTGCATTTCTAATTCTCGAATATTGCAAAGCATAATTGCATACGTTCCTTTTTCTCCCCTGTCCCTTTATAAATGAGATTTTCATGTATTATTTGTCTATTAGCATTTTCCACTTTTCTACCTACCTTTAGCCAAATGCTAAATCGTTATTGTATAGTTTATGTTCCATTCTTACCCTCCCTATAGAGAATAAGCACATCTGGATAAATCAAATTGCATAAGTTTCATTTCCTTTTAACAGTTAGTGAATTACGAAAGTCTACTTTGATTTAGCATGTTCCTTTCTTTAGCCTTTAGTGAAGTTGTGAAAGTCTGTTAATCTAAATTAGCATGTTCCTTATTTTTACCTTCCCTTTATTTTCCGATTTCTAGTATTTTCTGCCTTATTCATAGCTATACGATATTTCTAATTCTAGTTATAGATAGTCTTATCTGTGTTAATCTTTTGTCATGACATATGAAGATGATGATGATTAGATAAAGGTTTTCAAAACTTCCTGAGTCTGTGGTTATTATAAAGAGTGCAAACATTTTAATTTTATATTGTATTGTGATGACTGCTTATCTTTTCAGCTAGCTCCTTGATCCATTGCGATTTTAGGTACCTGTGACAAGGATTGGTAAGTCAGGTACATTGGAAATAAATAGAAAGGAACAGGGTTACTGGTAGTAGAGTGTAGGTTACTCGATTAAATAAGTGTAGTAAATAAATTATGGGCCCAAGTGTGCATATTTGGTAATAAAATAGTCAGGTGACCTGCGCTCTCTATCAGTAGAGTTCAAAAACTACAGCTAGGCACTTTGCCAAAAAAGGGTCATTTTTCATTGCGTAATCGAGGTGTGACCACGTTGCGTTTTGCACCATTTCCTGTCGCGGGCACTAGGCCAACCCACACAAGTGAGGTACCATTTTTCCTGTAAGACTTTGGGGAAAGTAGGGTGGGTAGAAATTTGTGGATCCACACAGATTCCAGAACTTTCCACCACAGAAAGGTGGGGAAAATGTGTTTTTTGGACAATTGTTTAGGTTTGCAAGGGATTCTGGGTAACAGAACCTGGTGGGAAGCAATCAAGTCACCCAATACTGAATTTCCATTGTTGTCTACCTTTCAAAAATGTATAGGTTTGCTAGGTTTCTCTAGGTGCCGGCAGAGGTAGAGTTCAAAAACTACAGCTAGGCACTTTGACAAAAAAGGGTCATTTTTCATTGCGTAATCGAGGTGTGACCACGTTGCGTTTTGCGCCGTTCCCTGTCACAGGCACTAGGCAGACCCACACAAGTGAGGTACCATTTCTCTTGTAATACTTTGAGGAATGCGGGGTGGGTGGAAAAATTTGGATCCACACAGATTCCAGAACTTTCCACCACAGAAATGTAGGGAAAATGTGTTTTTTTGGAAAAAATTTTAGGTTTGCAAGGGATTCTGGGTAACAGAACCTGGTGGGAGCCAGTCAAGTCACCCCATCCTGGATTCCCCTGGGTGTTTAATTTTCCAAAATGTATAGGTTTGTTAGGTTTCCCTGGATACCAGCAGAGCTATGGTTAAAAAAATACAGCCAGGCACTTTGCCTAAAAAAAGGTCATTTTTCACTGCTTAATTGAGGTGTGTCCACGTGGTGTTTTGCGCCATTTGCTGTTGGGGGCACTAGGCCGAACCACACAAATGAGGTACCATTTTTATGAGAAGACTGCGGCAAACGCAAGGTGGGTGGAAATTTGTGGATCCACGCAGATTCCAGAACCTTCCACCACAGAAATGTGTGGAAAATGTGTTTTTTTTTTACAATGTTTTAGGTTTGCCAAGGGATTCTGGGTAACAGAACCTGGTGGAAAGCAGTCAAGTCACCCAATCCTGAATTCCCCTGGGTGTCTACTTTTCAAAAATGTATAGGTTTGCTAGGTTTCCGTAGGTTCCGGCAGAGCTAGGGTTAAGAAATTACAGCTAGGCACTTTGCCAAGAAAAGGGTCATTTTTCATTGCGTAATTGTGGTGTGACCACATTGCGTTTTGCACAGTTTCCTGTCACGGGCACTAGGCCAACCCACACAAGTGAGGTAGCATTTTTCTTGTAAGACTTTGGGGAACGTGGGGTGGGTAGACATTTGTGGATGCACACAGATTCCAGAACTTTCCACCACAGAAAGGTGGGGAAAATGTGTTTTGTTTTACAATGTTTTAGGTTTGCAGGGGACTCTGGGTAACATAACCTGGTGGGGGCAGTCAAGTCACCCCATCCTGGATTCCCCTTGGTGTCTAGTTTTTAAAAATGTATAGGTTTGCTAGGTTTCTCTAGGTGCCGGCAAAGCTAGGGTTCAAAAACCACAGCTAGGCACTTTGCCAAAAAAGGGTCATTTCTCACTGCGAAATTGTGGTGTGACCACGTTGCGTTTTGCGCCGTTCCCTGTCGCAGGCACTAGGCCGACCCACACAAGTGAGGTACCATTTTTCTCGTAAGACTCTGGGAATGCTGGGTGGGTGGAAAATTGTGGATCCACACAGATTCCAGAACTTTCCACCACAGAAATGTTGGGAGAATGTGTTTGTTTTGATAATTGTTTAGGTTTGCAAGGGATTCTGGGTAACAGAACCTGGTGGGAGGCAGTCAAGTCACCCAATCCTGGATTCCCCTGGCTGTGTACTTTTCAAAAATGTATAGGTTGGCTAGGTTTCCCTAGGTGCCGGCAGAGCTAGGGTTAAAAAACTACAGCTAGGCACTTTGCCAAAAAAGGTCATTTCTCACTGCGAAATTGAGGTGTGACCACGTTGCGTTTTGCGCCGTTCCCTGTCGCAGGTACTAGGCCGACCCACACAAGTGAGGTACCATTTTTATCGTAAGACTCTGGGAATGCGGGGTGAGTGGAAAATTGTGGATCCACACAGATTCCAGAACTTTCCACCACAGAAATGTTGGGAGAATGTGTTTGTTTTGATAATTGTTTAGGTTTGCAAGGGATTCTGGGTAACAGAACCTGGTGGGAGTCAGTCAAGTCACCCAATCCTGGATTCCCCTGGCTGTGTACTTTTCAAAAATGTATAGGTTGGCTAGGTTTCCCTAGGTGCCGGCAGAGCTAGGGTTCAAAAACTACAGCTAGGCACTTTGCAAAAAAAGGGTCATTTTTCACTGCGAAATTGAGGTGTGACCACGTTGCGTTTTGCGCCGTTCCCTGTCGCAGGCACTAGGCCGACCCACACAAGTGAGGTACCATTTCTCTTGTAATACTTTGAGGAATGCGGGTGGGTGGAAAAATTTGGATCCACACAGATTCCAGAACTTTCCACCACAGAAATGTGGGGAAAATGTGTTTTTTTGGACAATTTTTTAGGTTTGCAAGGGATTCTGGGTAACAGAACCTGGTGGGAGCCAGTCAAGTCACCCCATCCTGGATTCCCCTGGGTGTCTAAGTTTCCAAAATGTATAGGTTTGTTAGGTTTCCCTGGATACCATCAGAGCTATGGTTAAAAAAATACAGCCAGGCACTTTGCCTAAAAAAGGGTCATTTTTCACTGCGTAATTGAGGTGTGTCCATGTGGTGTTTTGCGCCCATTGCTGTTGGGGGCACTAGGCCGAACCACACAAATGAGGTACCATTTTTCTCAAAAGACTTTGGCAAACGCAAGGTGGGTGGAAATTTGTGGATCCACGCAGATTCCAGAACTTTCCACCACAAAAATATTGGGAAAATGTGTTTTTTTGGACAATTGTTTAGGTTTGGAAGGGATTCTTGGTAACAGAACCTGGTGGGAGCCAGTCAAGTCACCCCATCCTGGATTCCCCTGGGTGTCTAATTTTCCAAAATGTATAGGTTTGCTAGGTTTCCCTCCGTACCAGCAGAGCTATGGTTAAAAAAATACAGCCAGGCACTTTGCCTAAAAAAGGGTCATTTTTTACTGCGAAATTGAGGTGTGTCCAAGTGGTGTTTTGCGCCGTTTGCTGTTGGGGGCACTAGGTCGAACCACACAAATGACGTACCATTTTTCTCAGAAGACTTTGGCAAACGCAAGGTGGGTGGAATTTTGTGGATCCAGGCAGATTCCAGAACTTTCCACCACAGAAATGTGTAGAAAATGTGTTTTTTTTGACAATTTTTTAGGTTTGCAAGAGATTCTGGGTAACAGAACCTGCCGGGAAGCAGTCAAGTCACCCAATCTTAAATTCCCCTGGGTGTCTACTTTTCAAAAATGTATAGGTTTGCTAGGTTTCTCTAGGTGCCGGCAGAGGTAGAGTTCAAAAACTACATCTAGGCACTTTGCCAAAAAAAGGGTCATTTTTCATTGCGTAATTGTGGAGTGACCACGTTGCGTTTTGCACAGTTTCCTGTCACGGGCACTAGGCTAGCCCACACAAGTGAGGTCCCATTTTTCTTGTAAGCCTTAGGGGAACGTGGGGTGGGTAGACATTTGTGGATCCACACAGATTCCAGAACTTTCCACCACAGAAAGGTGGGGAAAATGTGTTTTTTTTCTGACAATGTTTTAGGTTTGCAGGGGATTCTGGGTATCATAACCTGGTGGGGGGCAGTCAAGTCACCCCAGCCTGGATTCCCCTTTGTGTCTAGTTTTCAAAAATGTATAGGTTTGCTAGGTTTCTCTAGGTGCCGGCGAAGCTAGGGTTAAAAAACCACAGCTAGGCACTTTGCCAAAAAAGGGTAATTTCTCACTGCGAAATTGTGGTGTGACAGCGTTGCGTTTTGCGCCATTCCCTGTCGCAGGCACTAGGCCGACCCACACAAGTGAGGTACCATTTTTCTCGTAAGACTCTGGGAATGCAGGGTGGGTGGAAAATTGTGGATCCACACAGATTCCAGAACTTTCCACCACAGAAATGTTGGGAGAATGTGTTTGTTTTCATAATTGTTTAGGTTTGCAAGGGATTCTGGGTAACAGAACCTGGTGGGAGGCAGTCAAATCACCCAATTCTGGATTCCCCTGGCTGTGTACTTTTCAAAAATGTATAGGTGGGCTAGGTTTCCCTAGGTGCCGGCAGAGCTAGGTTTCAAAAACTACATCTAGGCACTTTGCCAAAAAAAGGGTCATTTTTCATTGCGTAATTGTGGAGTGACCACGTTGCGTTTTGCACAGTTTCCTGTCACGGGCACTAGGCCAACCCACACAAGTGAGGTCCCATTTTTCTTGTAAGCCTTAGGGGAACGTGGGGTGGGTAGACATTTGTGGATCCACACAGATTCCAGAACTTTCCACCACAGAAAGGTGGGGAAAATTTGTTTTTTTCTGACAATGTTTTAGGTTTGCAGGGGATTCTGGGTAACATAACCTGGTGGGGGGCAGTCAAGTCACCCCAGCCTGGATTCCCCTTTGTGTCTAGTTTTCAAAAATGTATAGGTTTGCTAGGTTTCTCTAGGTGCCGGCAAAGCTAGGGTTAAAAAACCACAGCTAGGCACTTTGCCAAAAAAGGGTCATTTCTCACTGCGAAATTGTGGTGTGACAGCGTTGCGTTTTGCGCCATTCCCTGTCGCAGGCACTAGGCCGACCCACACAAGTGAGGTACCATTTTTCTCGTAAGACTCTGGGAATGCAGGGTGGGTGGAAAATTGTGGATCCACACAGATTCCAGAACTTTCCACCACAGAAATGTTGGGAGAATGTGTTTGTTTTCATAATTGTTTAGGTTTGCCAGGGATTCTGGGTAACAGAACCTGGTGGGAGGCAGTCAAATCACCCAATTCTGGATTCCCCTGGCTGTGTACTTTTCAAAAATGCATAGGTGGGCTAGGTTTCCCTAGGTGCCGGCAGAGCTAGGGTTCAAAAACTACAGCTAGGCACTTTGCAAAAAAAGGGTCATTTTTCACTGCGAAATTGAGGTGTGACCATGTTGCGTTTTGTGCCATTTCCTGTCGCGGGCACTAGGCCGTCCCACACAAGTGAGGTACCATTTTTCTCGAAAGACCTTGGGAAATGCGGGGTGGGTAGAAATTTGTGGAGCAACACAGATTCCAGGACTTTCCACCACAGAAATGTGGGTTTAAAAAAATAATAATTAGGTGTGCAAGGGATTTGGGTAACAGAACCTGTGGGAGGCAGTCATGTAGTGTAGTTCCTGGGGGGCGTGGCTTGGACGCCGATCTGGATGGCGGCGTGAGCTCGCAGCTCCGCGCGGAATCCCGTTAATTCTCCTGTTTTCGGGACCCTAGGCGACCCGAAGACGACGTTCCTGCCCTCTGAAGTGTGAGGGGACAGCTGGGCACAATTGGAGGGTCGCTGGGGGACTGCTGGCCCCGAGAAGATCGAGAGAAGAGGCGGCCGAGGTGCTGCCGAGGGTGCGAAGAAAATGGCGGCGAGGAGGTCGGACGGCCCCGAACTTCAGCCCTGAGCCAAGTTGTCGCCGAGTGGCAAGAGCTCCTGCACTCGGCTGCCCGAGGCACTAGGATCGGCGGTGCTGTGTCCTGAGACCAGGGGACGCTGTCCTGATTCGCCCAGGAGCTTGGGGACCTTCGTTGGCCGCCGCCCTGAGGCTCATCCTTCCCCCCTCAGGCTTCGGAGGGGGGTGACGGAACGGAGCTCGTCTACCTGGCCATTGCTCCTGAGAAAGTCGGTGGGGACATTGCACTGCCCGGTGCCCGGAGACTGGCACGGAACCACGGGCGTCCACGCAAGACTGGACCTGTGACGCAGCACCTTGGCATGGCGGCGATCGGAGGGCCGATGCCCGGGAGTCGCGAGGGGGATTCAGCGACATCTACTCAGCTGGGCGAGAGTCCCTCCCCGGAGCTTGACCAAGAACAGCGGCTGAACCGGCGTTTGGATGCCATACTTGATGCGATCACCTCCACTAAGGAAGCATTGCACCATGACATTGCCCAAGTGGCCACGGGCCTGGGGCTACTACGCGCGGATCACGCGAAGCTGGCGGACAGGGTCAAGGACCATGACCAACTGTTGCTGGACCTGAAGCCATCGGTGGTGACCGCGGAGCACAGGATCACGGACATTTTGGCCCGACTGGACTCACTGGAGCGGAGGGCGGAGGATGCCGAAGGCCGCAATAGACGGAACAACGTGCGGGTCGTAAGCCTGCCGGAACGAATTGAGGGGGAGGATGCGGTAGCCTATATGGAGAACTGGTTCCGCACTGTGGTGGCGCCGGAGGGGCTTACTCCTTTTTTCACCCTGGAGCGAGCTCACCGGGTGCCTGCTCGCCCGCCGGGGCTTGGCCGCCCCCCCCGACTGATGGTGGTGCGGCTCCTCCACTACAAGGACCGGGATCTCCTCATCCAGCGGGCCAGGATGTCGGGCCCGTATGAGGTGGAGAACAGTAAGGTCACGATCTTCCCGGACTACACTCAAGCGGTCCAGAAGAACAGGGCATCGTTCCTTGCGGTGAAGAAGGAGCTCAGGGAAGAAGGCATCCAGTACTCCTTGCTCTACCCGGCTAAGCTGCGGATCATAATGGATGGCTCTACACACTTTTTTCAGACTCCGGATGAAGTTTGGCAATGGCTGGAGTCATATAGAGCGGGGACGGACAGATCGCATAAAAGTAGGCGAGACCAACCCAAGCAGCCCCGGGTGAGGCAGTCACAACGCATCAGATCCCGCAACAGGCGCCAGCGGGAGAAACGGGAGGCTCAAATGGCGGCGGAGAAGAGGGATGCGCTCGCAGCGACGGCGGCCATTACAGGGTCGCAACAGAACAGTGAACGGGCAGAAACGGACTCGGGAGGGGAAGGCAGCAGGACGGGAGAGGAACTCTCAGAGGCGGAAAGCTCGAAGGGGCCGATAGTGACCCCACAGACATCGGATGGTATTTTCTGCGGCTGAGATAGAATTGGGACTAGATCGAGACTTCATGGTAGGGTGGTATCCTGTTGCCGGAGGGCGGGTTGCCGGGAGGGGGAGCTGTGTGCTTCGGAGGGGATGAAGGCGCGGGGCGCGGGCTCCGCTTGCTGGGGTCGGCGGTGACTCACCCCCCTTGGGCCCCTAAGGCCGACTGTGGTGGAGACCACAGGGTAAGAGTGCGAGAAGTTGGTTCAAGGTTTGGATGGGGGCGGCCATTGGGTTCGTGTGCTCTGTCCTGGGGAGTGGGGTTTGGGGAGTTTTTCAGTTTTGGGAATGTTCGGGGGGGGCAACTGCATTGGGGGGGCTATGAACCTTCGTTATTTGAATCGGACTGTGCGAAGTTGGAATGGGGACATTACCTAATTTGAAGTGCCTGACGTGGAATGTCCGGGGGCTGCGGACTATGGTGAAACGGCACAAAGTACATGCATATCTAGTACGCAGGGGGGTTCAGATTGCTATGCTCCAAGAGACTCATCTCACCAAAAAAGAGTGCGCTGCCTTGCAGAAAAGATGGCGGGGCCAGGTGTTTGGCACCACTTACTCAGCGTATGCCAGGGGGGTGTCGATCTGGGTGAGGGCGGGGATACCCTTTCAAGTGCTGAATCAAGTAGTGGATCCGGATGGCCGGTTTGTGGCGGTGGAGGGGAGGTTATATGGACGGGATGTGGTTTTCTGCTGTGTCTATGCACCGAACACTGACCAAGCCCGATACTTTGATAGCCTCTCGGGGTCCTTGGCCTCTTTCCTGGCGGGTCCGATAGTGTTGGGGGGGGACTTCAACTTGATCACGGATGTAGCTCTGGATAGGTCCCATCCCCCCCTGGTGGACTCCCCGGTGCGCAGGCTGGCCGCGCACAGGAAGGACTGGCAGGAACGATGGGGGTTGCTGGATGTCTGGAGGGAGCGGCACAGGGGAGCCAGGGATTATTCCTTTTATTCTGCTCTCCATGATCTGCATGTCAGGATTGATTCGGTGCTCTGCGGTGGATCCCTAGCCCCATTGATTTCCCATGCGGAGTACCTGGCTAGGACTATCTCCGATCATAACCCCCTATTAGTACACATTCAGTGGCAGAGAGAGCTCTCAGTGATACCAACATGGCGGCTTCGGCCGGAGACGCTTGAGGATTCTGTGTTCAGCGACGCGGTTCGGCAGGGCATTGATAACTATTTCGGAGCGAATGAGGGCACGGCTACGAGTAGGTCCACTGAATGGGATGCAATGAAAGTGGTGGTGAGAGGGGTGTGCTTGGGTAGGTTCTCGAATGCTCGCACGACTGTATTGAACGACCTAATGAAAGCGGAAGAAACTTTGAGGGACTTGGAGCGCCGCAGGCCGGCTAGACCAGATTTACAGGCCCAGTTATTGGAAGCGAAGGAAGTGGTTGCCGCCGAGACGGAACGTTTAAGGTGTTATGACTACAGGCAGTATATCCTTAGGGCACACGCAGAAAGGGACAAGGTGGGTACCCTCTTGGCCAGACTAGCTAACCCGGAACTTAGGGGCTGCCCGATCCTCAGCATTAATAATGCGCAGGGAGAAATGGTGTACTCCCAGGCTGCGGTATTGGAACGTTTTAGGGGGTATTATGAGGAGTTATACCAGAGTCAGCTGAGAGTGGGGGTTCAGGACATAGCGGAATACCTGGGGGAGAGGCAGCTTCCGGTCCTGGACGAGGAGGACGCAAAGGAGCTGGGTAGCCCGATCACGCTCACGGAAATACGGGTGGCCATCAAACGTATGGCCCGCAACAAGACGCCCGGGGTGGACGGACTGCCGATTGAATTTTATCAACAGTATGTGGACAGCTTGGCTCCCAGGCTGCTGGTGGTATATACGGAAGCTTTCGAGGCGGGGGCATTGCCTGGGTCCATGCGGTACCGCTCCTAAAGCCTGGCCGGGATGCCGCGGATGTGAGGTCTTATCGCCCGCTATCCATGCTGACGGTAGATTATAAGATCTTGAGCCGAATCCTAGCCACCAGGCTGGCCCCACATATGACGGGCCTGGTCCACAAAGACCAGGCCGGGTTTATACCCACGAGGAGCACGGCGCTGAATATCCGCCGCCTGGTGGGAATAATGGACGCCATCTTGGACGGGGAGGGAGCTCCGGCGGTCCTGTCTGTGGACATCGAGAAGGCCTTTGATAGTTTGGAATGGTCTTTCCTGGATGGAGTGTTAGAGAGGTTTGGCATGGGCGAGGGGTTCCGAAGGTGGACGAGGGTCTTATATACCTCGGCAACGGCGAGAGTGGGTTTGGGCGGCCTGGTGTCTGCGGAATACCCGGTGGGCAGGGGTACACGACAGGGATGTTCTCTCTCCCCCCTATTGTTTGCTCTGGCGATGGAACCCTTGGCGGTCCATGCGAGGTCAGGTGACAGGTACGAGGGGATAGTCAGCGGCGGGCAGTGGCATTATATATCGCTATATGCGGATGACTTGCTCCTGTACCTGGCTGACACCTCGGGGGCGTTGGTCGGAGCGATGGATCTGTTGTCTGAGTTTGGCCGGCTGTCGGGCCTTAAGGTCAACTGGGCGAAGACTTGTGTGTTCCCGCTGCGAGCGGGCTCGCCAGTCCCTAGCAGCGATTTGGGGGTGGTATGGGAGCCCTCTTGCATCACCTATTTGGGTGTTCGCATCTACCACGCAACTGCGGACCTATTGGAGGGCAACATTGGTCGCTGTGTCCGGGCACTGCGGGGCAGCTTGTCTTTCTGGTCGACCCTCCCGCTGACGGTTCTGGGTAGGATTGCACTGTTGAAAATGGTGGCGCTCCCCCGCTTCCTCTATTATTTCCGAACGCTGCCTGTCTGGATTCCCCAGGGGGTATTTAGAGACCTGCGGTCAATGATAATTGGCTTCCTGTGGGGCCATGGCCGCCGTAGAGTGGCCCTGAGCACGCTACTTCGCCCCAAGCTAGAAGGGGGCATGGCTGTGCCCGACTTCGAGCTGTATTATCTGGCGGCGCAGTTGCAGGTCCTTACACAGAACGTAGCTAGGGTGTTTCCGGGTCCAGAGGAGGACCGGGATCGGGGGATACAACGCCACGTGCTGTCCTACATCATCATGCAACAGAGGCTCGAGTTACGGGCCCCCACCGTGGAAGAGCGGACGCTCCGGCTGTGCTGGCAGAGGAGCCTTCGGAGAGCGAGGGCATCGCGGCCTTATGCACCGGAGATTCCGATCGGAATGCTGACGGCTTTGCCGCACGGGGGAGATTGGTCCCCGTTGCTGGATTGGGAAGAGGCGGGACTGCAGGTAGTGGGCGACTTGTACATAGACGGGGCTTTGGCGCCGTTCGAAGTGCTCCGGGACCAGTTTGGGCTGCCTGATGGGGGTTTCCTATTACACGCGGCAGTGGTGGCTGCCATGCAGAAGCACTGGAAAGGGGGGCTCATGGAACCCACAACGACTATGGCGTGTCAATATGTGGTGATGGCGGCTGGTACGTTCAAAGCTGTGACGTGCCTCCATAATAGGATGCTGAATGAGGGACTGGAACCACTCCAAGGGCTCAAGGCTAAATGGGAGGTGAGCGTAGGCCGACCCATACCGGATATGGCGTGGGGCCACATCCTGCGGCGCACGTGGAAGGGCACGAGAAATGCGCGCTTTCAGCAGGTACATTTCTATGTGCTTCATAGGGCTTACTTAACTCCTGAGAAATTACAGCGGTACTTTCAGGTGCCGGATGCCCGATGCCCATGGTGTTCGTCTCTGGGAGCGGACATGGACCATTTGTTTTGGGGGTGCTCACACCTGGGGACCTATTGGGCGGAGGTAGGGGAACTCCTGAATGAAGTGACTGACAGGGAGGTGGAATTCGATATGGCAGCGTGCCTGCTGCTCTGGTTCCCGCATATTAAACACACCAAGGTGATAAGCAAATTCATAGACCTGGGTCTGATATTGGCGCAGAGGGAAATATTGTGGCATTGGAAGTCCAGGGGGGGGCCCTCACTGCGTAGATGGAAGAATGAACTGCTGCGTTGGTCTGACTGCGAGAGTGTGCTCCGGATGAAGCAGGCTGTCAAGATGGGGAATGAGAAGGCATTGGATGCGGCGCGTGCATGGGAGTTAGTGGTACAGGCTTTGCGTGATTCTTTGGTAGAGGATGAGGATGGTGAGAACTAAGCCGATGGACACCGCGGGGCGAACACAGAAGTATTATACCACGCGCTGTAGTGGATCCATCCAATTCGACAGGATGAGGCACACACCTTAGCAGTTGCCAGGGGAGGGGGGGCTTTGGGGGGGCTGGTTAACGGGAGTTTGGGGGGGGGCGGAAGCCATTAGATGGTTGCTCGTTAGGGCACCTTGGATCTACTAGGACGGTGGGTACTGTGTGGAGTGTGGAATGGCTGGGGAGAGCGGCCAGGTGTGACAACCCATAGCACCTAGGGCAGGTCCCGACAAGGGCGGTACCACTGATTATCACTGGGATGGCTGACGGGAGTGTTGTTGTGGGTGGGGGGGTAAAAGCAGATACGCAAAATGATATTTCAACCATGGTCCCTATAGGACGTGCACCGTGATGTTTTCCTATTGAACGAAGTAATATGCCGCCCGGCGTCCGGGATGCGGGCTGAATGGCTGTGTACGACTGGGATTTCTTATTGGACGGGGGGATATCACGAGTGAACTGGCTGATTACCTGTATCCTGTGGTTTATAACTCTGCAATAAAAATATATTTAAAAAAAAAAAAATGTAGTGTAGTTCCTATTTTCCCAATAGGCTCTGCGCATTGGAATAACATAAACCATAGTTTAGATGTAGGACTAGGTCTCTATTGAATATGTTAGACTTAATTAGGTTTGCCAGCTAGCTCAGAGGTCACTAGAAACTTTCTCGAATGAACAGGGATGAGTGAACTTCCCTGATTAGACAAGAAGGGATTAGCTTCTGACAACCGCATAAACATAACAACTTTGCTCCCCCAGAATAAGGAGTATATCTCCAGAGTGTGAAAACAATAGATAGCTATTTCACTCAGTCGATCGTGCATACTTAGTTTCACCAGAGTGCAGAGAAATAGAGAGACAGGTTTTCAATAAAAGGTGTTATTTATTGAGCAGTCTTCTTTCTCATGCAAGAGAAGTGAATTGCTACAATTGCAATACTTGTCATAAAGTAAAGTGCGTACAGTAAAAGGAGTATTATGAAATAATACTGTAAAAGCATTGATATGGTTTCTGAGCCATATGATACTTAAAAAGTATAAAATATATACAATTACATACAATGATAAAAGTTGATTAAACGTACTCAACTGATGTTTCTAAATACGCCTACCCCATTGTACCTAACCTAAGCCTAGTACGTGGGAAGGAGTAAAGGAGTTTTTAAGTTAAGTTAGTTTTGCCAAGAATCTGACTCAAGAATTCTCTAAGGATCTAATCAGCTCCGTACCTTGGTTTTAGAATGAAGGAGGTCTTGTATCTCGCTCTCAGGACCCGATCTCCCAGTGACCCGCAAGGGTGACTGGAAACACTGGAGCTGGATTTTCTCAGCAGGAGAAAAAGACAGCGTCTTTCTCAGTGCGTTCAATGGGAGGGACGGCTTCCTTCGGCACTCACATCAGCTGGGCTTTGGATAAGTAGATAGCCGCTCTGCTCCAAACCACCGTGTGTTGCTTAAGGCAAACACTGGTATATTTATACCTGGAAGGTGCCGTGTTTGACGTAAGGTTGGAAATAAGACGTCAATGAAAGATGTCACTAAGAACTGGCCATTCTTTCGGACTCGCAGGAGTTCTGGGACAAATCAAAACAAAAGCATGAGGAATTCCCAGGTTGCTGGAGGTTTGGTTTGCTGAAAGAACTCGTTGTACTTTCTAGGAGTCTAAGGAAGTAGCCTTGCCATATTTGGATTGCATTGGCTATTACTAAATATGGATATGATTCTTATGCCTTTATACAGGTATGTTTTGTTATAACCACATAAGGGCATACATCGGGAATATTTAATTAGGGTCCTTGATACGATCACAACACCCACTCCACGTATAATGTCCATCATTACTAAATACTAAGCAATATATAAACATATAGGTATGCATGTGTTTTCCAGCCCACCCCAAAATACATCAAATGCATTAGAAATGATATAGATACACGAAAATGAGTATTATACTGTACGCTTTTAAGCAGTGGTGTCATTCAGATAATGCAAATATAAATTTCAGCTGAATGAATTGCGAAAATTACATTTATGAAATGGCTCTTAATACAGAAAAAAAGGTCGAGACCATTTCATCACATATTTATACAAGATTGTACATGTGCTAGAGGCTGATGTAAAATATTGTCTCTAGAGTCTCTAGGAATAGAAGCTATGTTCTCTAAGAATAGTTCTACTTTAAGCAGAGTACCTTGTGCCAAAAAAAGTAAATATTTTGGAAGTTGCGAAAAATAATTTTGCTTTCAAAGGAAAAAAATAGTTCCAAATGTTTTCAGCAGGGCGGTTTATAAAAACTGAAGACCGAATTCAGAGTTCATGGAACGCTGTGTGCTCACTATTTCAATTGTTATTCTCGTTGTTAGGAGAGAACAGTACCTCAGCTAGACCAGCAAAAAATTTGTCTACAACAGTAGGCGAAAGTTGGGCCAACGCTGAAAAATCAGAAATAGTGCATATATGCGATGCATTGCCATCATCGGTGTTTAGATCAGCAATGTTCACAGAAGGTTGTACCTGTGTTCTGCCGCTTTCATCTCGTACTTCACCGCCACCTAATCGTAATGGTGAAGTCTCAACGAATGCCGTCATCAGATTCGGTAGCCGCTGGGGATAACACGTTGCATGAGTCGTTACCGGACAAAGCAAAGCGTCGACATCCGTTGGTACTGATGATGGTAGTGTAAGACAGACATCCAACACGCATTTTTCTCCGCATAGCAGACATCGAAGCACAGGTAAGATGCAATTTTGCCAGATCGGTCTGAATGAAAGAAACCAGGTAGTATTCAGATCTCTTAGCCGGGCCAATCCGAGGACCTTAGTGATACGGTCTCGGTATCTTATTGCTAGGATCGTTTCTTCCATCGTAGCCTGAGTTTTGTCTGTGACTTGGCTTGCCATGTCGGAGCTGAAGGAACAAAAATAAAATTCCTGCTACAAGTCCCAAAATAAGAGGCAGGCCACCAAAAAAAGGATGCACAAAATTCGGGAAGATGCCCAGAACTGTCTCAAAGGGTGCTAACAGTCTCGGAAAAATTGTCTTAAATACATGTGCGATGCCACTGGCATCTGACATGTTTAAAATTTGGCTTAACATTTCTACGAAATGCACGGGGCAATTTGTCGATAATAGGGTATATATCTCTGCCGCTGTCCTTGCAGCTTGCAGGTCATACGTCTCTTTGGACGAGGTTAAAGGCACAGTTGTCTGTAAAAGAATAGACTTCATTCTGCTTAAAGTATCAATTCGAATAGAAGAGATATTCACAGAAGGCCATATTGCTGCCTCCATTTCTGGATTGCTGTTTGGATACAATACTTGCATACAACAAATGAATGAATGAATGAATGGCATTTTTATACCGCGCAAAAACTTAGCCCCAAGGGGCATCAAGGCGCAATACAGACAAACATGAAAGTCCAGACTCCAGATAACTAGACCAAAAGGCCATTGGGAGATCAAGAATCTAATATGCTTGAGAAAAAAGCCAGGTCTTAAGAAGTTTTTTAAATATTGCTAAGGAGGATTGACTGGTAAGCTCAAGGGGGAGGGAGTTCCACAGTTTGGGAGCAGAGGTGGAAAAGGCTCTACCTCTCCATTTAACCTTAGCAAACCTAGGGACCACAAGCCTGTTCTTCGAAGATGAACGAAGCGTTCTAATGGGGGTGTAGGCACGCAAAAGAGATCTAACGCCTTCAGATCCTGAGCCATGGATAGCACCATGGGCCAGACAGAAAATTTTGAAAGAGATCCTAGATGGAATCGGAAGCCAGTGAAGGTCCCTTCTGGCCATTGTTGCAGACGCTCTCCTAGGAAGGCTTAGAACCAATCTGGCTGCCGCATTTTGCACCATTTGGAGGCGATGGATAGAATCTTTATTGATGCCACCATAAAGGGCATTACAATAATCTAGCCTCGATAGTACTAGGCCAGCTGTTGCTTGTTTCCGGGCTGCCAAGGACAGGTAAGGGGCAATTTTCTTTAAGATTCTAATGGTGCCACAACAAGTTGACACTGTCCTATTTACCTGGGGGTCGAAAGAAAGGGCAGGGTCAATTTGTACTCCAAGGTTCTTAGCAATAGGAGTGGGGGTCGGACAATCTCCCAGGGACGGAGGCCACCAATCCTTTGACCAGAGATCTTGTCTCCCTCCGAAGACCATAAATTTGGTTTTTTCACTGTTTAATTTAAAAAAATTACACGTCATCCATTTGGAGACTGCCTCCATACAAGCTCTAAACTTGGAAACGATCTCACAAACTGGCTGGGTGATGGATACCAAGATCTGTGTGTCATCAGCATATGATAGCACGTCCAGGCCAAAGGATCTTACCACCTGTGCAAGTGGGGTAACATAGATGTTAAACAGTAGAGGGCTCAACGAGGAGCCCTGAGGAACCCCATATTGCACCTTTTGGGGATCGGAGAGGAAGTTGCCCATTTTTACTCTCTGCTCCCTGTGATGGAGAAAGGAGGAGAGCAAACTGAGGGCAGAGCCTCCTAATCCAATGTCCTTGAGCCTGGAGATTAGTATTGTTGACGGCGACAAGGTGTCAAAAGCTGCTGTGAGATCTAATAACACAAGCAGCGAAGGGTGTCCCTTGTCAACCTCAGATTGAATTTTGTTTGTCACAACAGTGAGGGCAGACTCAGTGCTGTGAACTGATCGAAAGCCGTGCTGGGAGCTGTCAAGCATGCTGGAATTTTCAATGAAAGTAGACAGATTTTGATTTATATAAGATTCCAGAATCTTGGCTGGGGCCTGGAGTAAGGAGATAGGACGGTAATTCTTCAGGATCCCTGGGTCTAGGGAGGATTTTTTAAGCAGAGGCCTAACAATGGCGGTTTTCCAGGAAGAGGGAAAGATACCCTCTTGGTTCGCCAAGTTCATAACTTCCAATAAAGGGGGAAGCACCGACCCTCTGCAAGTTTTTAAGATTTTTAATAGGCAGGGGTCAAGAGGCGAGCAGTACTTTGTGGCAATGACCCTGACCCTGACCCTGAAAGTAACGCTCACTAGATAGGGTTTTCCTGGCATCATGCCACAACAGCTGTCGTCACTTAATATAACGTAGCTACCGTTGGAAAGTTGTCTGAAAAAGGGCTCTATCTGTGCCGTGCAGATGACATGAAAGGTTGTTTAATGAACCTTCGCAGGCTCCATGCAAGTTTATACCTTGACATAGAAGTGTACCGCTCAGTGATGTTTTTCAATTATTACCACTAAGAAATACCTCTTTCTTGCCCCCACTCCAACATCTATGTGTATAAGGTAAATTCCAGGTTGATTTGATGTATCCTTTACCCAACCTTTCATACAGGCCTGCTGGCATATACTTTTGGCAGTATTGAAACTGAAAAGTTGTTATCGGGATTGTAATGGTGCCATGTATTATCCATTCAATGACAGGTCTTTCTGACATTGTCAATGGTAATCTCTCAAGTTTTTCAATTCTCAGCACCGTATAGTCTGCTCCTTTTTGTGCCAACGAGATTTGTCTATCAGTAAGGTTAAAGATAGAAAATAATGACGTTATGTTGATTAGACGCCATGGCACGTGACCTGAACGGAGGTTTTGTAACGTCCAGCCTACCTGTACAATAGAACGCAATTGGGATTGACCAGGTTGTAACATCATCATATCCTGTTCTATTATATCAATAGCAGATGATACAATGCTGTCCAGTGAATAGATTCTGGAGGACAGAGTCGTTAACTTATTGTCCACTACAGAAAGTGTTTTTTCCAAATTAATACGATCAATTTCTCCTATTTTTTCTGCAGTTTCGATTTGATTTAATTTCCAAGCTTCATTGTAAACTGCGTATATACCGGCGTATATGAAACGTTTTTGACGCTGTTTGCGAGGTCCCAGTATAAAATCTCGCAAGTCAGCACCGTCTTTAAGTAAAGTTAAGTGTTGCTTAATTTCGGGAAGTGTGGATCTCTGTAGCCAGTCTAGGCATACTTTCCCTACACTGTATGTTGTAACTATCCCTGGATGTTGTCTCTGAGAATATCTTGGGTCTGGCCTGTTCTGTTTGAACCCCTGTACTTTGTTCAGGAATCTATCTTGACAGTTATTAGTGTCTGTGTGCCAGATCAACCATTTGTTCCAGTCAGGAAGTGTTCTGTTTTGTTTTAAAATATAGGCCACGTCTAACCCCTCATCTGTAGTGGTGTTTCTATCAGGCATAGGCTTTGGTATAGACGGGTTGTTTAAATCTTTTATCTTGGCTAAACCAAGACAGGTTGTTTGCTGAATTGTGTCATTCAGGAACATTATTTGTCCTGGGATCATTCAGGCTCTGAACAATGCTTCTAAACCTTGTACCTGTCATCCTTTTGTACCCCAGATGGTTTTTGTCTCAATGTTGTTTTTCCAAAATTCAAAACCAAATGTAGACATGTTTTTCATAAAATTTCTCAGAATAATTCAGTTTAGTATTTGTCAAAGATCGTGAGATCTGATTGGCTGTCAGCACTTCATCCAAGAAGTGTTGGCAGCCATCTTCGGACCAATATACATGATAGCACCTCATTAAAAATAGTTGTAGTTAATGGAAGGTTTTAGGACTTTAGTTACATTATAAATCATTTGTTGATGGTACCATACTCATTTTAGGAATTGTGGTGTGTTCTAAGGTGATTTTACCATGTGAAAAAGCCTTCTGCTGGGATATCATGAATCATGTTTGAAAGAAAACTATTATCTCATGCTTTTCCCACAGTGGTTTGGAAGGGGATCTATAAGCTAAACTGAAAGCATATTTTCTGTAAATTCACATTATCTTTCTCAGTCATGTGAGAATGAAGTCTGACATTCTCAGTAAAACATGTACATACAACAAGGACAGAGACTGTCAGTTGATTCCTTTGTGTTCTACTGCAGCCTCCTAGAGTGTTCTAAAGAACAACTAGAGCGCTAACAGTCCTACTTATTTCAAAGGTATGGCACACCTGAAGCCATCATGATTGGAATAAAGTGGTAACTCCTAAAACATTTAATTTAAAAAGGAACAAAATGAGGGGGTATATTTTGCCATAGAAAGTATGATTAATGCTGCAGAAAAAAAAATGTGGGCACATTTTGAGTGACTTCTCAAATCCTCTTCTATTTCATTAAAAAATTCTGACATGCAGTCTCCCAAGATGGCCACCAGAGACAAAAGAGCCCAAATGTAGCCCAAATATCACCCAGATGTAGCCCAAGTATAGCCCAATGACAGAATGTCCCAGAGTGTTCTAAAGAACAACTAGAGCGCTAACAGTCTTAATTATGACAAAAGTATGGCACACCAGAAGCCATCTTGATTGGAATGAAGTGGTAAGTCTGAAAACATTTAATTTAAAAAGGAACAAAATGAGCGGGTTCATTTTGCCTTAGAAAGTATGATTAGTGCTGCAGAAAGAAAAATTAGGGCACGTTTTGAGTGACTTCTCAAATCCTCTTCTATTTCATTAAAAAATTCTGACATGCAGTCTCCCAAGATGGCCACCAGAGACAAAAGAGCCCACATGTAGCCCAAATATCACCCAGATGTAGCCCAAGTATAGCCCAATGACAGAATGTCCCAGAGTGTTCTAAAGAACAACTAGAGCACTAACAGTCCTACTTATTACAAAGGTATGGCACACCTGAAGCCATCTTGATTGGAATAAAGTGGTAACTCTTAAAACATTTAATTTAAAAAGGAACAAAATGAGGGGGTATATTTTGCCATAGAAAGTATGATTAGTGCTGCAGAAAGAAAAATTAGGGCACATTTTGAGTGACTTTTCAAATCCTCTTCTATTTTATTGAAAAAATCAGACATGCAGTCTCCCAAGATGGCCACCAGAGACAAAATAGCCCAAATGTAGCCCAAATATCACCCAGATGTAGCCCAAGTATAGCCCAATAACAAAATGTCCCAGAGTGTTCTAAAGAACAACTAGAGCGCTAACAGTCTTACTTATGACAAAAGTATGGCACACCAGAAGCCATCTTGATTGGAATGAAGTGGTAAGTCTGAAAACATTTAATTTAAAAAGGAACAAAATGAGGGGGCTCATTTTGCCATAGAAAGTATGATTAGTGCTTCAGAAAGAAAAATTAGGGCACATTTTGAGTGACTTCTCAAATCCTCTTCTATTTCATTAAAATTCTGACATGCAGACTGAAACATGCACTTTGAACACCAGCAGCAGACTTCCCTGGTGAGCAGTAGCTTTACTACAGTGATCTAATGAGCAACTAGAGTGCTAACATTCAGAATTTATGGCAAACGTGTGACACATCTGAATGCCTTCTTGATGGAACCAAAGTAAAGAAGCATTGAAAATGCAATAGATCTCACCCTTGTTTAAGTTAAAGCCATTCTGTTTGTAATAAGGTGGCTTTTTAGCTTTGCTTTTATTCATGTTTTTAAAACTTTCATGTAAATAACATGCATATGTATGCATATATGTATATGTATGCATGCATTTATATTTGTATTTATATAGATATGCAGATTATATATGTTTATATATGTATGTATATATATATATAAACATACATATATATAAATGCATATGCATATATATGCATATATATATGTGTATATGTGTGCGTGTAGAGAGAGGTAGAGAGGTAGAGGTGTAGAGGTAGAGGTGTAGAGGTAGAGAGGTAGAGATTAGTAGAGAGAGAAGTAGAGAGAGGTAGAGAGGTACAGAGTAGAGAGTGAGTAATAGAGAGTAGAGAGTGAGTAGTAGAGAGTAGTAAAGAGCAGTAGAGAGAGTAGCAGAGAGTGAGTGGTAGAGAGTAGTAGAGTGAGTAGTAGAGAGTAGTAGAGAGTAAGTAGTAGAGTGAGTAGTAGAGAGCAGTAGAGGGTGAGTAGTAGAGCGTAGTAAAGAGTGAGTAGTAGAGAGTAGTAGAGAGTGAGGAGTAGAGAGTGAGTAGTAGAGAGTAGTAGAGAGTGAGTAGCAGAGAGAGAGAATAGTAGAGAGTAGTAGAGAATGAGTAGTAGAGTGAGTAGTAGAGAGTAGTAGAGAGAGAGTAGTAGAGAGTGAGTAGTAGAGAGTAGTAGAGAGTGAGTAGTAGAGAGTGAGTAGTAGATAGTAGTAGAGAGAGAGTAGTAGAGAGTGAGTAGTAGAAAGTAGTAGAGAGTGAGAAGTAGAGAGTGAGTAGTAGAGAGTAGTAGAAAGTGAGTAGTAAAGAGTGAGTAGTAGAGAGAGAGTAGTAGAGAGTGAGTTGTAGAGAGTAGAGAGTAGTAGAGAGTGAGTAGTAGAGAGTAGTAGATAGTGAGTAGTAGGGAGTGAGTAGTAGAGAGAGAGTAGTAGAGAGTAGTAGAGTAGTAGAGAATGAGTAGTAGAGAGTGAGTATTAGAGAGTAGTGGAGTAGTAGAGAGTAAGTAGTAGAGAGTAGTGGAGAATATTCCAAAGTTTGGCACAGCACCATTTGCACAATAGGTCCAATCAAATCATATCATTTAGAGTCTTTATTGAAGCGCTGAATCTTGGTGTATATTCAAATGCTTTTATTTTCCTTAAGTTTATGTACCAGAGCCTGCCGACGCGTTTCGTTCTGTCCAACAGAACTTCTTCAGGGCGTTCTTATTTCCTTCAAGTTATGTCGGTATCCTGTTGTCATATAACTAGATATTTCTTCCAAATTTATGACGGGACGTAAGTACATTCTTATTCAAAGTGACTAGTATTAATTTTACCCACACAATTCGGGCAGACTTGAGTAATTTATAGCATCCTCAAAGTCAGTCTTTCAAAAATTCCAATGTATAGGACATGATAATCCAAATCCAAATGTTTCTCAAGAAAAGTCATATTCAATCGTTCGGAATATCGGCGTTTGGGCAGATATGACCCAGGGACCGCAGTATGCAAGGGGAATTAGTCCCCCCTCTGCAAACGCGCCAGTGGCCTGCGTTGCAAAGAGGTGTAAAAAGGGGCATAGCCTCATTACACCTTTGTGCAATGCAGCCCGCTGGCGCATACTGGAGGTTCCAGGTGGGCTAGTTGGCCCCCAGGGACCCCCAGTATGCAAGGGGAATTAGTTCCCCCTCTTCAAACATGCACGGGGGCTGCGTTGCAGAGAGGTGTAAAAAAGGGTGTGGCCTCATTACACCTCTCTGCAATGCAGCCCCCTGCGCATACTGGAGGCTCCTGGTGGGCTAGTTGTCCCCCAGGGACCCCCAGTATGCAAGGGGAATTAGTTCCCCCTCTGGAAATGCGCCAAGGGGCTGCGTTGCAGAGAGGTGTAACAAGGGGCATAGCCTCAATACACCTCTGCAATGCGCCCCCTGGCGCATACTGGAGGTTCCAGGTGGGCTAGTTGGCCCCCAGGAGCCCCCAGTATGCAAGGGGAATTAGTTCCCCCTCTTCAAACATGCACGGGGGCTGCATTGCAGAGAGGTGTAAAAAGGGGCGTGGCTTCATTACACCTCTCTGTAATGCAGTCCCCTGGCGCATACTGGAGATTCCTGGTGGGCTTTCAGGTCTTATATAGTTAGGAATTAGCATTAAAAAAAACTTTGAAATTCACTGAAAAAAACATAGGTTTCAGGCCTTATATAGTTAGGAATTAGCATTTAAAAACCTTGCAAATTCACTGAAATAACCATAGGTTTCAGGCCCTATATAGTTAGGAATTAGCATTTAAAAAACCTTTAAAATTCACTCAAAAAATTATAAGTTTTAGGGGTGTTATAGTTAGCTGGACATTTCACTCATGCAAAACCATTGAAATTGCTCCTATATAGTTAGTTGTACTAATTATATTTCGCGCACCCGCAATCCACTGTTGATGATGTCACATATTACATCATTCATGACATGGTCAGTGACATCACTGATGACATCTCAATACGTATTTTTTTAGATTTTTTGTTTACTGTAAAAAATCTGGAAATCTTACTTCAACAAAGCAATACATGTGTAACCCAATTAACGTATTTAGAGGTTGGTGGGCAGGAAACTCCGTCACAACAGCTGCAGAGCATGCCATCCGCCAAACTCTAAATAAGGCCATAAATGTTATTTTTAAATAGTTACTTTTCTGGGAAAAAATTATTAAAGTTTTCTTTATTTGTAAAAAAAAAGAAAAAATTCAAACTTCTTAATTTAAAAGCAACTCCACTTTGATTAAAGAAATGACATTCAGCGTAGTTTTTTCCCCATGAATAAAAAGATTTGCACATCGCTTCATATCAACTCTAAAATAAGTTTTCTGAAACAGCACAATATCTTCTGATGCTGTGGTTTTCATATTCTGTCCCTGCTAAGGCTTTTCTCAGAATGTTCATGAGAAGCCATGGCTTCTAATCAACACAGAGACCAGGGTTTGAGGCCTTGTCTGTGTGATGTCACAACTCAGAACCCTGGCCATAGCAACCACTATCACATCAGAACCTTCAGTTTGCAGAGATATCCGGACGGGAAAGGCGAAGTAACAGGGCTCTCAGAGGCAATACAATGGAGGGTCCCAGTGGCCTCACCCCAGAAGACTTTGCCCATGCACCCAGAACCAGCCAGGACCTTCCTGATTACGAGGACAAGGGTAAGAGTCTGGAATGGGGTCAGAATAAAAGGATGCAGACCTGGGCTATAAAGAAGGGCTGGTTTCTCCCAGGTACAAAGCACCGCCATGACACAAACTTGGCATAAAAACTACTGAACTTAAGGGGATGATGTATTTGTAGAGGGCGAGTGATGACTACAAGGTTTGCTCGAGTTGAGGTTGGACCCTGAATGTTCACAGAGTAATAAAATATGTTTAAGTGGACACGAAGAGTTGACAAGGAACCTGCCAATGTTAAAACAAAGCCCATGCTTAGGGCTGTCTAGGACTTAATACTCAACCATATAAATACAAAATAAAGGTGTGACAGAGCTACAATAGTGAACATTTTATGACAAATATCATGTGCTCAGGGATGGCGCTAGGCATGGGCAGCAGCCCAGGACCCAGCGCTTAGTCCACCAATATGGGGTCTTGCGGGGCCTCACACCTATGCTCCAGCACTGCGAGGCCCAGAGGAGGGGCACCTGTCTCCAGGCCTCTCAGCAGGGCCGGATTGGGTGTGTTGGGCACCGGGCGATTCCCCATTGGGCCGGAATGGTGGGGGTCGTTTTTGTTAGTGGGAACCGGTTTTGCAGCAGTGCTGCAAAATCAGTCCCTTGT
This sequence comes from Lissotriton vulgaris, assembly GCF_964263255.1. Lineage (NCBI taxonomy): Eukaryota > Metazoa > Chordata > Amphibia > Caudata > Salamandridae > Lissotriton > Lissotriton vulgaris. The sequence continues at coordinate 778,788,080 of NC_141696.1, read as the reverse complement.
AACAAAAGCGCAGTGTAAAGTTAAGAATGATGGTCAATTCGTTGTTGGTAACTTCATGAATATTTATTAAAGTTACAAGTTACAGGAAATAAAGTACATAAATAGAGAACCCCACCAGGAGCAGTCTGAATGTCGCTCAGCCCTTAACCCAACTGAAACAAAGCTTACTCACATTCCAATCCCAAACATTCCAACACACACGTAACCAGGCTGAGCATCACATTACATCATCTCTCTTTTTTTAATAATGAAAAGGAGAAACTGAGATGACAGGTTGAGCATCACATTACATCATCTCTCTTTTTATAATGATAAAAGGAGATGAGAAGATAAAGTATTGAGTGGGAGAAACAATGAGGAAGACTGGAGAAAGAAATTAAAGTCTGAAGGCACTAAAGATAAGAAAGACTGAAGGCACTAAAGACGACTCAATCACCCATCTCCTTTTTTCCGAAAACAAACAACCAAAGCACTCCCACGACAAGAACAGGAAGCGACTCAGGTATAAAAATCATGAAAGCTGGCCGGGCCGACATGAAATAATACAAGAGTACAAACTGGAAATAAAGCATGACACCATGTAACATGTGGAAAAGCACAAATGGGTATAAAGGACATTAAATAAATGGGGACACACCACATAAGAAGATGTGGGGACACACCAAAAACAGTATACACATAAAAAAAAAATGTGTACAAAAATACGAATGTGTGTTAAACGCATTAAATGGATGGGGACACACCACATAAGTAGATGTGAGGACACACCATAAAAACAGTACAACATGTGCATAAATTGCAATACATGAAATGTACCTGAGAAGCTTAAAAGCTTGTACCAGTGGAGCTTAAAAGCTTGGTGTGGTTAGCAGTACACTGACGAATGCATTTGCATTTCTAAATGACCACACGTAATAAATACCATGTGTAAAGAACAGTGTACAGACAAATGCATTTGCATTTCAAAGAACCTGAGGAGCTTAAAAGCTTGTACCTATGGAGCTTAAAAGCTTGTGTGGTTAACAGTACATAGACAAATGCATTTGCATTTCTAAAGGACCACACGTAATGAATACCATACCAACAATTTAAGAACAATGCACCAATGAATGCATTTGCATTGTTGCGAAGGAAAATACATTTGCCTCTCAAGAAACAACATGTAATAAACCATAAATTTTAAGAACAGTGCACTGATGAATGCATTTGCATTGGTGCGTAGGAGAATGTATTGCATCTCAAGAAACAACATGTAATAAACCATAAATTTTAAGAACAGTGCACTGATGAATGCATTTGCATTGGTGCGTAGAAAAATGCATTGCATCTCAAGAAACAACATGTAAAAAAAAACATAAATTTTAAGAACAGTGCACTGATGAATGCATTTGCATTGGTGTGTATACAAGTGCATTTGCACTGGAGACTAACGATCAAATCATTTCATTTCATACATGCCTATATGCGAATCACGAAAGGCTTAAAGTAAAATACTTATTGAAATCACCGTAAAATTCAAATCATTAAGAACTTATGAATGATGTAACTGTAAATATAATGTAAGTGTAGAGCAGATACAGGTAATAGCATCTTCATAAAAGAGGTAACACTTAACAGAACTTTCGACGTCTGCATTATCAATCTCTAATTCACATCATCATCAAAGTGCAATGATGGAAAATAACCATTAGGTGGCAGTGTTGTGACAAATAAAAGTATTGTACTTTGATAAACAGCAGATCGAGGTGATGAGTTTCCAGAGAATCCGTGGAATGCAAGACTGGAGAAAAGGGTGTCAGAGTAATGACGGAAACCGAGTGAAAAGAAGGTTTGATGGTCTCGAATATATTCTGCACTTTGTTTATTGTATGAGGCTTAAAGTTCTGTTCAATAAAAATGAATGAATTGCAGCTCGTGTATTTCTTTGAAGAAGTGCTCTCAAGCGTGAAGGGAATCCAATGATTGATGAGCTGTCACTGGTGTTATCTGATTTCAGGAGTGCGTGAGCTTAATTGCTCTTAGAAACTTTGAAGACTGAAGAACAATTGCAGAGCACGTATTTCCTTGAGCTCGTGAACTTCAAACTGTATGCGATAAAGCTAATCGTATTTCATGTTCATAAATTGCGCGTTGCTGGGCAACAGTTTAACAATGCCTGAACACTTCCTGAAAGATGGAGGCACGCACAGGATTACGTGATGACGTGCAAGAGAAGTCGTCACAGTGTAAGTAAGGTTTGATGCGTGGAGATGCCTCGCGCTGACTTCGAAAGAGGCAAACATCAACGGTAAGAGCGCGAGCAATATCTATTGCTCTTAACTTTTAACATATTAGTAAAGTATAATTAAGAAAAATCTCACGTTAAACACTTGACGCACTACTGCTGAAGAAAATGTAAAACTCCCTTCCGCCTGCTGCTGAAGTAAAAGGAACACTCTTTTCTTCACTAAAAAGAGCAGGTCAGGAGAAAGCAGAAAACAAACAGTTGTACTCCGGTAACAGTCACTCGTTCAGTTTTCTTGTCATCATGCCGGTCAGTGAAAGGGTTGTTGCACCAAAGCACTCACAAGGTGGCAGGACGGTGTTGACAAGCAGCTGGCGCTTTATAGTTGCAGGTGATCGGTCTCGAAGGAATTGGTATGCCGAGAAACCAGTAGTGCGCCCCTTAAAGTTTAATTTTAGCCGCTTTCAAAAATACACCTCACTGCCCTCGAGAAACTCTTTTTTGGCAATAAGAGTCCTGTTTTAAACTATGACAGCTTTAAAGTTCACATAAACGCTGCTATGAAAATAACTGGCACTTACTTCTAGGGCGACCGGTGAAAGGTCACTGGTGGGGTTCTGGGTGCCAATCTGTTTTGAAGGTTTCTTGCTGCAAAGTCCTTTATCTTAAGTTTTTGTTTTCAATCCGTTTTTTTTTTTAAACAAAAGTCTTCTTTGAAATTGACACGGAGGTCCGTTTTAAACCCGTCGCCAGATGTAAAGTTAAGAATGATGGTCAATTCGTTGTTGGTAACTTCATGAATATTTATTAAAGTTACAAGTTACAGGAAATAAAGTACATAAATAGAGAACCCCACCAGGAGCAGTCTGAATGTCGCTCAGCCCTTAACCCAACTGAAACAAAGCTTACTCACATTCCAATCCCAAACATTCCAACACACACGTAACCAGGCTGAGCATCACATTACACGCAGGCAGCAGCAGTGTTCCCGCCAGCACCCTCCCCTCCCCCGGAGGCCAGTTGAACTTAATTGCCGCAGCAGATTTGCGATCCCAGTCCGGCAAGGCCGGGCAGTTATCTGGCATGCTGCCAGGAACAGGGGAAGGCCCTTCGGAACGAGAAGCAGCTCTCACTATTTCAGCCCTTGATGAGCTGTGAAAGAGATTCTTGTCAGTGTCTGAGAGGGGGTGTTGCTGCACAGGAGGGGCCCTGCACCATGCAGGTTCAGGATCACCTTCAAATTTTGGGATGCAAATAGGCTTGTCACCTTTCCAGGAGAAAAATCCAGGCGATTCATTGCTGTTTTAGGAGCATGCAAAGGCTGGTACATAATACTAACTGCCACTTTAAACAAAATCATATGTATTATTTGTAACAAGTCGTTTCTGTCTTTGTTTACCTGAATTATTACTCAGTGATGGGTGCAGCTCTAGAACACGTTTACATGTGTTTTCTGTTTATATTAGAAGGTTTGATTATGTACTGATAAGGCCTAAAAATAACAGCTTTAGGTGATTGTGTACCAGCGGGAACATGGAACAGAACAAGACAGAAAACCACCCAGGTGCAAACCCTAGGTGCATACAACCTTGAATGAGGGATTAAACCCTTTTTTTGCAATTTTGTATAGCACAAACGGGATTCAAAGGTATTGGAGTGCTTAACATGAGAACCAGTTACATTATACAAGGACACATACTTATCTTTTTTTAGGCACAGGGAGGTTAAGTGATTTGCCCAGAATCACAGGATCTTGAGCTGATACCAAGACTGGAAGCTGGTTGACCAGGTAAAAAGTCGGCACCTCTAGCTGTAATGACACATCCTGGTTAGACGGAGGGTGGCAGGCAGATGCTACATGAAAGCTTGGCTCTTTATGGACTTGTGGTTCTAACTGGACCTCAAGCTGAGCCAGAGCCAGGAAGAATGCCTTTGGGGGCTATTTCTCACATTAAGCCTGTTTCAAAGTGCGGCCATATTGTCAGATCAGTGGATGAGGCACACAGAGAATGTTATTTACCCAGTATCAAACATTTTGTTACATTAGTAGACCCAGGATGGCAGTACACTGCTACTTGTTGCAAAGACTATGGGGCATATTATTAAGCCTGAGCGATTAAATTATCGCCGCTTTATCGGCAGAAACTGCAGATAAAGCGGCGATAATGGGCTTGATAATATGCTCTATGGAATTCCAATCGAAGCCCATGTTAAATGTTAAGACATCTAACCTGGGCTTCGATTGGAATTCCATAGAGCATATTATCAAGCCCATTATCGCCGCTTTATCAGCAGTTTTCTGCCGATAAAGCGCGGATAATTTTATCGCCCAGGCTTGATAATATGCCCCTATATATTTACCACTGTACTGAATTCAGATGATTATGTTATGTCATGTTAAAATTTCTTATAAAGTGCTTGTACACCGATTAGTTTCTGTGCGCTGAACTAGTACATATCACTGGGCACCTCCCTTCTCTCAGAAATTATTCAGTATATTTTTAGAAATCACAGTGACTTCCAGTTTTCACATTGAATAAATGTACTCCCAATCTTCCCAAAAAGGGAGCAGCAGAGTAATAAGCTGAGCCACTGGAACTATATGGTAGAGTAGGGTCAAATTAAGTGGCAGGGATGAGTAAATTATGCACCAAAAAAGGCATATTATGCTGCGTAATTCAGTACATTTTATGCTAATATTACTTCAATATTTGGTCATTTTTGCACTTAACACTGCATGGGCATTGGTTGCACTTAATTAGTACCAGTTTAACATTCAGTTTTAGCAATATGCAACAGAAAGGTAACCAGTCCAGCTTTTCAAAGGATCTTCTGCTGCAAGGCAACATGTGTTGTTGTGTTAATAGGAACTTTTGAACCATTTGAGCTAGAAACAAAAATTATGGTTGTTAAAACCTGAAGATTATGCAGCAGATGATAGATTAGGTGATAAATCAATAATTATGAGAAAAATGCAGCAGCCACTCAATCGCATAATCCCAGTGGCCTTGGCAATACATTTAGAAACATTGTTGCCCAAGAGCACACAATTTGGTCAAATGGGAGGCAAGGATTTAAAAACTCGTCTCCTGGTTGCATTTCTCCAACTAGTCCACTAGACTACAATTGGGATCTCAGTAAGCCTGATGGATAGGCTAAGGGGATGCTTCTCCAAGGAAATTGTCACTCTGTTTCCAGCCATGATCAGTATTAGAACATGATGATTTGATGCCAAATATCCTAGGCCCGTGGTTAAAATGTACTAGTTAGACCAGGTTCTGTGGCAGTGGGTACTTACTAGACAGTATGAATGGTAGATACTGATTTACTACTGTTACTTTTCTAAACTTGTTGCTCAACATTTGAAATTGTGAGCAGTCAAGCCTTACTCCGATAGGTGGTAAAGGGATTAGAACTCAACCATAGCATGAAGAGTAATCACACTCTAGAAACTCAATCTCCAGCTGAGTTAACTTTTAACATGACCTGTTTTAGAGGGGGTATTTAGTGTTATTAAAAAGGCATACATTCTCCGGTGAAATCCCTACGTGGCTCTTGCAGCGATGACTGAGGTCCATTGCTGTGGGGCCCAACGAAGAGGACTCTCCTCCCCAAGGTCTTGCAGCACCAGACCATGGATGTGAAGTCCAAGGCAGTGGGGCTACATACCAGAGGCTTTGAAGCACTACATGATAGCTTTGAGGACGGAGAATAGGAAAACACTTTCATGAGTTTTACAGCTGTGGGTCATGGTGAGGTGGTCTATGGAAGGGAACACCCCTCCCTGTTCTTGCAGTGACACACTATTGTTGTGAGACCAATGGTAGAAGGTTCCCCTACCCCGGGTCCCTTTTTTTGGGCATCGCAGCACTAGACTACGGTTGCAAGGCCTAGAAGAGTGGAGGTCCCTACCCTATGCCTCATAGCCATGTTATAGCATGTTGTAGCATTACAGGCCATGCAGAGGGCACCTCTCCCCTGGCCCTTGCTGTCATACTTATGTTGCTGCAAGGCTCATGGTTTAGTGGGCTCTCTCCCCTAATCCTCTCAGTGCTACACCATGTCTGAGAAGCCCAGGAGGTGGGGAAGGGCACCTCGTGTGGGCCCTTCCCCTAGGCCCCATTGAAACAGCTCTGTACCATGGCTCTGAGCATAGGTCAATGTCAAGGTCCCTGTTCTGTGATTCAATTTTTCTGTAATTTCATGTTGTATGCAATTAGAGGGGCTAGCACATTCCCTTTCTGCCCTGGCATAGCCATCTGCTAGTGGCATCGCCATCAGTAGTGTAGTGGGTGCAGTGGTACTAGGCCCAGGGGTATTACCTACCCAATGTTCCCAAATTATGGCTTTATTTTACTGTGCAGCCAGTGGGCAAGAGTGAGGGGGTGCTTTTACTTTGCAATGCCCTTATAAGAGAGACAAGTAGCACAACAATAATGCTCTGGGTGCTGGTGCAGCCATGTTCCAGATCTTTGAGGAATGAGAGAGCATTAGGGTCAGCCATGGTTGGACACTCAGTGGAGGAGGCACCACTCCATGAGCTTAGCAGAGCAGGACTACGGCAGTGAGGCTCATTGGGGGCCCTCTCTCAGAGGTATAGCTCTCAGTTGTTCAGCAGGCGCAGTGGCACCTGGGATCATGGATGTTCTGGAAACAATGCACCTAGATTATGGCTGCGCTTTACTGACTGCATCATTTTCTTGCATCAGGGCCCATTACTATGCCACTGGTCCCTTCTCCCATGCACCGCACAGCCATGATCTAGAGCTGCGAATGTCAGGAAAGGTCCGTCCTCCCCTAGGCCTACCAGCCATGGTCCAGTGATAAGAGGCATAAAGGAGGAAGCCTGCAGTTTTGGGCCTTGCCTGGGCTCTGCAGCGTTAGACCAGTGCTGCAAGAGGACCCTCTGAAGGGCATACAAATCAATAGTGCAGCAAGCGCAGTGGGAGTATGGCCTTTTGGGGTTATGGGTCCAATGCACCCAAATTATGGCTGTATTTTACTCTCCACAAAAAAAGACTACAAAAAGTGATGGATGGAATACTTGACTTAATCACAATCAATCAGAGGTTTATAGAGCGCAGCTACTCATTCGAAGGGGTCATTAAGTTGGGTAACAATAAACATCTGTTATTAAGCGCCAAGAAACCCTTTGCGGTGAACACGATGTGAATGTTATGTTATGTGATTTCTGATTCCTTCATTTTTGAGACACTCTTGCGGTTATGAATTATGCTTAGTTATAACACTACTGTGGCCCTTATGAAGGCAGTAGGCATGCACCTTGATATCACTCACGCTAAATGTTTTCCAACCATGATCCAACAAATTAAGGGGAATATTCATGCAGGGTTACTGCAGTGAAGGGCGACCTTTTGTTTGCAGGCATTTGTTCGATTTGATTTGCTTTTCAACTCGCCAGAATGTATTTGATAACTCAATGTATGATTTAGTAAACTTAGTAAGTGCTTAGCCTCTATTTCAAAAACATACATAACATGTCTGCTTCTTCCCCTAGTCACTACACTTAAGGAGAAGCCAGCTCTGCAACTTAGCTCATCAGATGCCTTTGAAAACCTAATCCATGCAGAAGAAACATCCCCAGAGAACGCTGAATCTGAGAAGGATGTAGGAAATGAAGTGGTTATTGCTGAGTCTGATGCCAGTGACTGTGTTTGGCATGAAAATGAAGATTACGTTGTTGTAATAGGGTCTGACACTACAAAAACAGCAGAGGAGAAAAATGAGGTTACTACTGAACCTATCTCACTAGTCAAGCCACTCATGTGTACACGCCTAAGAGAAGAGAACAACAGCCTCAAGATGACATATAGCTCAGACATTCAGTGTGAGTCAAGTGATGATGTGGAAGTTGTTCCTCTTCATCCACTGATCTCAGATTCCCCTCCTGGTATCCCCATTACCAAGGAATTTGTGCAATGTTTTCTTGTGTAGGTGCAACGTAATATGCTTTTGCCATATGGATGTGCTGCTTGCTGGCAGACCTTTGCTGCCATCGAGAGGCGCGACCGTCTGAAGAGAAAGAGAGAAGGTCTCATTTCTTTCCCACGTACAATATGTTCTTGCTGTGGGAGGAGCGTCCAGGGATACGTGAACAGCACCAGCAGCGAAAGCAACAGCAGCAGCTGCTCCAGTGGCAGCCGGAAGAGGAAACAGCAAGATTATGTCTGCCATTGCCCACACCCAAAAAGGCAATGTTCTAGAAGAGAGTCATTCAAAATGACCACTAGAGCAGACCAGAAGAGGCAATTAATCAGCTAATAATCACATACTTTTAGCCAACACTTTAGAATTATTTAGGAAATGTTAATACACATTTACGTTTAGCACATTACTAACCCATTACAAATAGGACAATATTGATACGTAAGAGTGCCTTTACTTATGCAGCTAATTCACATTGTTAAACAGAGCTCCCCTCCTTTGTCTGCTAAGAGCATATCTACACTTTACAGAGAAGCATTATCTGAGCCCCATGGCAAGACTGTCTGAAAAAAACTGTAACTCCTTCCAACTGAGCTCCCTTTACCCCATGCCCTTTACCCCGTGCTGGGCATTATGGAGGCCATAGAACATTCAAAGGTCTGCCACCTTTGTAAAGCTACACATCACTTCCACAGAGAATTGCATCCAGTGGACCAACAGAGTTCAGGGGCATATACATTCTAAAGCGCAATTAAGCTTGCCTCACAGTATCAGAGGTCACAGAGATGGTCTTTAATGAGGAATGAAGTGTTTGCAGGTAGAGTCCCCTCACACATCTATCCAGAGTGCTACAGAACAGCATCATTTTTACCTGAAACACTCACTTCTTCTGTCTAAAAGTTTCGGAGCAAAATAGGTTGAATATAATATGCCTAAAGATATATATAATTTGAGGCAGACAGGTTTACATTGAAGCACTCACCAGAGAGCTGCTGTTTTTACCCCAGGGTAAATTTGGTGATTTGAAACAACTTCCTACTTTCAGTTTCACTTCTCATTTTCCTTTACAGTTCAGTTCTAAGCTTACCTTGGTTCCTTATTTCCTGAGGACTTCCAGTTTCTGGATCCCTAGATTGTATCTTAAAGTGCCCCAACTCCCAGGTGTTACTCTACAACAACATATGTGAAACAGGCTTGAAAGAGTGAGGAACAGGGACCGGACTTTACATATTAGCATTGTTTCCTGGCTGAAATTGGCATTCTCCCTACCATAAAATAGGCACCAACTCCTGCTATAAAACTGGCACAACTGCCTACTACACAAATAACACTACCCCCCCCCCACATGGATGAACTTCCTCATTGAAAACTGCTGTTATTTACAACTGCATAAATGAGGAATTATTAATCTGCATAGACACACTGGGTGGTAGTAGGAGGTATTTCAATTGATTACAAAAAACTCAATTTCTACAACATTAGGTATTGTGCCCCATTAGAGCACTGTAAGACAAATGTGTATTTTCATTTTTCTACTGAATGGGGTTTCCTCTTGGGTTAACCTACTCTATAAAAATCCTAATTATTGTCCCCTGTGAACAAAATGTTTTCTCAACTCTCTGTTTTATGACATTTTATTTCTACTCTCTGACGAAAACAATAGCATATTGTAACAATTATAGATTTTTATTGTGAAGTATCACAAGTTTGTAATTGTTAAACAAATTCTAGTAAAATGTTACATTGTAAACTGCTGATATACCCTAAAGAAAACACTGCAACAAAAAATCCTACAAAAATAAACTTTACAAAAGTGTTGGCTCCTTACTTGTGGCTGTGGTCTATTTTTTTGTATGAATGTGCAGGGTTACCCCTTTATCCACACGAAACACATTGGAGCATATGTACAAGCCCCTATCGCCACCACAATGTCCCTATAGAGACGTTGTGGTGGCGATAGGTGCTGCGCTGTTTTAACGCTGACTGGTTCATAAGGCCCCCTTTCACGCTATGTTTAGCATGAAAGTGGTGGGCAGTGGGTGTTGCGTTGGGCGTTCCACTGCAACACCCATTATTTTGACGCTACCACCAATGTAGTGTAGGGTGGCTAACATAGGAGGCAGTGCCAAAATTAAGACCAGGCAAAACCTGTTCTTAACATGGCAAAACGAGGAGAAATGCATTATTTCCTTCTGCCTTGTGCAGCAAACATGGAAAAAGCAAAATGCCATTGTTTGTTTATGTACAGGAAGGTGTGCCCTTCTTTACATAAACAAACTTTTTTTTAAATTCTATTTTTTCACTTTCATGTGTGCTGCATAAAGTAGCACGCATGAAAGTGACAGGATGGCATTTCTAGGATTGTTTATGTGCTGGAAGGGACACCTTCCTATACATAAACAATCCTTCCCTGCACGCAGACACCCTTGCACTCTGGTGCAAGGGTGACTGCGTGGGCACTAAGTTGCTAAACTTAGCACCATCGCAAGGGGAATCGCAGGGGGAAATGCAAGGCTGCACCACATTCTTGAAAATATGGTGCAGCCTTGTCTTTCAGAAGTGGAGGAGAGAGGCGTTAAGCCAGTAAGGCTAACGTGCCTCTCCTCCGCTTCCCAGTTATTTTCTCCACATTCCAGAGCTGGCTGGGTGACTTTTAAATATATGTCATTATACCAATCCTAGAGTATTTCAGAAGCGCAATCCAAAAATGGTAACTTTCATTTGGTCAGTAGGAACTATAAGTTTTAGGGGTGTTATAGTTAGCTGAACATTTCACTCATGCAAAACCATTGAAATTGCTCCTGTATAGTTAGTTGTACTAACTATATTTCCCGCACCCGCAATCCACTGCTGATGATGTCACACACACACACACACACACACACACACATATATATATATATATATATATATATATATATATATATATATATTCACTGAAAAAACCATTGGTCATAGACCATATATAGTTAGGGATTAGCATTTACGAAACCTTAATTTACTCGCACAAAACCATAGAAATTCGCATATATAGTTAGTTGCAATAACTGTAAATCGCGCACCCGCAATCCACTGCTGATGATGTCACATATTACATCATTCATGACATGGTCAGTGACATCACTGATGACATCACTGATGGCATCTCAAATGACATCACTGATGACATCTCAAATGACATCACTGATGACATCACTTATGACAACATCCAGTGACTGTATGTTTCTGTAAAGTTAAAATATGTCTTACATATTGAAGAATGAGTGGATGTATAAGTGTTTGGATGAAGGATTTAGTAGGTGCATGACTGACTGTATGAGAGAATGATTAAATGTGTCTCACTGTGTGCATGGGTTAGTGACTAAACTGTCTTAATTTGTGCATCATTATTTCTGTAGTTCTGTAAACTGCTGCATGTGTTGATCAGAAGCTATATGAGTAACTATATGGGTTATTGATTGGTTGCCGAAATATTTTGTATGGGAGAGTGAGTGTGTGTGTGGGGGTGGCTGGGAGGTATGTGACTGTGATCCCGCCACACGGGACACCCAACCCCGAGACGCACCCTCACCTCTGTTGTCGCCTCGTCCCGCATCATGCCCGCGTAGACGCAAGAGGTCCCCAACAACAGCGTCCTTGACAACCGAAATCCCGCCCCTCTCTCCTTTGCAGGGTCCAATCAGGTGGAACGAAGGACCGGAAGGACTAACCTAGGACCCCGGAAGTCCCGCCTCTCTACAGACGCCCGGATACAGAAAAGACGGAAGGAGAGAGACTGACGCCGTCGAAGGATCGTGGCAGGAGCTTTCGGCTAGAGCGGTGACGGATGGAGAAGACGGGAACGGAGACAGCGAGGAGTGGTCCGAAGAGTGGTGGAGTCCCACGGAGGTGGCTGAAGAGCGGCCGTAACTCGGAGGAGAGTTACGGCGGAGCGCGTGAGTACCAGCTCCCCTCTTAAGCACATTAGGTGCACTGTGTACATATTAGGAATCCCCTCCCTATGTACATTTGTTCCCCGCTATCCTAGGCACGTCACCAGTAGGAACTAGGCAAATTGTATATACGCACTTAGCACTGTATAAAGCGCACCCCTTTACCCACCACCCTGTGCACTTCTTTTACTTCCCCTTCCAACTCTCGCCCGTACCTTCCCCCACCCGTACCTCCATCACTTCCCTTTCGCTTCCTCACACGACCGGGTAACGGTGACGGGATCGGATCTCGAGTCCAAGTAACTAACGGCTCCCTTTCTTCTCTTATTGCCCTCCGAGGTGTTCTCCGACCATACTGAGGCAGCTACACGCAAGACCCGGACGTCCATCTGACCCTCGGAAGAATCGGCCAACAGAGAAGAAGACGCATACCCGGCCCGGGGTTTTTGGACCTGACCTCTTCCCCTGTCCCCGCAATCCACTGTACAAAGACTTAATAAATCACTATCGCTCACTATATCCGGCCTCCTCGCCTGATTTTCCAGTCTGCCGTTCGCCCACGATCACATCTGGTGTCAGAAGTGGGATTAACTGGAGGTATGGAGGCCGTGATGAAGAGGATGGCGGAATCCCAGGAACAGCTGGGAAAGCTAATGGAGCAGTTCCTAAAAACAGCTGAGGATGACCGTGGACAACTCCACGATGTACTAAAAGGACAGGGGACCACCCATGAGCAAGCCATGGGGAAATTGACCGATGTCTTAGGTCAACCGAGGCCGATGTCCTCCCTCCCGTTGGTGGCTCTTCAGAAATATGTGCCGGGGGAGGACCCTGACTTCTTTTTTACTAACTTTGAACGGCTAGCACAGGCGGCCACCTGGCCTGCAGATCGGTGGGCTCATTATCTTGGACCTCTGCTAACGGGTGACCTACAGGCCGCCTACCAGCAAGCGAACATTCAGGGCAACACTCCATATGCATATGTAAAGAAATGCATCCTTGAACGGTTGGGCATTGATGAGGAAACGTACCGAGTACGATTACGTCAGGTAAAGGAAGGACCCCAGGAGACCCCCAGAGCCCTCTCCTTCCGGATAAAAGACCTAGCCAACCGCTGGCTAAAACCCGATACCTCCACTAAAGAGAACATTCTAGAAAAGATATACCTGGAACAATTCCTGTCATCCCTGCTCCCAAACACCCAAAGATGGGTGCGCCAGCATGCCCACCTAACCCTGGACACGGCAATTGAAATCGCAAGCGCTTATAGCCGGGCCCAGGAGGTCCAGAGGGGAAGAGAGGAGCACCCCCACAGATCTCACCCTCCTACCGGTTCACGTCCCCCTTGCCCCCCTGTTTCCAGAAGGCCTGACCCTCCTCTTGTGTTCCCCGCTCCGATGATACAATGTCCTATCAACCCTGGACCCCAATGCTATAGCTGTGGCGGATTTGGTCACATCGCCAGAATGTGTCCGCACAAAGAAGAGCCGATGGAAGTGGGTCTGGCGCGTAACTATGTGTGTTCCATACCCGGGGCCACACCCCCTCCATTTCGATGTCCAGTGAGTTTTGATGGACAAACCTTAATGGCCCTAACCGACACAGGGTGTCGACAGAGCGTCCTCAGACCTCAGGCTTTATCGCACCCTATTAAACCTTCGTCCAACACGGTAGCCATACAGTGTGTTCATGGGGATACAAAGACGTACCCCACCACACTGGTAAAAGTCCAACACGACAAGGATCCCGGAACCGCTCTCACTGTAGGACTGATCCCCACCCTACCGGAACAGGCGATTCTGGGGAGTGATTATCCAGGATTATCAGAACTGTTACGAGACACCACTGAATCCCTGTCCCACTGGTGGGAAGAAGCACCCTTTCCAAAAGGATTGTCCTCCCCCGTACAGGCACGCAAACCAACCAAATCCAAAGCACAGAAGAAAAAAGAAAGAAGGGAATATACAGGCGCCTATCCAGTGATCCCGGATGACCATCCTTGGCAAACAGACCGAGAATTTAGGGCAGCACAACTGGAAGACCCTCTACTACAGGAAGCCTGGGGAAGGGCCGTGGAGCAAGAGGATCCCCTTACCGTAGGTCCCTACTTCTTCAAGAAAAATGGGCTATTGTATCGCCAGGGTGGGAACCAACAGAAACCCCAACTCCTGGTCCCCGGCCCCTTTCAGGAGAAGGTGCTCTTCCTAGCCCATAGTCACCTTCTGGGAGGTCACTTCGGAGAAGAAAAGACTAGTCAAACAATCTTGGACAAATTCTATTGGCCGGGAATTTTCCAACACATCAAAAGGTTTTGCAAAGAATGCCCCGTGTGTCAGAAACATAGTAGGTACAGACCCCCTAGGGCACCACTACAACCCCTTCCCGTGATTGATGTCCCCTTCAGCAGAGTAGGGATGGACATAATCGGACCGCTGTTACCTTCCCGCAGCGGATGTCGCTACGCCCTGGTTATTGTGGACTATGCAACCCGCTTCCCTGAAGCCCTTCCCTTGCGACAGCCCACCACACAGAACATTGCAAAGGCCCTCATTTCAGTATTCACTCGGGTGGGTTTTCCCAGAGAAATTTTAACCGATCAAGGTACTCCTTTTGTCTCTGCCCTGATGAAACAGGTCTGCTCCCACCTAGGAATCAAACAAATCCGAACTTCTGCATACCACCCTCAGACCGACGGACTAGTCGAGAGGTACAATTCCACCCTGAAACAGACCCTTAAGAAACTGCTGGGGTTGGAAGCCAAACGGTGGGAGGATATGCTACCCCTGGCCCTGTTTGCCATCCGCTGCGCCACCCAGAGTAGCACCGGATACTCGCCCTACGAATTGTTATATGGGCGACCCCCTCGTACCCTACTTGACATGGCCCAAGAAGCATGGGAAGCAGAACCAGACCGTACTCGGCCCCTTCCAGAATACATGGAAATTCTAAAAACCCACCTAGCAGTCATAAGAGACATAGTACGCCAGAATCTCGAGAGTGCCCAGACCAAGCAAAAGGGACAGTATGATAAAGGCACCAAACCCCGAACCTTCGTAGTAGACGATCTTGTGCTATTGATGTTACCCTCCTCCGATCAAAAACTCCTGGGACAGTGGCAGGGCCCTTATCCCATCCTGCATCAGGTGACCCCGGTCACTTACGAACTAGACATTGATCACGCCCGTGGGGTAACACAAATATATCATGTCAATCATCTCAAAAAGTGGGAGGGACCTCGTCCGGTTTTATCTGGAGCACCTCACCCGGGTCCCCTTTCCTTCACCCCCTGTATTGACCGCGATATCACGTCACAACAGAGGCAGGAACTCGAGACAGTCCTTTTCCAATTGCGACGAGTCTTTTCCTCTTCTCCGGGATACACCACCATCACTGAACACACTATACAAACAGTGCCCGGAAAGGTAATACGACAAAGGCCCTATAGAGTCCCCGAGGCCCGCAGGGAGGTAATACGAAACGAGACAGAACAGATGTTAAAGATGGAAATCATCGAACCATCAGTGAGCGAGTGGAACTCCCCGATAGTCCTTGTGCCCAAACCGGACGGGTCTGTCCGCTTCTGCATAGACTTCAGGGAAGTCAACAAAATATCCTCCTTCGACACCTATCCATTACCACGTGTCGACGAAATGGTCGAACGTATAGGGAAGGCACAGTATATCTCCACGCTAGACCTCTGTAAGGGGTATTGGCAAATCCCCCTCAGAGAAGAAGACCGAAAAAAGACGGCCTTCTCCACCCCTGATGGGTTGTACCAATTTCTAGTCCTCCCTTTCGGTCTTCATGGCGCCCCAGCCACATTACAACGGGCCATGAATACTATCTTACGGCCTCACTCACTATATGCAGGCGCGTATCTGGACGATATCGTCATTTACAGTGACCACTGGACACAACATCTGGAACACCTTCACCAGGTCATCACCTCCCTGGGGAACTATGGCTTCACCATAAATCCTGCGAAAACCACTCTAGCAGCGCAGACCGTTAAATATCTGGGCTACCTCCTAGGTGAAGGATTGATAAGACCGCAGGAAAGTAAAATTGAAGCCATCCAATCCCTCCCTTTTCCCCAAACCAAAAGAGACCTTCGTGCTTTCCTAGGGCTCCTGGGGTACTATAGACGCTTCGTACCCAACTTTTCCCAAAGAGCGGCCCCCCTCACGGACCTCTTAAAGAAATCCATGAAAACGGACGCCCTTCTTAAAACGCCCACGACCGTCTTGGTACAGGCATTTTCCGATCTGAAAAACGCTCTGACCTCCCATCCAGTGCTAGTAAGCCCTGACTATACACTACCCTTTATACTACAGACAGACGCCTCCGAACAAGGACTCGGGCCGTCCTATCACAAAAGAACCCCCAGGGAGACGAGAAACCCATTCTCTTCCTCAGTAGGAAACTGTTCCCACGAGAAAGAAACTATGCCGTGGTAGAGAAGGAAGCCCTCGCCATCAAGTGGGCGGTGGAAACCCTCCGGTACTATCTAGAAGGAAGACAATTCACCATCTATACCGACCATGCTCCCCTAGAGTGGATGGCTCAGAATAAAGGGCACAACGATTGAGTCCTTTGATGGTTCTTGTCCCTTCAACCATACCACTTCACAACCGTGCATAGGAAAGGCTTAGACCAAGGTAACGCCGACTATCTGTCTCGATACCCTGTTTCCTCACCGGGTACAAGAAAGACAGCTAGGGGAAGGGAATGTGATCCCGCCACACGGGACACCCAACCCCGAGTCGCACCCTCACCTCTGTTGTCGCCTCGTCCCGCATCATGCCCGCGTAGACGCGAGAGGTCCCCAACAACAGCGTCCTTGACAACCGAAATCCCGCCCCTCTCTCCTTTGCAGGGTCCAATCAGGTGGAACGAAGGACCGGAAGGACTAACCTACGACCCCGGAAGTCCCGCCTCTCTACAGACGCCCGGATACAGAAAAGACGGAAGGAGAGAGACTGACGCCGTCGAAGGATCGTGGCAGAAGCTTTCGGCTAGAGCGGTGACGGACGGAGAAGACGGGAACGGAGACAGCGAGGAGTGGTCCGAAGAGTGGTGGAGTCCCACGGAGGTGGCTGAAGAGCGGCCGTAACTCGGAGGAGAGTTACGGCGGAGCGCGTGAGTACCAGCTCCCCTCTTAAGCACATTAGGTGCACTGTGTACATATTAGGAATCCCCTCCCTATGTAAATTTGTTCCCCGCTATCCTAGGCACGTCACCAGTAGGCACTAGGCAAATTGTATATACGCACTTAGCACTGTATAAAGTGCACCCCTTTACCCACCACCCTGTGCACTTCTTTTACTTCCCCTTCCAACTCTCGCCCGTACCTTCCCCCACCCGTACCTCCCTCACTTCCCTTTCGCTTCCTCACACGACCGGGTAACGGTGACGGGATCGGATCTCGAGTCCAAGTAACTAACGGCTCCCTTTCTTCTCTTATTGCCCTCCGAGGTGTTCTCCGACCATACCGAGGCAGCTACACGCAAGACCCGGACGTCCATCTGATCCTCGGAAGAATCGGCCAACAGAGAAGAAGACGCATACCCGGCCCGGGGTTTTTGGACCTGACCTCTTCCCCTGTCCCCGCAATCCACTGTACAAAGACTTAATAAATCACTATCGCTCACTATATCCGGCCTCCTCGCCTGATTTTCCAGTCCGCCGTTCGCCCACGATCACAGTGACTCTGTGCATAGATGTGTGAGCAGTTGATTCAGTAGATGTATGGGTTCAAAAGTGCATGTGGAAACAGCTGTATGGGCGGTTGACTGTCTGCATGAGTGTATTGGTGAGTGATTGGATTTCTCAGTGCTACATGTCAAAGTAAGTACATATGTAAAACACAGTACATGTAAGAGTTGACATATATAAATAACTGTGCATAAGAGCCAGTGAATGTGTGAGTGGCTGTATGGATCCTTGTGAACTTGTATCAGTGATTGTATAAGAGAGTAAATATGTGTTAGTATATGTTTGATTAAGTAAGGTGTGTATAACTGTATAGTTGAGGAAATGGAGGTGTGATTGATTCTCTGCATGACTGACTAGGTGTGTGAGTAACTCCATGGATGAGTGACAGTCTGTGAGTGTCTGTTTACACTGATTGTATCTTAGGTTATATTACAGTCTGAAGAGGTTCATCGTATTATCACATGAATGATATCATCAGTGATGTGATCAGTAATGTCAAATGAGATGTTATCAGTGATTTCATCAGTGATGTCATTTGAGATGTCATCAGTGATGTCATCAGTGATGTCATTTGAGATGTCATCAGTGATGTCATTTGAGATGTCATCAGTGATGTCATCAGTGATGTCACTGACCATGTCATGAATGATGTAATATGTGACATCATCAGCAGTGGATTGCGGGTGCGCGATATGTAGTTATTGCAACTAACTATATATGCGAATTTCTATGGTTTTGTGCGAGTAAATTAAGGTTTTGTAAATGCCAATCCCTAACTATATATGGTCTATAACCAATAGTTTTTTCAGTGAATTTTCATGGTTTTGTAAATGCTAATTCCTAACCATATATGGTCTATAACCTATGTTTTTTTCAGTGAATTTCATTGGTTTTTTAAAAGCTAATATCTATAGCTGTAAAATATATTCTTTATTACGTGATGTTTCACGTAGCCACGTGAGACGCCTCATGACGCGTCGCATAAACGTGTCGTATCGTCTCTGCAGCGCAAACAAAACCCGTAACGTAAGCCCGCCAGAGCACGCTTACAGATATATATATATTTTTTTAACCTTAATTAGACAAAATCCACACGTGCACATATCTTGAGGCCTTGCAAAGGCACATCAAACAAACAGTCCCTACAATTTTGCCAAGTTTGGTGGAAATGTATTCCTTTAAATTTAATTTTACTGTTTCTCTTGGTTTTCCCCTTGTTACGCTTACTGGAACGCTACCCGGTACGCAAACCGGACGCTCCAAAAACACAAGATGTCGGACTCCCGTTACGCTGCTGGTTAGCTGCCCGGTTGGTGTACCGGAAAGCGCCTCTACCGCGAAAAATCGCAATTTTCTTTTTTTTTCTTTTGCCACGCGGGCCACTTTAATATCCCCCTCATCAATCCTAGGGGGTCAGGAGGGGTCTACCTTGCCCCCTTTCCTTCATTTCCCCCTTTGTTTTTCACCACCTCTTGTCTCTCGATCCTACCGAGAGACAAGATGGCGGCCGCTCCAGACTGTTTACAATGTTGACAGCCAATCAGCTTCTCCTCAGACTCCCGTTACGCTGCCGGTTAGCTGCCCGGTTAGCTGCCCGGTTCACGTACCGATTTGCGCCTCTACGACAAAAAATCGATTTTTTTTTTCTTTTTTTTGCTTCGCAGGCCACTTTAATATCCCCCTCATCAATCCTAGGGGGTCAGAAGAGGTCACCTTGCCCCCTTTCCTTCATTTCCCCCTTTGTTTTGGCCTCCTCTTGTCTCTCGATCCTACCGAGAGACAAGATGGCGGCCGCTCCGGACTGTTTAGAATGTTGACAGACACCGGAGAGCCAATCAGCTTCGCTTCGCAAAGTTCCGTTACGCGAAAAGTATGCAAACTGGTGCGCTATCCGGTACGCTGTCACAGATATATCTGTTTTTTTAAACGTTAATTTCTCAAAATCCACTGGAGCACATATATTGAGACCCAGCAAAGGCACATCGGGCTAACAGTCCCTACAATGTTGCCAAGTTTCGTGCAAATCCATTCAGCCGTTCGAGCTAAAAGTGAGGCCAAACGCCCTATGGAAAAATGTATGGGAAAAACGCGTTTTGGGACCCCCCTTTTTTCTCGGCCCCCCCTTGACGGAACCCCCCCAAATATTCAGGGTCTGCTCAGAAACAAAATGTGCCATTTTCCTGAAAATTTCAGCCGATTCCGTCCACAAACGGCAAAGTTATCAGACATAGAATTTTCAAAAGTTCCATAGAGAAAAAATCCTAAACTATATATACCTACTGGCTATCGCCAGTAGGTAATATATATATATATATATATATTCACAGAAAAAACCATAGGTTATAGTCCATATATAGTTAGGAATTTGCATTTACAAAACCTTGAAAATTCACTGAAAAAACCATAGGTTATAGACCATATATAGTTAGGAATTTGCATTTACAAAACCTTATTTTACTCGCATAAAACCATTGAAATTCCATATATAGTTAGATGCGCTAACTATATATCGCGCACCCGCAATCCACTGCTGATGATGTCACATATTACATCATTCATGACATGAGAGTGTCTGTATGGATCATTGTGAACTTGTATCAGGGATTGTATAACAGAGTAAATATGTGTTAGTATATGTTTGAATAAATAAGGTGTGTATAACTGTATAGTTGAGGAAATGGAAGTCTGATTGATTGTTTGCATGACTGACTAGGTGTGTGAGTAACTCCATGGATGAGTGACAGTCTGTGACTGTCTGTTTACACTGATTGTATCTAAGGTTATATTAGAGTCTGAAGAGGTTCATGGTATTATCACATGAGTGATATCATCAGTGATGTGATCAGTAATGTCAAATGAGATGTTATCAGTGATTTTATCAGTGATGTCATTTGAGATGTCATCAGTGATGTCATCAGTGATGTCACTAACCATGTCATGAATGATGTAATATGTGACATCATCAGCAGTGGATTGCGGGTGTGCGATATATAGTTAGCGCATCTAACTATATATGGAATTTCAATGGTTTTATGCGAGTAAAATAAGGTTTTGTAAATGCAAATTCCTAACTATATATGGTCTATAACCTATGGTTTTTTCAGTGAATTTTCAAGGTTTTGTAAATGCAAATTCCTAACTATATATGGACTATAACCTATGGTTTTTTCTGTGAATTTCAATGGTTTTTTAATAGCAAATATCAAAAGCTGTCAAATGTCAAGTACGTGATAGGTAAAAACGTTTTCGTGTTTATGCACGCTGATGTGCTTTGAACGCTGCCCCCCCCTCCCCTCTTTTCTCTTAGTAGTACTCTCTCTTTTCAGATAGTGAAGGGTAGTTAACGCAGACCTTTACCCCCGTTGTAATCCGTCGTACCTGCTTGTCTCTCCATTTCATTGATTGTTATCCAAGCATTTACTGTTTTAGAATTGGTTCTCTTTGGATCATTCTCTATTTACAAACAAGCACAAAGTCGCAATACTCTGTTTAGTCTTTGCAGATAGTGAAAAATCGTGTAAAAAAATAAAAGTAATCGAGCAAAATCAGTAGACCACTAATTGGATCTCTTTTTGACCTCGCTAAAATACAAACATTAGGAACAACCCTTCATGAGAAATACGAAAATAGTGAGATGAACTAAGCTCCACACCATGATGGCTGCAAGACAGATCGACTCCGCCACCCACCCCGCCCAAAATAACAACAAACCCTATGCAAATATTATAAATAGATACAACACACCAGCAAAGTAAAAGGGTAAAACATTTTATTAAATAACTATCTACATAACTATTTTATACTTTTTGTTGCCCGATCCGGCTAGCTCAATCGATCGAGCATGAAACTCATGCACTGATAGCAAGCGTTGCTGCTGATGCTATGCAGACAAAAACTGGTTTTCAGTTTGTACATTCTTTAAGATTTTTCCATCCAAGGCTGGTTGAGAGTTTGTAGAACGATGGCTTCAGATTTTCTACATACGGTGTGGTGGCGCGGACTGGGAGGGGGCGCTTCGCTCCTGCCCCCTCCCCAAGTAAGATTTTCATACGTGAGTGTTCGTTCATGCTTTTGGTCCCTGAGTTGCTTCGATGTCACTGCCTTATATAAATGGCATAAGTCCTGGATGTTGAGTGCCATACTTCAGAGTTCTAAGCAGCGCTTGTAACACTGTCTACACCTTATTTGCACCTGCTGCAGCTTCACTATTCAAAGTAAGTGGGGTCCGTTTGTGGACCTGACTGCATTAGAAAACAATGTGATACGGTGCCTCCCTAAACCGCTTCACGGAGGCCCCCGAGGGGCGGTGAAATGGCACGGACTGGGAGGGGGCGCTTGGCTCCTGCCCCCTCCCCAAGTCTTGTTGCCCTGGTGTGGCCTGAGATCGCCCCCGACATAGGCGGCCGGCTCCCGGGGTCCGGCGGATTTTTTTGCCTTTTGATGACTCTTCCATTCTGGACCTTGTCCCACAATCCGTTTAGCCTGAAGACACGCTGTAGTGGGGCGCCCCTTTACCGTTTTAGTTGCCATTTCTCCCGCTTTTGCTACTCTGTGCCTCTTCCGCCATTCAGCTGTTTACCGCCCGCTCTTGCGACTACAGCGTCTCGCTCACCATGTAGTTGAGTTGCTCCCGCTCTTGCGATTTAACAGAACTTTTTGGACTGCTGAAAACGGTTGTACTCCGACCGCTGGTTGGTGGAGATATTTTGACTATATTCTGGACCTGCGTTGTCGCGTAATGCGTCATATGACGCGCCGCGTTAGCGCACCCGGAAGTGCTCCGGTGCGCAAGGCGCAGCTTCCCGGAAACGATCCAGAGCGCGCCGCGCAGCGCGTAACATAAGCATAACAGGTCATGTGACTTGTTAATAAAACTTTTCATTGGTTCATTTTACTTTTGTTTTCCTAATGATGTAAGACTAGGTCATGTGACCTAAAAATAACACTTTTCATTGGATTAAAACATTTTTTTTTCCCAAACGATGAAAGCCCCACCTTGTTTCTGGATGTTTCATGCTGAAGCTGGCGTCACCATGAGAGCACCACCATCTCGTAGCTCCGTCGTGGCCATTCCGCAAGCAATCATGGCAGCCGCTCCCCACCGGAAGCCTGCGGGAGTCGAGATCCCCAAGACTTTTGTAGAATCTTCAAGGCTGAGGGGACGCTTTCGAGAATAGGACCCAAGCCCTGGCAGACAAGCGTCCGAGTTCCAAGGTGTCCCAGGGCCATTTTACTGGACCAGGCCCAAATCCGAAGAGCCGGCCGCCATTTTAAGAGTCCTGTGGCAGCCGCCTATCGCTGCACCGCAAGAGTGGGAGCAACTCAACTACATGGTGAGCGAGACGCTGTAGCCGTAAGAGCGGGCGGTAAACAGCTGAATGGCGGAAAAGGCACAGTGTAGCAAAAGCGGGCGGAATGGCAACTGAAACGATAAAGGGGTGCCCCACTAGAGCAGACGAGCCTCCGCCATGTTCTTCAAAACTGCATACGTATCTCGTGATATCAAGGTTGGGCAACCAGTACACAACAAGGAGTTACGAGTCCCATTTATACCGGCGCCATTTTGGGCGCGGCCGGGCAGGTCCAGGATCTACTGAAACATAACAAATGAGGCTGACGTCTCTGAAGCAGTTGACGCACAGCAGGACATAGCAAATAAACATGAAGTCTCTAAAGCTGTTAACTCACTGCAGGACAAAACAAGTGAACCTGAAACCTCTGGAATAATTGTCGCTCAAAAGAACAACACACAAAACTCTGTAGAGCCTGAAGAAAGAAAAACAGAAGGGCACTGTAGTTTCAGACACACTTAACACTAATGACTAAACAAAGATATCGTCTGTTTATGAAGCAGTTTTCATGTTCACAGAATTGACAAAGAAGTGTGCAGACACCAATGCTATTAAGAAACACAAGGAAATCCCTAACGCATCAGCATTCTCGGAAAAGGTTGACACAGATAACATCTTAAGGAACGAAGAAAGACAAAATAAGGATGAGGAAGTTATCACTTTAGTTTTTTCATCAGTTGGCGACAGCAAAAAACACATTGTAATGGAGATTAGAGAGGCTACGGATGGATAACTAAATTATCAAAAGAAATAGCGACTCCCCCCTTTAGCAGATTAGCTAAATCTTTGCATAATTTGGACATTAAAGTTATAATATTGTTGTTGTTGTTGTTATGGTTATAGTTCTGGTTAATTTCAGCAAGAAACACATTGTAATGGAGAATAGAGAGGCTACGGATGGGTGAATAAATTATCAAAAGAAATGGCGACTCCCCCCTTTAGCAGATTAGCTAAATGTTTGCGTAATTTGGGCATAAAAGTTATATTATTGTTGTTGTTGTTGTTATGGGTATAGTTCTGGTTAATTTCCATTCAGACTGTCCTACACAGCACCACTCTAGGTAAACACTACTTTATGTAAAACCTGCACTTAGTTGGTCACCATGGGGTTTAAAAAAGGGATGGTTCTTCACCTGGGTGCCGTCCACAACTCAGCACGTTGTGCTGCCTTGGGACTATTCGCACAAAAGACAGCTTCGGACCATTGTTGTTTTTTTTTGTCAAAAAATGTTTAAATATATTTACAGTTTTTGTTGCGTTCGTTATATTTAAAAGTTAATAAAGTTTTATAATCCTACTTTTTTGGAGTACTATATATTATTAAAAAATCGGGTGAATGGGGCCTTGAATCGGGTTATTGTCATGTGTGTGCTTTGCAAGTGTACTGCTACAGGATCGGACATTTCAAACTCAAATGCACGTTCTTTTTCTTACCTTTCCGAAGCATGGAGCGCAATAGCAGGCAGAGAAAGGGTGATGCAAGTGTTGAACACTGCCTGGCCTGGCAAGTTGCTGGCAGTGCCCCCCCCCCGCCCGCTCCTGAAAGAGGGCACACACACACCGCCGCCCCGAGTACTTCACAGATCTTTAAAAGACCATGCGCTTGTTCATGAGGCTTAAATGGTTTATCACCCCTTCTAGAACCCCTGCATCGACCCTCTGACGTTTCCAGGAAGAATTAGCACGTAACACAATACCAAGCCCTGTCAGCTGAAACCCCCGAGGAATCGTGGAGCATATTATCAAGGGGGTTTATTTCCGCTTTTTTGGCTTTAAAAGCCAAGAAAGCGGAGATAAAATTATCTCCCTATTACCAAGCTGTCGCTAACTCCAGTTAGTGACAGCTAAAAGGAGATAGCGACCATCTTGGGCCCCGCTTTGCATGTCAGTGATATCTATCACTAATGACATGCAAAGTGGGCGTGCCAAGATGTTAGCGACTGGAAACAGTCCATAACATCGCTATCTCCTATTACCAAATTTTGGAGATATTCGCGCTAAGCGCGAATATCTCCAAAAGCTAACACCTGCCCTGAGCAGTTTTTAGCCATGTTATCCAATGGGAGGTGGATAACATGGCTAAGATCATTTGCTGGATAATGCATGAATATCGCTGACTTTTCAGCGATATTCATGCATTGCGGCCGTTTTTTTATCGCATTTGCGATAAACCTTGCTAATAGCAAGGTTTATCTGCGATAAAAATCGCCGATGTGCGGCGATAATTTTTGTCTCTAAACAAGTTAGAGACAAAAATTATCACTAGTTGTTGGTAATATGCCCCCGGGTTTTTGCTTGCAGGAATCGGGAGGCGGGAGACTAGCACTGAAATCAGTAGTCTCACGCCTGAATCGGGAGGGTTGGCATGTCTGGATTCTCTACAACTGGGGCCATAAACTACATCCGCAGGGCTAGGTGATAGCCTGGGACCGGCCTGGCATCTAAAATGGCTGCCGTGCACGACAAAATTGTGGCATTGGAAAAAAGGCAAGATGGCGCAGACAATGTTTAACAATAAGGATTCATTTATAACAAAATATTTTATCGCACTGACAAATTGGTGGTCAACACTTCCTGATTTCCATCGAATCGAACGTTAACAGACGTCACGCAGCAAAAAAAAAAAAAGCTCACGCACAGCCGCTGGAAGACATGTATCAACATATATGAGCCTCCTCAGCCACCCTCAGAAAACATAAGGGATTAGGATACGTCTCCCGCAGCCCCTTATACCTAGTAATTTAATTAAAACGAAGCACAAAATGGTCTCCAGCACCCCCTTATACCTAGTAATTTAAGTAAAACGAAGCACAAAATGGCGAATTCCCGTTTCGCTACCAGTTTGCGGCCCAGTTCGCGGCCCGGGAAGCTCTTCTACTGTGAAAAATAATTTATTTTTTATTTTCCCCACGGGACCCTTTAATAACCCCAACAAGATTCCTAGGGGGTCAAGAGGGGTATACTTTGCCCCCTTTCATTAAATTCCCCCTTCGTTTTCCACCTCTTCTTCTCTCTCGATCCTACCGAGAGATAAGATGGCGGCCGCTCCGGACTGTTTAGAATGTTGACAGACACCGGGGAGCCAATCAGCTTCGCATCGCAAAGTTCCGTTTCGCGAAAAGTAAGCGGACCGGAGCGCAACCCGGAGCGCTGTTACAGATATATATCTTGTTTTCAACGTTAATTTCTCAAAATCCACTGGAGCACATATATTGAGACCTAGCAAAGGCACATCGGGCTAACAGTCCCTACAATTTTGCCAAGTTTCGTGCAAATCCATTCAGCCGTTCGAGCTATAAGTGAGGCCAATGCCCTATGGAAATTAACATGGGAAAAACGTGTTTTGGGACCCCCCTTTTTTCTCGGCCCCCCCTTGACGAAACCCCCCCAAATTTTCGGGGGTTGCTCAGAAACAAAATGTGCCATTTTCCTGAAAATTTCAGCCGATTCCGTCCACAAACGCCAAAGTTATTAGACATAGAATTTTCAAAAGTTCCATGGACAAATAATCCTAACTATATATACCTACTGGCGACACGCCAGTAGGTAATATATATATATATATATATATATATATATATATATATATATATATATATATATATATATATATATATATATATATATATATATATATTCACTGAAAAAACGATAGGTTATAGACCATATATAGTTAGGAATTCGCATTTACAAAACCTTATTTTACTCACACAAAACCATTGAAATTCCATATATAGTTAGTTGCACTAACTATATATCGCGCACCCGCAATCCACTGCTGATGATGTCACATATTACATCATTCATGACATGGTCAGTGACATCACTGATGACATCACTGATGACATCTCAAATGACATCACTGATGACATCTCAAATGACATCACTGATGACATCACTGATGACATCTCATTTGACATTACTGATCACATCACTGATGATATCATTCATGTGATAATACGATGAACCTCTTCAGACTCTAATATAACCTTAGATACAATCAGTGTAAACAGACACTCACAGACTGGCACTCATCCATGGAGTTACTCACACGCCTAGTCAGTCATGCAAAGAATCAATCACACCTCCATTTCCTCAACTATACAGTTATACAAACTTTACTTATTCAAACATATACTAACACATATTTACTCTCTTATACAATCCCTGATACAAGTTCACAATGATCCATACAGCCACTCACACATTCACTGGCTCTTATGCACAGTTATTTATATATGTCAACTCTCACATGTACTGTGTTTTACATATGTACTTACTTTGACATGTAGCACTGAGATATCCATTCACTCACCAATACACTCTTGCACACAGTCAACCGCCCATACAGCTGTTTCCACATGCACTTTTGAAACCATACATCTAGTGAATCAACTGCTCACACATCTATGCACAGAGTCATACACCTCCCAGCCACCCACACACACACTCAGTCTCCCATACAAATACTTGGGCAACCAATCAATAACCCATATAGTTACTCATATAGCTACTTATCAACACATGCAACAGTTTACAGAACAACAGACATAATGATGCACAAATTAAGACAGTTTAGTCACTAACCCATGCACTCAGTGAGACACATTTAATCACTCACTCATACAGTCAGTCATGCACCTACTAAATCCTTCATCCACACACTTATACATCCACTCATTCTTCAATACGTAAGACATATTTTAACTTTACAGAAACATACAGTCACTGGATGTTGTCATCAGTGATGTCATCAGTGATGTCATTTGAGATGTCATCAGTGATGTCATCAGTGATGTCACTGACCATGTCATGAATGATGTAATATGTGACATCATCAGCAGTGGATTGCGGGTGCGCGATATATAGTTAGTGCAACTAACTATATATGGAATTTCAATGGTTTTGTGTGAGTAAAATAAGGTTTTGTAAATGCGAATTCCTTACTATATATGGTCTATAACCTATGGTTTTTTCAGTGAATTTTCAAGGTTTTGTAAATGCTAATTCCTAACTATATATGGTCTATAACCTATGGTTTTTTCAGTGAATTTTCAAGGTTTTGTAAATGCTAATTCCTAACTATATATGGTCTATAACCTATAGTTTTTTCAGTGAATATATATATATTCATACATATATAAACATATATCATCTGTATATCTATATAAATACAAACATAAATGCATGCATACATATACTTATATGCATACAAATGCATGTTATTTACATGAAAGTTGAAAAAACACTAATAAAAGCAAAGCTAAAAAGCCACCTCATTACAAACAGAATGGCTTTAACTTAAACGAGGGCGAGATCTATTGCATTTTCAATGCTTGTTTACTTTGGTTCCATCAAGAAGGCATTCAGATGTGTCACACATTTGCCATAAATTCTGAATGTTAGCACTCTAGTTGCACATTAGATCACTGTAGTAAAGCTACTGCTCACCAGGGACGTCTTCTGCTGGTATTCAAAGTGCATGTTTCAGTCTGCATGTCAGAATTTTTTTAATGAAATAGAAGAGGATTTGAGAAGTCACTCAAAATGATCCCTAATTTTTCTTTCTGAAGCACTAATCATACTTTCTATGGCAAAATTAACCCCCTCATGTTGTTCCTTTTTAAATTGAGTGTTTTCAGACTTACCACTTCATTCCAATCAAGATGGCTTCTGGTGTGCCATACTTTTGTCATAAGTAAGACTGTTAGCGCTCTAGTTGTTCTTTAGAACACTCTGGGACATTCTGTCATTGGGCTATACTTGGGGTACATCTGGGTGATATTTGGGCTACATTTAGGCTCTTTTGTCTCTGGTGGCCATCTTGGGAGACTGTATGTCAGAATTTTTTTATGAAATTGAAGAGGGTTTGAGAAGTCACTCAAAATGTGCCCTAATTTTTCTTTCTGCAGCACTAATCATAATTCATATGGCAAAATATACCCCCTCATTTTGTTCCTTTTTAAATTAAATGTTTTAAGAGTTACCACTTTATTCCAATCAAGATGGCTTCAGGTGTGCCATACCTTTGTAATAAGTAGGACTGTTAGCGTTCTAGTTGTTCTTTAGAACACTCTGGGACATTCTGTCATTGGGCTATACTTGGGCTACATCTGGGTGATATTTGGGCTACATTTGGGCTCTTTTGTCTCTGGTGGCCATTTTGGGAGACTGCATGTCAGAATTTTTTAATGAAATAGAAGAGGATTTGAAAAGTCACTCAAAATGTGCCCTAATTTTTCTTTCTGCAGCACTAATAATACCTTCTATTGCATAATATACCCCCTCATGTTGTTCCTTTTTAAATTAAATGTTTTAAGAGTTACCACTTTATTCCCATCACGATGGCTCCAGGTGTGCTATACCTTTGTAATAAGTAGGACTGTTAGCGCTCTAGTTGTTCTTTAGAACACTCTGGGACATTCTGTCATTGGGCTATACTTGGGCTACATCTGGGTGATATTTGGGCTACATTTGGGCTCTTTTGTCTCTGGTGGCCATATTGGGAGACTGCATGTCAGAATGTTTTAATGAAATAGATAAGGATTTGAGAAGTCACTCAAAATGTGCCCTAATTTTTCATTCTGCAGCACTAATCATACTTTCTATGGCAAAATATACCCCCTCATGTTGTTTCTTTTTAAATTAAATGTTTTAAGAGTTACCACTTTATTCCAATCAAGATGGCTTCAGGTGTGCCATACCTTTGTAATAAGTAGGACTGTTAGCGCTCTAGTTGTTCTTTAGAACACTCTAGGAGGCTGCAGTAGAACACAAAGGAATCAACTGACAGTCTCTGTCCTTGTTGGATGTACATGTTTTACTGAGAATGTCAGACTTCATTTTCACATGACTGAGAAAGATAATGTGAATTTACAGAAAATATGCTTTCAGTTTAGCTTATAGATCCCCTTCCAAACCACTGTGGAAAAATCATGAGATATTAGTTTTCTTTCAAACAATATTCATGATATCACAGCAGAAGGTTTTTTCACATGGTAAAATCACCTTAGAACCCACCACAATCCCTAAAACGAGTATGGTACCATCAACAAATGATTTATAATGTAACTAAAGTCCTAAAACCCTCTATTAACTACAATGCTTTTTAATGAGGTGCTATCATGTATATTGGTCCCAAGATGGCTGCCAACACTACTTGGATGAAATGCTGACAGCCAATCAGATCAGATGTGTGGTTAGGCTCCGCCCAGATATATATCTTTTTTTGAACCTAAATTACTCAAAATCCACTGGAGCACATATATTGAGACCTAGCAAAGGCACATCGGGCTAACAGTCCCCACAATTTTGCCAAGTTTCGTGCAAATCCATTCAGCCATTCGAGCTAAAAGTGAGGCCAACCGCCCTATGGAAATTAACATGGGAAAAACGAGTTTTGGGACCCCCCTTTTTTCTCGGCCCCCCCTTGATGAAACCCCCCCAAATTGTCAGGGGCTGCTCAGAAACAAAATGTTCTATTTTCCTAAAAATTTCAGCCAATTCCGTCCACAAACGCCAAAGTTATTAGACATAGAATTTTCAAAAATCCCATAGAGAAAAAATCCTAACTATATATACCTACTGGCGACCGCCAGTAGGTAATATATATATATTGGCTCACATCGTTTCTTTGGGAGACTTCTCCATTGACAGTTTCATCTTACACGGTTCCCCTTTAAACACCGTAAGGGAGTTATTTACAGCATTGAAATAAAACATCGTCCTGATGATGGTCTTATCGATGGATACAACAAAGACCGAAACGTTGACAACCTGCTATCATCTCCTTTAATGCTGTCGTTAGACGCCAACTTACAACCACTATTTATTGTTTAATTTGGGTTGTTAGTTTTGAATTAGCTGGAGCTGATATTCAATGTTATGAACCATAGAAAAAATATTGTCTTTCTTCGTTCATGACTTTTCTTGCTTGAATTAATTTGTGTTTTCACATCCCTTGTCATTTTTACTAAGTAAAGATTTGATTCAAAACAAACATCCCTTCTTTTGCTCTGTTTTATCTTCACCTTCCATGCATTTATGCTGTGTTCGAAACAAATCTGATATCCTGTGGATACTTAAGAGTGTGAAATTGAGTTACCACTCGTTGACTAAGAGAAAACATTTTTGAAATAAGTCCCTTGTAGCACCCTATGTTTTGAACCATACACTGCCCAAGCCTACAAGGGTTTATTGGGTTTCCCCTGAGAAAAATCCAGTGGATTTTGAGTAATTTAGGTTCAAAAAAATATATATATCTGGGCGGAGCCTAACCACACATCTGATCTGATTGGCTGTCAGCACTTCATCCAAGAAGTGTTGGCAGCCATCTTGGGACCAATATACATGATAGCACCTCATTAAAAAGCATTGTAGTTAATAGAGGGTTTTAGGACTTTAGTTACATTATAAATCATTTGTTGATGGTACCATACTCGTTTTAGGAATTGTGGTGTGTTCTAAGGTGATTTTACCATGTGAAAAAGCCTTCTGCTGTGATATCATGAATATTGTTTGAAAGAAAACTAATATCTCATGATTTTCCCACAGTGGTTTGGAAGGGGATCTATAAGCTAAACTGAAAGCATATTTTCCGTAAATTCACATTATCTTTCTCAGTCATGTGAAAATGAAGTCTGACATTCTCAGTAAAACATGTACATCCAAAAAGGACAGAGACTGTCAGTTGATTCCTTTGTGCTCTACTGCAGCCTCCTAAAGTGTTCTAAAGAACAACTAGAGCGCTAAAAGTCCTACGTATTACAAAGGTATAGCACACCTGGAGCCATCGTGATGAGAATAAAGTGGTAACTCTTAAAACATTTAATTTAAAAAGGAACAAAATGAGGGAGTATATTATGCAATAGAAGGTATTATTAGTGCTGCAGAAAGAAAAATTAGGGCACATTTTGAGTGACTTCTCAAATCCTTTTAGTTATATATGTCTAATAACTTTGGCGTTGGAATCGGCTGAAATCGGCTGAAATTTTCAGGAAAATGTCACATTTTGTTTCTGAGCAGCCTCTGAAAATTTGGGGGGGTTTTGTCAGGGGGGGGCGAGAAAAAAGGGGGGTCCCAAAACACGTTTTTCCCAT
Source organism: Lissotriton vulgaris (assembly GCF_964263255.1). NCBI lineage: Eukaryota > Metazoa > Chordata > Amphibia > Caudata > Salamandridae > Lissotriton > Lissotriton vulgaris. The sequence continues at coordinate 778,755,814 of NC_141696.1, read as the reverse complement.
GTTAATTTCCATAGGGCCTTTGGGCCTCACTTTTAGCTCGAACGGCTGAATGGATTTGCACGAAACTTGGCAAAATTGTAGGGACTGTTAGCCCGATGTGCCTTTGCTAGGTCTCAATATATGTGCTCCAGTGGATTTTGAGAAATTAATGTTCAAAACAAGATATATATCTGTAACAGCGCTCCGGGCTGCGCTCCGGTCCGCTTACTTTTCGCGAAACGCAACTTTGCGATGCTGATTGGCTCCCCGGTGTCTGTCAACATTCTAAACAGTCCGGAGTGGCCGCCATCTTATCTCTCGGTAGGATCGAGAGAGAAGAAGAGGTGAAAAACGAAGGGGGAATTTAATGAAAGGGGGCAAGGTATACTCCTCTTGACCCCCTAGGAATGTTGTTGGGGTTATTAAAGGGTCCCGTGGGGAAAATAAAAACAAAATTATTTTTCACGGTAGAAGCGCTTCACGGGCCGCGAACTGGGCTGCAAACTGGTAGCGAAACGGGAATTCGCCATTTTGTGCTTCGTTTTAATTAAATTACTAGGTATAAGGGGGTGCGGGAGACGTATCCTAATCCCCTATGTTTTCTGAGGGTGGCTGAGGAGGCTCATATATGTTGATACATGTCTTCCAGCGGCTGTGCGTGAGCTTTTTTTTTTTTGCTGCATGACGTCTGTTAACGTTCGATTCGATGGAAATCAGGAAGTGTTGACCGCCAATTTGTCAGTGCGATAAAATATTTTATTATAAATGAATCCTTATTGATAAACATTGTCTGCGCCATCTTGCCTTTTTTCCAATGCCACAATTTTGTCGTGCACGGCAGCCATTTTAGATGCCAGGCCGGTCACAGGCTATCACCTAGCCCTGCGGATGTAGTTTATGGCCCCAGCTGTAGAGAATCCAGACATGCCAACCCTCCCGATTCAGGCGTGAGACTACTGATTTCAGTGCTAGTCTTCCGCCTCCCGATTTCTGCAAGCAAAAACCCGGGGGCATATTACCAACAACTAGCGATAATTTTTGTCTCTAACTTGTTTAGAGACAAAAATTATCGCCGCACATCGGCGATTTTTATCGCAGATAAACCTTGCTATTAGCAAGTAAGCATGGGTGAATTTTGCAAATCTCGCGTTAGCGAATTTTGTGGATTTGCGAACTCGCAATCCGCAAAATCCGCGAATTCCCGCGAATTTGCGGATTTTTTTTTTTGTGTTCGCTCGTGTTTCTGCCAGTTCGCGAGGGTTTTTACAATTTCGCAATTTGCGAACTTACCTGTCGGGTCGCAAGTTTTGCGAACTTGTTGTTTCTACGTGTCCAGCCTGTTTGGGACACTCTTCTTCATCACTGCCACTCTCTGTCACCACTGCCACTCTCTGACTACTCATGCCACCCTCTGGCCCACCCATGCCACCCTCTGTTTCATCACCACACCCTCTGGTTGTCCAGTGTACATTATTTTCGGCAAAGCAAAGCACACCTTCCCTGCCTCAAGTGACCTGAATTAATTTGGGGCTGATTAATGTGTCACAGAATATTTTTTTAGCTGGCACCTGCTTCCTTAGTGCGCCCTGATTAGTGATCTTTTGCACTTGCTAAGTGCTTTCATTGTTGCAAAATTAGTTACAACACCTGCCCTGCCCCAACTGACAATAATGAATTAGGGGCTGATTAATGGATTTTAACTTCCAGCCTGGCTCCTGCTTGTCTCCCTTAGCTGTAATTCAGGACCTTTGTGGCATATGTGTAACTATTCTGAAGTTCAGAGCAGGGTCACATAATAGTTGCAACTGGCAACTGAACTCTGGAGGGGCCCCTCAGGAAGCACTACAGGAAATGGCTACTAATGATGAGCCTGAACTTTTGAACCTGGTAAGTAGTTTCAGTTTTGCTAAGATCGTATTTCTGCAATTTAGCACTTATTCGCGGGGCGCGAAGTTGTACTGGGAAGCCGCGAACTCACGCGAACAGTGCGAGCAATGCGAGCAAAATCCGCTGCTCGCGGATTTGCGGATTTTGCGGGAGATTCGCGAATCTCGCAGATTGCGAATTTCCCAAAAATCCGCAAAATCCGCGAGCGAAACGGATTTTCCGCCCATGCTTATTAGCAAGGTTTATCGCAAATGCGAAAAAAAACGGCCGCAATGCATGAATATCGCTGAAAAGTCAGCGATATTCATGCATTATCGAGCAAATGCTCTTAGCCATGTTATCCACCTCCCATTGGATAACATGGCTAAGAACTGCTCAGGTCAGGTGTTAGCTTTTGGAGATATTCGCGCTTAGCGCGAATATCTCCAAAAGTTGGTAATAGGAGATAGCGATGTTAGGGACTGTTTCCAGTCGCTAACATCTTGGCACGCCCACTTTGCATGTCATTAGTGATAAATATCACTGACATGCAAAGCGGGGCCCAAGATGGTCGCTATCTCCTTTTAGCTGTCACTAACTGGTGTTAGCGACAGCTTGGTAATAGGGAGGTAATTTTATCTCCGCTTTCTTGGCTTTTAAAGCCAAAAAAGCGGAGATAAACCCCCTTGATAATATGCCCCACGATTCCTCGGGGTTTCAGCTGACAAGGCTTGGTATTGTGTTACGTGGTAATTCTTCCAGGAAACGTCAGAGGGTCGATGCAGGGGTTCTAGAAGGGGTGATAAACCATTTAAGCCTCATGAACAAGCGCATGGTCTTTTAAAGATCTGTGAAGTACTCGGGGCGGCGGTGTGTGTGTGTCCTCTTTCAGGAGCGGGTGGGGGGGGGGCACTGCCAGCAACTTGCCAGGCCAGGCAGTGTTCAACACTTGCATCACCCTTTCTCTGCCTGCTATTGCGCTCCATGCTTCGGAAAGGTAAGAAAAAGAACGTGCATTTGAGTTTGAAATGTCCGATCCTGTAGCAGTGCACTTGCAAAGCCCACACATGACAATAACCCGATTCAAGGCCCCATTCACCCGATTTTTTAAAAATATATAGCACTCCAACAAAGTAGGATTATAAAACTTTATTAACTTTTAAATATAACGAACGGAACAAAAACTGGAACAAACATTTAAACATTTTTCACAAAAAAAAGCAACAATGGTCAGAAGCTGTCTTTTGTGCGAATAGTCCCAAGGCAGCACAACGTGCTGAGTTCTGGACGGCACCCAGGTGATGTCCAGTAAACTGCCGCACTGGTTTTGGTATCCTACAATGCTGCTCCGAAAATTGGCGTGGGGCGGCCCGGGGGGGGGGGGGGGGCGTGGGGAAGGCGGCGTGAACGGGCCTCCCCAGGTGGCGGCCATCCAGCTGAGTTGTGCCCGCTCTTGCGGCTACAGCGTCTCGCTCACCATGTTGTTGAGTTGCTCCCACTCTTGCAGTGCAGCGATAGGCGGGTGCCACATGACTCTTAAAATGGCGGACGGCTCTTCGGTTTTGGGCCTGGTCCACTAAAATGGCCCTGGGACACCTTGGAACTCGGACGCTTGCCTGCTAGGGCTTGGGCTCCATTCTCGAAAGCGTCCCCTCAGCCGTGAAGATTCTACAAAAGTCTTGGGGGCCCTCGACTCCTGCAGGCTTCAGGTGGGGAGCGGCTGCCATGATTGCTCGCGGAATGACCACGACGGAGCCACGAGATGGTGGTGCTCTCATGGTGACGCCAGCTTCAGTCTGAATCATCCAGAAACAAGGTGGGGCTTTCATCGTTTGGGAAAAAAAATGTTCTAAACCAATGAAAAGTGTTATTTTTAGGTCATATGACCAAGCCTTCCATCTTTAGGAAACCAAAAGTAAAATGAACCAATGAAAAGTTTTATAAACAAGTCACATGACCTGTTATGCGGCATAAGGCTACAAAAAGCGTAGAAAATCCGTTGGCACGTGAGGCGGCGTCAGTAGCGGACCGGTGTGCGAATAGGCCGAAGACAGCACAACACGCCGAGATCCGGATGGCACCGAGTTAGTGTCCAGCAAGTTGCTGCACTGGTGTGGCTATCCTACAATGCTGTGCCGAAAGACGACGTGTCCAGCTGAGTTCCGGTCACTTTTGCGGTACAGTGACTCGAACGCGCCGAGATCCGGATGGCACCGAGGTGGTGTCCAGCAAGTTGCCGCACTGGTGTGGCCATCCTACAATGCTGCGCCGAAAGTCAGTGTGGGGTGCCCCGTTGGCTTATGAGGTGATGTCAGTAGTGGACCGATGTGTGAATAGGTCGGAACCAGCGCAAGGCGCCCTGCACTGTTGAACTTTTTTCAATGCCTGTTTTTTGTTGTTTCCCCTCCGTCAAAAACAAAAAAAAAATATAAAACTGTGCAAAAATACAAAAAAATCAAAAAATGTTTAGAAAAGCAGTGCTTGTAAGACTGTCTGAAGCTCTTTTGCACCTGCTGCAGCTTCACTATTGCCCTGGTGTGGCCAAAGATCGCCCATGACATAGGCGGCCGGCTCCCGAGGTCCGGCGGAACTTTTTTCCTTTTCCTTTCTGCTTCTTGTCCCACAATCCGTTTCACCTGAAGACACGACCAGGTTCCTGAATGTGTGCAGGGGGACGCTATTGATTGAATGAAAATGGCGGCTTGACACAAAGCTGACTCAAGCGTTGCTGTTGATGCTATACAGACAAAAATTGGTTTTCAGTTTGTACATTCTTCAGGATTTTTTTTTCCATCCAAGGCTGATTGAGAGTTTGTAGAAAAATGGCTTCAGATTTTCCACATATTACTCTTCAACATTCTTCCTAAATGTAACAATGTGAGACTCACTAGGAAAATGGCTGTTTATCTTTCATTTCAAAATGCTGCCAACAATATTTTCTGAATGGAAGACACCATCTTGTAGCATAAAGGGCCGAAAGGGGTTCTGGTCTGGCCGATTGTTGGTGGAGACATTTTGACTATATCTTGGACCTGCCCGGCCTCGCCCAAAATGGCGCCGGTATAAATGGGACTCGTAACTCCTTGTTGTGTACTGGTTGAACAACCTTGATATCACGAGATATGAATGCAGTTTTGATGCTCATGGCGGGCGGGGACGAGAATTGATTGAATATTTCTACATCCCTATTGATATTAAGTTCTGATGTGTTATTTATTACTGTACTATTGAAAGTTCGAATTAACGTCACCCATGGTACTTGCACGCAAATGTATATCTAGATAACTTTTTTGTAAGTGGCCCTGTCGTATTTTAATTACAAAATGTACGTCCAGCGATTCCGCAACTGTTAGACATCTTAGTTCTTGCAACCTAATGGCTCGCTCGTTACGTTCCTCTATAATGTAAATGTCTCCTCATCATATACGATTTCAGTTTGCTCCGTGGCCGGCCCACGTGGTTATAGGCCCGTATTTGTATACTGACATTTTCACAATAAAGGTTTTTAAAACAAAACACGGTAGTAGTATTTACATTGGTAAAGTTTTTACTTTTAGTCACTGTTTTCGAATCAGTAAAAGGCAAGTGAAATAAAGCAGTCCAATTACATGACGGATAAAAGGTATAATATGTAGGAACGCAGTAAAGATAAATGGTCAAGGGCAGTTGTGTTTTCCACTCCTGCAACATAAAGTGATCGATAAGAATCTGATAATCAGGCGTATCGGCGACTAAGACAGCAGGCCGAGTCTCTTTTACTCAACGGCTCCGTCATGGAACGAAGAAACGCCCTTTTTCTCGAAAAAGGAATATATTTTACTTGCAGGACAGTTGTAAATTTTCCGGGAAAGTACATTAGCCTGGAATATTATAACATATATGTTTAAAAAAAAATAATGTTCGAAACCAATAAAAAGCGTAATTTTTAGGTCATATGACCAAGCTTTTCATCATTAAAATAACAAAAGTAAAATGAACCAATGAAAAGTTTTATTAACAAGTCACATGACCTGTTATGCTTACGTTACGCGCTGCGCGCCGCGCCCCGGATCACTTCCGGGTGCGCTAACGCGGCGTGTCATATAACGCATTACGCGACAACGTAGGTCAAGAATATAGTCAAAATGTCTCCACCAACCAGCGTTCGGAACACAACCCCTTTCAGCAGTCCAAAAAGTTCTGTTAAATGACAACAGAGGGGACAGGCAACAAGAACCATCAGTCAAAGAGGGGAGGGCAAGTTCTTCTCTACCGGGTCATGTTGGGGCGCTACCGGAACTGATCGAATTGGTAGTCTACAGTGTTTCTGGATGTTTCAGACTAAAGCTGGCGTCAGCATGAGAGCACTACCATCTCGTAGCTCCGTCGTGGCCATTCCACGAGCAGACATGGCAGCCGCTCCCCACCAGAAGCCTGCGGGAGTCGGGGGCCCCCAAGACTTTTGTAGAATCTTCACGGCTGAGGGGACGCTTTCGAGAATGGGACCCAAGCCCTATCAGGGAAGCGTCCGAGTTCCAAGGTGTCCCAGGGCCATTTTAGTGGACCAGGCCCAAAACCGAAGAGCCGGCCGCCATTTTGAGAGTCCTGTGGCAGCCGCCTATCGCTGCACCGCAAGAGCGGGAGCAACTTAACTACATGGTGAGCGAGACGCTGTAGTCGCAAGAGCGGGCGGTAACAGCTGAATGGCGGAAGAGGCACAGTGTAGCAAAAGCGGGCGGAATGGCAACTAAAACGGTAAAGGGGCGCCCCACTACAGCGTGTCTTCAGGTCAAACGGATTGTGGGACAAAGTCCAGAATAGAAGAGTCATCAAAAGGCAAAAAGTTCCGCCGGACCCCGGGAGCCGGCCGCCTATGTCGGGGGCGATCTCAGGCTACACCAGTGCTATAAGACTTGGGGAGGGGGTCGGAGCCAAGCGTCTTCTCCGAGTCCGTGCCATCACACCGCCCCTCGGGGGCCTCCGTCAAGCGGTTTAGGGAGGTACCATATAACATTGTTTTCAAATGCAGTCAGGTCCACAAACGACCCTCACTTACTTTGAGAATAGTGAAGCTGCAGTAGGTGGAAATAAGCTTCAGACAGTCTTACAAGCACTGCTTTTGTAAAAAATTTTTGATTTTTTTGTATTTTTGCACAGTTTTATATTTTTTTTTGTTTTTGATGGAGGGGAAACAACAAAGCACAGGCATTGAAAAAGGCTCAAACTCAGAACTCTGAACTATGGCACCCAACATCCAGGACTTGCCATCCGGATCTTGGCGCCTTGTGCTGCTTCCGACCTATTCACACATCGGTCCACCACTGACATCATCTCATAAACCAACGTAATGTAAATAGTTATTTAATAAAATGTTTTACCCTGTTACTTTGCTGGTGTGTTGTCTATATTTTTAATATTTGCATAGGGTTTGTCGTTATTTTGGGCGGGGTGGGTGACGGAGCCGAGCTGTCTTGCAGCCCTCATGGTGTGGCGCTCAGTTCATCTCACTATTTTCGTATTTCTCATGAAGGGTTGTTCCTAATGTTTCTATTTTAGCGAGGTCAAAAAGAGATCCAATTAGTGGCCTACTGATTTTGCTCGATTACTTTTATTTTTTTACACGATTTTTCACGATTTTTCACTATCTGCAAAGACTAAACAGAGTATTGCGACTTTGTGCTTGTTTGTAAATAGAGAATGAACCAAAGAGAATTAATTGTAAAACAGTAAATGCTTGGATAACAATCAATCAAATGGAGAGACAAGCAGGCACGACGGATTACAACGGGGGTAAAGGCCTGCGTTAACTACTCTTCACTATCTGCAAAGAGAGAGTACTACTAAGAGAAAAGAGGGGAGGGGGGCAGCGTTCAAAGCACATCAGCGTGCATAAACACGAAAAAGTTTTTACCTATCACGTACTTGACATTTTACAGCTTTTGATATTTGCTATTAAAAAACCAATGAAATTCACTGAAAAAACCATTGGTTATAGGCCATATATAGTTAGGAATTTGCATTTACAAAACCTTGAAAATTCACTTAAAAAACCATTGGTTATAGACCATATATAGTTAGGAATTAGCCTTTTCAAAACCTTATTTTACTCACACAAAACCATTGAAATTTCATATATAGTTAGTTCCACTAACTATTTATCGCGCACCCGCAATCCACTGCTGATGATGTCACATATTACATCATTCATGACATGGTTAGTGACATCACTGATGACATCACTGATGACATCTCAAATGACATCACTGATGACATCTCAAATGACATCACTGATGACATCTCAAATGACATCACTGATAAAATCACTGATAACATCTCATTTGACATGACTGATCACATCACTGATGATATCATTCATGTGATAATACCATAAACCTCTTCAGACTCTAATATAACCTTAGATACAATCAGTGTAAACAGATAGTCACAGACTGTCACTCATCCATGGAGTTACTCACACACCTAGTCAGTCATGGAAAAAATCAATCACACCTCCAATTTCTCAACTATACAGTTATACACACCTTACTTATTCAAACATATATTAACACATATTTACTTTACTCTCTTATACAATCCCTGATACATGTTCACAATGATCCATACAGCCACTCACACATTCACTGGCTCTTATGCACAGTTATTTATATATGTCAACTCTCACATGTACTGTGTTTTACATATGTACTTACTTTGACATGTAGCACTGAGATATCCATTCACTCACTAATACACTCATGCACAGTCAACCGCCCATACAGCTGTTTCCACATGCACTTTTGAACCCATACATATAGTGAATCAACTACTCACACATCTATGTACAGAGTCACACACCTGCCAGCCACCCATACACACACACTCAGTTTCCCATACAAATACTTGGACAACCAATGAATAACCCATACAGTTACTCATATAGCTACTGATCAACATATGCAGCAGTTTGTAGAACAACAGATATAATGATGCACAAATTAAAACAGTTTAGTCACTAACCCATGCACTCAGTGAGACACATTTAATCACTCACTCATACAGTCAGTCATGCACCTACTAAATCCTTCATCCAGACACTTATACATCCACTCATTCTTCAATATGTAAGACATATTTTAACTTTACAGAAACATACAGTCACTGGATGTTGTCATCAGTGATGTCATCAGTGATGTCATTTGAGATGTCATCAGTGATGTCATCAGTGATGTCACTAACCATGTCATGAATGATGTAATATGTGACATCATCAGCAGTGGATTGCGGGTGTGCGATATATAGTTAGTGGAACTAACTATATATGAAATTTCAATGGTTTTGTGTGAGTAAAATAAGGTTTTGAAAAGGCTAATTCCTAACTATATATGGTCTATAACCAATGGTTTTTTCAGTGAATATATATATATATATATATATATATATATATATATATATATATATATATATATATATATATATGTGCCAAGGTGCCTTGAAGATTGAGTGGGTGTATGAGTGTCTGAATGGATGATTTAGTAGGTGTGTGACTGACTGTATAAGTGAGTGATTAAATGTGTCTTACTGGATGCATGGGTTAGTGACTAAACTACTGTGTGAATGTCTGTATCAGTCTGTCAGTTGGTGTGTAAGTGGCTCCATGGGTTGGTGAGTAGCTACATGAGTGTCTATACATGTTATTGATTGTTTGTCTGATTATCTGTATGGGTGCCTGAGTATCTGTGTGGGTGGGGAGTGTGGAACTCTGTGCATAGATATGTGAGTGGGTGATTCACTGGGTGTATGGGTATAAGAGTGCATCTGCGAAGGGCTGTATGGGTGGGTGAGTATCTGTATGGGGGTGATAGTGAATGAATGGATGTCTCAGTGGTACATGTATAAGTAACTACATATGTGAAAGGCAGTATATGTGAGTGTTGGTCTATATAAATGACTATATGTGAGTGTGAATTATTGTGAGAGTGACTGTATGGATGAGTGTGTACTTGTATCAGTGATTGTGTAGGAGAGTAATTATGTGGAATCAGTGAGTGGGTATGTAGTACCTAGTATTGGTGTGGCTATGGTTTCAAAAATGGTAGCCGTATTTCAGAGTGGGGGTATCAAAGATTATGTGTGAGGAAATGCATCAGATTATCATGTGGATGATGTCATCAGGTATGTAATTTGAGATGTCATCAGTTATGTCATCAGTGATGTCACTGACCATGTCATGAATGATTTCAAATTTGATGTCATCAACAGTGGATTGCTGGGGCACGAGTTAATTATCTCAACTAACTATAACGGATTAATTTCTCTGGTTTTGTATGAGTGAAATGTCCAACTAACTATAACGTCCCTGAAACCTGTGGGGTTTTCAGTGAATTTGTAAGGTATTTTAAATTTTTATTTCTAACATCCCTGCAACCTATATTTTTTCAGTAAATTTTAAAGGTTTTTAAAATGCTAATGACTAACTATAACGTCCCTGAAACCCATGTTTTTTTCAGTGACTTTCAAAGGTTTTTAAATGCTAATTCCTAACTATAATGACCCTGAAACCTTTGTTTTTTTCAGTGAATTTCAAAGGTTTTTTGATTGCTAATTCCTAACTATAATATCCCTGAAACCTCTTTTTTTTAATCGAATTGCCAAGGTTTTTTTTAATGATAATTTCTAAATATGCCTATATAGGTAGGACGTGTGCAGAAAGATGAAGAAAGGCACAGAAAGAATCAAGAGAAGTGCAAAAACAGGCAACAGAAGTCAAGAAAGAGGGAGAAAGGTGCGGAAATAAGCAAGAGAAATACAGAAAAAAACAACAGAGGTGCAGAAAGAGGCCTACTTTGCCTGTACCTTACAACAGACTCATACAAAGTAGCCTAATAACTAATCCTTCTCCCAAGATGTCTTAAACCTAATATTTCTCTTGAAGGTTCACTGTTAATCGACTGCTCAAAATGTTAGACCTACCTACCAAATAGAAAACAGCAATCTTAAGCATATCACTGTTGTAAGTCCGACCAAGTTTGTGAAGGTATGCATGAGTGTCTCTGCTTTTACAGAGTGACATGTTACATAAAAATAAACATAGAAATAATACTTGAATACATGTGTTTCAAACAGCATACTCTGTAAATATGTGTACAAAGCGGTGTATTTATTTCTTTCTGTTCATAATACAGAGCACATTGGTTTTCCATAGTATATTTGAGGGGCTCTATAACACCTATGTACATAAGACATGTCTGCCTGTGCAGTTGAATGACAGGGCAGAACTGAGAACATTTATTTACCAACAGAAGAAACTATCCACTTTTTAAGCTACTGTCTTCAAATGCATGACACATATGAGAATACATATACAAGTAGACATATACCTCAGTCACAAGAGTACGCTGACCTTTAAACTTAACAGCTTGCACTTCCCATTTGAGTACAGAAAGAGGCCAGAGAAGTACAGAAAGAAGCAAGAGATGTACAGAAAGAAGGAACAGAGGTGTAGAAAGAGGCCAGAGGGGTGCAGAAAGAGGGACGAGGGATGCAGAAAGAGGTAAAAGGGGTATAGAAAGAAGCAAGAGAGGTATATAAAGAAAAAAAAGAAGTACAGAAACAAGGAACAGATGTGCAGAAAGAGGCAAGAGGGGTGCAGAAAGAGGGATACAGAAAGAGGCACAAGGTGTCCAGAAAGAAGCAAGAGAGGTGCAGAAATAAGTAAGATAAGTGCAGAAAGAAGCAACAGAGATGCAGACAGACGAATGAGGGGTAGAGAAAGAGGAAAGCAAAGTTCAGAAAGCAGCAACAGAGGAGAAAAAGGGGAAAGAGGGGTAGAGAAAGAGGCAAGAGGGCTAAGAAAGAAGCAAGAGAGGTGCAGAAATAAAAAAAGAAGTGCAGAAAGAACCAAAGGAGTTGCAGAATGAGACAAAAGGAGTGCAGACAGATTTAGGAAGGGTGCAGAAAGAGGTACAAGGGGTACAGAAAGAAGCAAGAGAGGTGCAGAACAAAAGCAAGAGAAGTGCATACAAAGCAACAGAGATGCAGTAAGAGGGAAGTGGGGTGGAGAAAGAGGCACAAGGGATACAAGAGAAGCAAGAGAGTTGCAGAAAGAAACAAAAGAAGTGCAAAAAGAAGGAACAGAGGTGCAGAAAGAAGCAGGAGGGGAGTAGAAAGAAGGAAAAGGGGTGCAGAAAGAGGTAGGAAGTGTGCAGAAAGAAGCAAGAGAGATGCAGAAAGAAGCAAGAGAAGTGCAGAAAGAAGCAACAGAGATACAGAAAGGGGGAAGTGGGGTAGAGAAAGAGTCAAGATGTATAAAGAAAAAAACAAGAGATTTGCAGAAAAAAACTACACGTACAGAAAGAATGAACAGATGTGCATAAAGAAGCAAGAGGGATGCAGAAAGAAGCAAGAGAGTTGCACAACGAAACAAAAGAAGTGCATAAAGATGGAACAGAGGAGCAAAAAGAGGCAAGAGGGTTACAGAAATTGGGAAGAGGGGTCCATAAAGAGGCAGAGGGGTTACAGAAAGAAGGGCAGAGGTGCAGAAAGAAGCATGACAAGTGCAGATTGAAGCAACAGAGGTGCAGAAAGAAGGATTAGGGGTGATGAAAGAGGCAAGAGAAGTACAGAAAGAAGCAAGAGAGACACAAAAAGAAGGAACAAGGGTAGAGACAGTAGCAAGATGGTGCATAAAGTGGGAAAAAGGGTGGTGGAGAAAGTGGTAAGAGGGGTGCAGAAAGAAGCAAGAGAGGTGCAGAAAGAATCAAAAGAAGAGCAGAAAGAAGGAACAGAGATGAAGAAAGAGTCAACAGGGATGAAGAAAGAGGGATGGAGAAAGAGGCAAGGGGTATAGAAAGATGCAAGAGAGGTGCAGAAAGAAGCACAATAAGAGCAGAAAGAAGGGACATAGGTGCAGAAAGAGACAAGAGGGGTGCAGAAAGAGGCCAGAGGGATACATAAAGAAACAAGAGAGGTTCAGAAAGAAACAAAAGAAGTTCAGAAAGAAGTAACATAGGTGGAGAAAGAGTCAAGAGGGGTACATAAAAAGGGAAGATGGGTGCAGAAAGAAGCATGTGTGGTGCAGAAAGACGCAAGAGGGTTGTAGAAATAATCAAGAGGAGAGCAGAAAGAAGCAACAGAGGTGCAGAAAGTGGCAAGAGGGGTTGAAAAAGAGGGAAGAGGGATGCAGAAAGAGGCAGGAGGGGTGCAGAAAGAAGCAAGAGATGTGCAGAAGGAAACAAAAGAAGTGCAGAAAGCAGGAACAGGGGTGCAGAAAGAGGCAATGGCGCTGCATAAAGAGGGATGAGGGGTGGACAAAGAGGCAAGGGGTGCAAAAAGAGCATGAGAGCTGCAGAAAGAAACAAAAGAAGTGCAGAAAGAAGGAACAGAGGTGCAGAAAAAGGCAGGAGGGGTACAGAAAGAGAGAAAAGGGGTGCAGAAATAAGCAAGAGGTGCCAAAAGAAAGAAAAGTGCAGAAAGAAGAAACAGAGGTGCAGAAAGAGGAAAGCGAGGTGCAGAAATAGGGTGAGGGGTACAGAAAGAGGCATACAGGTGCAGAAAGAAGCCAGACATAATTAATGAAAGAAAAGAAGTGTAGAAAGAAGCAACATTGGTGCAGAAAGAGGCAAGAGCGGTGCACAAAGAGGGAAGAGGGGTGTAGAAAGAAGCACACGGTGTACAGAAAGAAACAAGAGATGTGCAGAAAGAAACAAAGAAAGGACAGAAAATAAGAAAAGAGGTGCAGACAGAGGCAACAGGGGTACAGAAAATGGGTAGATGGGTGGAGCAAGAGGCAACGGGGCACAGAAAAAAGGGAGAGGGCTGCAGAAAGAAGTGAGAGGTGCAGAAAGAAACAAAAGAAGTGCGCATGCACGGGAGCCTGCGCATGCGCATTCCTGGCGGGGAATGCGCATGTGCGGGCTCTCGTGCAATTACCAGGAGAAGGCAGAATGGAGACGGATTGAAGCCCGGGGATGCCACTGATAAGGTAAGGTTATTTTAAATGTTATTTATTGCTTTTTAAGGTTATTTAATACTGCGGGGGAAGGAGGGCAGGAGGCGGGCGGGGGGCGGGTGGTGGGTAACGGAACTATGCAGAGAGTGCGAAGATGGGTTCCATCTCCGTGCCTCTCTGCATAAGTCATTTACGCAAATTACGCCCACCCCTAGGAGAGAGGGAGAACTGAGGTGGAGAAAAAGGCAAGAGGGATACTGAAAAAAATAGAGAGTTGCAGAAAGAAACTAAAGAAGTGCAGAAAGAAGAAACAGAGGTGCAGAAAGAGGCAAAAGGGGAGCAGAAAGAGGGAAAAGAGTTGCATAAGGAGGCACAAGGGTTTCAGAAAGAAGGAACAGAGATGCAGAAAGAAGCAAGAAAGGTACAGAAAGAAGCAACAGAGGTACAGATAGAGGGATGAGTTGTGTAGAAACAGACAAAAGGGGTTCAGAATGAAGTGAGAGGTGCAGAATGAAATAAATGAAATGCTGAAAGAAGGAACAGAGGTCCAGAAAGAAGCACAAGGGGTGCAGAAAGAGGGACAAGGGGTGTAGAAAGAGGCAAAAGGGGTCAGAAAGAAGTGAGAGGTGCAGAAAGAAACAAAAGAAGTTCAGAAATAAGGAACAGAGGAGCAGAAAGAGGCAAGAGGGGTACAGAGAGAGAGGTGTAAAAGAGGCACAGGGGCTGCAGAAAGACGCAAGAGAGGTATAGAAAGAAGCAACAGAGGTGCAGAAAGAGAGAAGAGGGGGATAAAGAAACAAGAGAAGTGCAGAAAGAATCAACAGAGATGCAGGAAAGGGGAAGAGGGGTGTAGAAAGAGGCAAGAGAGGGACAGAAAGAAGCAAGAGAGGTGCAGAAAGAAACAAAAAAAGTGAGGGAAGAAGAAAAAGAGGTGCAGAAATAGGCAGGAAGGGTGCAGAAAGAGGAAAGAAGTGTGCATACAGCAAGTGAGGTACAGAAAATGGCAACAGAGGTGCAGAAAGAGGCAAAAGAGGTACAGCAAGTAGGAGAGATTAGCAGAAAGAGGTAAGAGAAGTGCAGAAAATGAAAGAAAGGTGCAGAAAGAAGCAATAGAAATGCAGATAGAGGCAAGAGAGGCACTGAAAGAAGCAAGAGTTGCACACCATTAGTACCAATTTAACACCCACATTTAGCAATAAGTAACAGGTGACCATTCTATGTTTGCAAAGGACCTTCCACCATGCTGTAACACTTCATTTTTTGTAACGTTTGAGCCGTTTGAGCTAGAAACAAGGCTTTTTTTGTTAAAATCTGCAGATTAGGCAGCAGATGATGGATTAGATGATGGATTATGTGGCCAATGCGGAAAATGTATAATTGTGGGAAAGTCGGTGTAGCCAATCAGTCCCATATTTCCAGTGGCCCTTCTCATACCTCTGACTAGGTCCAGAAGTGCTCCTCAGTGATTCCTTCTTTTTTGTCTCATTGAGTACTTAGTTTAGCTTCTATGGAAATGAGGAAGACTAAACCTGAGGTTACTACTTTATAACACAAACTACCATACCACAGAATTACTCTCCATAACACAGAATCCAACTCTACATAAATCTGATAAACTAAATACCACATACTTTCTATCCTCATAATTCCTCTGCAAAACATACCACATAATTCCACTACACACAATGTACATCCACTCCACTCCAAACAATATTAGTAAAAAACGTTTACATTTACATCACCAATAGCTCTAACTCTTTCGTGCGAGATCCATTACATTACAAATGCTTCTTTACCTAGTAGTCGCGTTTGCAGAGTGGTTGAGAAAGGGGGCTGGGCCTCCAACCAGCGCTCAGGAAGTGCACTAAGTAGGATTTACTGGAGGTACCAGGAGGGTTTCTTAGCCCCCAAAGTTCCTCAAGAGTAAGGTGGACTTCATCCCCAACCCATAGTGTGCCAGGAGGTGCGTTTGCAGAGTGGCGGAGAAAGGGGACGTGGCCTCCGAAGACCTCTTAGCAATACCACTGTGTTGTACTTACTGGAAGTAACAAAGGGGGTAGTTGGCCCCCAAGGACGTTCTTAGTGGCCAACTACCCCTTCTATTACCTCCAGTAAGTCCCACAGAGCAAGTTTGCTAAATTCTGAAAGCAGGCCACACCCCGTTTGCCCACCAATCTGCAAATGCTCTCCCTGGTGCGCTCTTGGAGAGGGATTAAAGTCCCTTTCAATGCTGGGGGTCCTCCAGGGCCAATTACCTGACTCCTCCAGTAAGCCCCGGATAGTGGGATTGCTGAAAGCTGGACACAGGTCATGCCCCCTTTCTCTACCACTCTGCAAATGCACCTCAAGGCATGCTCTTGGTTGGGGGATGAAGTCCCCTTGCCTCCTGAGGGTTCCTGGAAGCCAACAAGCCCTCCTGTTATCACTAGTAAGCCCCACACAGCTGGATTGCTGGGAGTGGTCTGAGGCCATGCCCCCTTTTTCCACTACAATGCAATCACACCTCCTGTTACACTGCTGCTTGGGGGATGAAGTCCATTATATTCCTGAGGTCCTCAGGACACAAGAGGACCTCATTGCCCCACCAGCAGTGCGGCAAGAGGCAGGTTCGCAGAGTGGTGTAAAAAGGGGCATGGCCTTGGACCACCTATCAGCTATCCCACTGTGTGGGGCTTACAGGAGGTACCTGGTGGGCTAGTTGGCCTCCAGGGACCCTGAGGATTCAAGGGGACTTAATCCCCCAACTTAGAATGCCCCAGGAGCCGTGTTTGCTGAGTGGTGCAGGGAAAGGGCAGGGCCTCTGGCGAGATGCCAGCTTTTCTTTTTCTGTTAGAAGGGGGTCTGTGTGGCCCTTTCTCTTAATATATTGTGGGCCCTGGAGAGCCCATCCCCCAGGGCCTGTCCCATTTAAAAAAAAAAGAAAAAAACGGGAATGCAAATTTCGGCCCAGGGAACCCCATCCCCTGGGGCATGGCCTTGTTTATCTATTGTTTTGTTATTATTACAGGAGGGAGGCCGTTTGACCTCCCCCCCATGGCCACTATTGGCCCCAGGGGCCCCATCCCCCCAGGGCCTGGCCTCATTTTTTTTAAATTATGGTTGGAGGGCCTCGTGGCCCCCCTTCCCTGGGTTACTTCTGGCCTTGGGGACCCTATCCCTGAAGCCTGGCCAGCCTTTATTTAAAACAGCATGGCCCCCCTCCTCAGGCCAATTATGGCCCCAGGAATCCCATCCCCTTGGGCTGGAGTTTTGGGTAAAAATAAATAATTAAAAGAGAGAGAGCAGGGTGGCCCCCATCCCAGGCCATGTCTGGCCCCAGGGAACCCATCCCCACGGCCTGTACTGTAGTTCCTATATTCCCAATAGGCCCTGCGCATTGGAATAATATATACCGTAGTTTAGACGTAGGACTTAGGTGAATAGTGAGTGCCAGCTAGCACAGAGGTCACTAGAAACTTTCTCGAATAAACAAGAAGGGATTAGTTTCTGACAACCGCATAAACATGACAACTTTGTTTACCAAGAATAAAAAAATCAAATCTCTAGAGTCGCGGAAACAATAGATAGCTGTTTTACTCAGTCAATCGTGCATGCTTTGTTTCACCAGAGATGCAGAGAAATAGAGAGACGGGCATTTTCAATAAAAGTATTTATTGAACAGTCTTCTTTCTCAAGCATTGGAAATGAACTGCTACAATCGTACTAAAAGTACTCAACTGGTGCTTCTAAAATACGCCTACCCTGGTGTACCTAACCTAAGTCTAGTACGAGGGAAGAAGTATGTGAGGAATAGCCTAAGTTTAGTAGTTCTCTGCTAGAAATCTATTCCAAGAATTCTCTAAGTGGTCTAATCAGCTCTGTACCTTGGTTTTAGAATAAAGGAGGTCTTGTATCTCTCATGACTCGATTTCCCAGATACCCGCAAGGGTAAGCCGGAAACACTGGAGCTGGATTTCTCAGCAAGAGAAAAGACAGTGTCTCTCTCAGTGCATCAGCTGGAGGGTCGGCTTCCTTCTGCACTTGCTGCTGCAGGGTGTCGGGCAAGTAGATAGTCGATCTGCTCCAAACCACGGTGTGTTTGTCTGCGCAAACCTAGGCATATTTATACTTTGAAGGTGCCGAGTTTAATGCATGTTTGGACTTAATATTGTCACTCGAAGGCTAAATTCTAGGAAAACGCCAGGAGTTCTTGGAGAACTTAGCATTCAAGCAGGGGGAAGTCCCTAGCTGCTGAAGGCGAGTTTTTCCAAGAAATTGTTGTTAATTCTCGGAACTTAGTAGAAGTAGCCATGCCGTATTTGGGCTGTATGGCTTAGGCCAAATAGGGTATTAATTTCTATGCCTATATAAAGATATGAAAAAGTATGCCTATATAAGGGCATGAATCTGGAAAATTACACTAGGGTCCTAGATTTGTTTACAACACCCACTCCACGAGCTTAAGTTCAATAAAGCTAACCTAATAAGTACTGAACATATCTAAAGCTAGTGTTTACAATCCCACCCCCAAATACATAAAAACACACTTGAAATGGTTGTACATGAGAAAAAAATATTGAGCATTTCTACAGTACGCATTTTAATGAAGTAATGATATTCTAAGAATATAGTATGGTATCTAAATATGCAAACCGAATGAATCATGAATGTACATTTATGAAAATGGCTCTTAAGTACAGAAAAAAATCGAGACCATTTCATAACATAACATATCATATCAATAGTTATAGTAATGAGGACAAGGCCAAATAGTTTCTCTAGGCAGTGAAAACGAAAATAATTTCTTGTTCTCTAAGAATAGTTCTACTTTAAGCAGATTGGTCTGTGCCAAAAAAGTTCAATGTTTTGGTGAGAAAAAAAAATTCAAATGGTTGTGAAAAAATAGAGTCCCAAAGTTAGAATTCTTTGTTTTGAAAAACTGAAGGCCGAATTTGTGCATGAATCAAAAGTTATTCTCGGCGTCAGGAGAAAACATCAGATCGTCTAGGCTGGCAAAGAAATCGTCTACCACAGTAGGTAAAAGTGGAACTACTTGATCAAGCAGATCAAATGTGCACAGATGAGAAGCATTGCCGTGAGCGCCAGGTGCCACATTAGCAGTGTTCATATCAGATAGTACCTGTGTGCCTGTTGATCCTCGTATCTCACTCCCAGGTAGACTTACTGGTGAGACCTCAATAAATGCCGTCATAAGAATTGGTAGCCGTTGGGGACCACACAATGCATGAGTCGTTAACAGACCTAGCAAGGAGTCGACATCCGATGGCAGGACTGATGGAAGTGTAAGACAGATGTCCAACACTCATTCCTCTCCGCAAAGCAGGCATCGTAGAACAGGTAAGATGCAATCTTGCCAGATTGATCTGAACGATAGAAACCAGGTTGTGTTCAGATCTCTTAAACGAGCCGAGCCAAGAATCTGTGTAATCCTCTCACAATACCTCATGGCAAGGAGGGCCCCTTCCATGTTGGTCTGGGTATCATTGGTTGCCGGACTTGCCATATCAGAGCAGAAGGAATAAAAATAGAATTCCTGCTACGAGTCCCAAGATGAGAGGCAGGCCGCCAAACACAGAGTGCACGAAATTTGGAAAAATGCAGAGGACTGCTTTCAAATGGTGTTAACAGTCCCGAAAAAATAATCCTAAATACATGTGCGATGCCACTGGTATCAGACATGTTTAAGATTTGAAATGTACTGGGCAGTTTGTTGATAATAATGCATGTATCGCTGCAGATGTCCTCGCAACTTGCAGATCATACGTTTCTCTAGACATGGTCAGTGGCACAGATTTTTGCAAAAGAATGGCTTTTATTCTGCTTAAAGTATCAATTCGTATAGAAGAGATATTCAGTGAAGGCCATAATGCCGTCCCACTGTCTGTCTTGTGCGTTGGATAAAATACTTGCATACAACAAGTGACCATGGACGACACACTAACGAGATAAAGTTTTCCTGGCATCATGCCACAGCAGCTGTGATCATTCAACATAATGTAACTGCCATTGGATAGTTGCCTGAAAATGGGTTCTATCAGGGTGGAGGGAGTACCATGCACGTGGCAAGAGAAGTTATTTGCAGAACCGTCGCAGGCTCTGTGTAAATTAATACCTTTGCACAAAAGTGTACCACTTAGTGAGTTCTTGCAATTTTTAACACTAAGGAATACCTATTTTCCCTTGTTCCAACATTTGTGTGTGTAAGGTGAAGTCCATGTGGACTTAATGTATTATTTACCCAACCTTTCATACAGGCATGCTGGCATCTGCTGTAAACAATACTGAAATTGGAAAATCGTCACTGGTATCATGATGGTGCCATGAATTATCCATTCAATGACAGGCTTCTCAGAAACTGTCAATGGTAATCTTTCCAGTTTTTCAATGCTCAGCACCGTATAGTCTGCTCCTCTTTGTGCCAAAGAGATTTGTTTATCCAGCAAACAATGACGTTGTGTTGATTAGACGCCTTGGCACGTAGCCTGAATGAAGATTTTGCAATGTCCAGCCTAATTGCATTATAGAACATAATTGAGACTGGCCATGTTGTAACATTAGCAAGTCCTGGTCCATTATATCAATTGCAGAGGATACAATGCTGTCCAATGAATATATCCTGGAAGACAGCGTTGTTAACCCATTTTCCACTACAGAGAGAGCTTTCTCTAATTTAATACGATCAATTTCTCATATTCTTTCTGCAGTTTCCATGTGCGTTATTTTCCAAGCTTCGTTGTACGCAGCGTATATACCGGCGTATATGAAACGTTTTTGCCGTGGTTTGCGAGGCCCCATTAAGAAATCTTGCAAAACATTGCTTTCTTTAAGTAAAGATAAGTGTTGTTTGATTTCCGGAAGTGTGGATGTCTTTAGCCACTCAAGGCATAGTTTTCCTACACTGTATGTTGTTACTATCCCTGGATGTTGTCTCTGGGAGTATCTTGGATCTGGCCTGTTCAGTTTTAACCCCTGTGTTTTGTTCAGGAATCTAGCATGACAGTTATTGGGGTCTGTGGGCCAGATTAACCACTTTTTCCAATCAGGATTAGTTCTGTTTTGTGTTAAAATATATGGTACGTCTACCTCCTTTTCTGTAGTGTCATTACTCTCAGAAGTGGGTTTAGGTAAAGACGGTTTATTTAAATCTTTTATCTTAGCCAGGCCAAGACAAGAAGTCTGTTGAACAGTGTCATTTAAAAACATTATATGATCTGGTATAATGCAGGCTCTGAACAGGGCTTCTAAACCTCGTACCTGCCAGTCTTTCGTGCCCCAGACAGTTTTTGTCTCAATGTTGTCTTTCCAACAGTCGAAACCTAATGTAGACAGCTGAGCATAAAAGTTTGCAGAATAAATTTGTTTAGTGTTGGTCAACATTGTTTTCATTCCTGTCTTATTTACATTTTGGAAATAAAATGTTTCTGGATTTGTAAGATTAAAACCTGAGAAGTACGAAAACGTTTCATGAAATGTTTTTGAGCTGCCTTTTGGTGGCGTGGGACAATGTTTCCATTGATTATATGTAAAAACATTCCTAGGACTTGCAGATTTGTGCAAATACTGTTGACCATAATGATTAAAACTATGCATTTGTTCATAATCTGATGTCCCTTCTAAATAGTCATGTTAGGTAAATTTTGCAAACATTTCTAAATCTGACATCATATTATTAATAGTCTCAAAGTCCCAATCATCAGAAAATGTGCTGGGTGATACAAGGTCACTTAAAGAAACCTTGAACTGGTGTGGAATCTTCAGCGGCTCCACCGGGCCATAGATGTCATAATCAGTTCTATCCCATGCTATACCAAGAGGTATAGGAACGGCTGTGATGTTTACTGATGACAGGTCTCTCTTTTCACGATGGGATGATTTGTGAGGTTTTAGGACCAAGTTGATTTTCTGACTTGCTGTGTCTATTGTACTGTATTTTCCATCTATCATTTGTCCCAAGCTTAAAACTAAAATCAGTCATAGCAGGAGAAAAAATACACCTAAACCAATCCAAAATTCAATCCATGGTGAAACCAGATACATTTTCTCAAGTTGATGAAAGAGTTCTGTTGTTTTTTCTTTGAGAGATTAATTTGCTGGCCTTTCTTCCGGTTCACTAGGATCCTCATAAAATGTATCAAAGTTGAAGAAATAGCCGGAGTCAGTTCTGTCAATTGTTGGAATTGCATCAGGATAGTTATCAATCTTTGGAGTTGCTTCTTCCTTTGTCATAGTGGTATAGTCAGAGGCTACATCATTGTAGACAGGTGTTTCTTAAAGAACTGTTATTTGGGTCTCAAGAGGCACGAGTTCCATAGCTTTGTTTCATAGTCCTTCTTTTCTTACTGCAGGTTTATCAAACGTGATAAGTCTTTCAGTCTGAACCTCTTGGATAGTAGCAAGATTTGGTCTTCTGCTACATCTTGGGAGTCAACTGGGCCTACTACTTATTATTGGCCACATGTTGTGGTTTGACCAGGTCGATGGACACAACACGGTTCTCCTTTTTACCAGCAAGGGGCGGTAGTACTACTGATCCTGTTCCTTGGATTGCTAAAACAGGTACTGCTTTTCTGTAAGAAGGCCCAAATTCCTTCTTCACCGCTATCTTTTCCCTGACTAGATCCCCAATCTTTGGAATCCAGATAGGTCTTGCTGGGACAGGTGGTTTTTCTTCAGTGGCTGTTGGCTATTGTGTTGTGCTACTCAGACTTCTTCTTGTTTCATTTAAGTCCTGTAAAACAGCCAAACGATCTTTGACATCAAAGGGTTTTCGTTCCACCACTGAAGTTTGACAATGGAGGTCTTCGATTATCATTCTAGTACCAAACAGTAATTCATAAGGAGTGATTCCCCCCCCGAGAATTTCTTGGCAGATTGTTAAGACTACGTTGGACACTTATTAAATGTTTGACCCACCCATCACCCAAACCTAATACCATAGCTGTTATGGACTGCTTTATGCCACGTTTTTTCTTTCAACTACTGCATTACCCTCAGGATGGAAGGGACTAGAATACCGCAATGCAACGCCCAAGCTAACCATTGCCTCCTTGTAAGCATTGAAGCCCATAGGAATGAATGGGCATTACCGATTCGGTATATACCGAATCGGTAAATACCGATTCACACAAGGGTGCAGGGGGTGTCACTTTGACACCCTCTGGCACCCCCAAAACAGGCACAGGTGCCATGTGGCAGGCATACCTGCCCTAAGGGCAGCTCTGCCTGTCACATGGCATAGGTGTGCATGCACACATGTGCATGCACACCGAAATCGGTATTTTACCATCAAATTGGATTTGATGGTAAAATACCAATTCGTTAAGGCTCCTGGGACTCTGAAGAGTCCCACCTACATATGGGTGGCTTCGAATTGGTAAATTTACCGATTACTTATTTTACCGAATCGGTAAAATTACTGATTCGGTAATTTTACCGATTCTGTAAAATAATGCCCCCTACATACCATTCGCCTATTTACCGATCGGTAACGGCCGAAAATACCGATTTTCGGCCGTTACTGGCCGACCTACATTGGGCCCTCAGTCCTTTGATATGCGCATTACACACATCCTTATTTTGTGCTGCATTTTTCAGGGTCTGTCGTCGACATCCATAGTCCCCACAGGAGTCTTCCACCTAGTTTTTTTCTTTTGTGTTTGTTAAATTTTGTTTATTGGTTTCTTTTTTATATATATAATAATACAAAAATAAAATTTAAAAAATAGTTTATAGTTTATAAAAAAATTAAATTCGACAAATAAAAATTATTAACCTTTTTGGTTGTTTTCTTAACTCCTGTGTGACTCTATCTTGTTCTTATTACTGTTATTTGCTAGTATCCAACATGGTGTTAAAGTTTGGACCACTTATCACGGGAAAACTGGTGATCTTTGCATCATTTTCTTAATACTGTATTAGATTTATCTTAACTTTAGTTGCATTAAAGTTCTGATGATGAAATGCAGAGTAGCCGTCCCTGTGCAAAAAGACACGAGGTGCACCTTTGCGATTTATTATGAATACAAAAATCCTGTATTGAATTGCACTGAGGTAGTGCATGCGCTTACAGTGTATACACAGAATCAATGAATACATCTCATTGTATTTATATTGATTAGGAATAGGGTGTCAGGTGCTGGATCTTGACGGGATACACTGCTCAGTTCATATATTGTTTTGCACACGAAAAAATGACATCACAAGTTTCACAACCGCAATGCAAAATTAATTTAGGCGATAACCCACGTTACCACCAGGAATTTTACACCTGCTTTCTGCTGGTATAAAGCAGGACAACTACCTGCAGCATGAAACGAAACACAGACAAGAGCCACACCAGAACAACCACAGGTGCCATAGAGTCAATCAGCACAATACAGGGATTCCCATGACGGCAACAAGACTCATTGCAACAACCCAAGGACCACCAACGCCCCCCAAACCTGCATCTGAGCAAGTGTGTCCGTGTGGTCATTGTGTTAACATGATAGGCACGGGCCCTGCAACATCACAGGGTGCTGTCTTCAGCAGACGTTACCATGCCACATCAGCGTTGGCAGCGACCCTAGACATGTAGCTACGGACGCACCCTCCTGCAAGCACAACACATGTCTGCTGGTCCGGCATACAGAGGTCAGGGCAGGGGAAACGGGGTGTCTTGGACATGTCCGTGTGCAGGAAGTAGGGTAAGTGTGTCTCTGTGTTCTGGTGTGGCCTGCCACCAGGGCCGCAGCAGACGATGTTGTAAAGTGGCATACATCACCACCAAATGGCACTCTCATGGTGTAGTTCGAATGCGGCAGAACATGCTGGAATAGGCATTACAATGCTGTGCCGTTCGAGTGCACTGGATACAACAGCGCACCGTACATAAGTGTGCAGGCTTGTGGGAGGGAGGAGCAGCTGCTTTGCAATAAAACACACAGTGAACCCACCCATGTGCCACGTGCTGGGCATCTCATCCACGATGACCACGGTCGCAGACATCCCTCAACACCCACGACCGACCTTGGTACACATCCTGTATGAATACAGCGTGGTTTTCACTTCTATGTTCGTTCTGTGGTGTGATGTTGCTGAATTGTGTGACTTATGCGCCTTGTTGGTGTGTTTCATTTTGGCGATTGTTTGTCTATACTTGTGCTGCACTTGATTGAACATGTGTACCATTGTGCCCATCTCCCCCGTCCCCCCACTCCCGGCTTCTTCCTCTTTCTGCTGCTGCTGTTTCAATAATTTTGCTCCTCCATACATAAATACATGTAAAGAGCAAATTAGAATACTTCCTTGATTCTTTTACGTTTCAAAACTTCTCTCTATTAGTTTCTTTTTAATTTTCCATATAAACAGTTTTTTTCATATTCAACGACAAATCGAAGTCAGCACTGCAACGTATTCTATAAACACACTTTTTAGAACATTCTACAACACTTGCGGGTTGAAAGTTCATCCATTTTTTTAAACCTAATAATATGTTTTTGCAACATTTTCTCAAACATTTAAATGCATGTGCAGGTTAAACGTTCACAATTGTTTTACATTTGAACAGTGCCTTCCAAATGCAAGTAGCAGGTGTGGTTGAGTTGAGCAAATTTCATCCTATATTATGTACTCCACGTTCAAACTGC
The DNA here is from genome assembly GCF_964263255.1 of Lissotriton vulgaris. Lineage (NCBI taxonomy): Eukaryota > Metazoa > Chordata > Amphibia > Caudata > Salamandridae > Lissotriton > Lissotriton vulgaris. Next base: position 778,730,416 of record NC_141696.1, on the reverse strand, counting down.
TTTTTCTTAACCAATCACAAACATGCTTTTCCACAATACGAATGTGCACCCTACTTTTAAAAAACAATGCTTTTCATCTCCCAACCAGGTATCGTTTTGTATCTGAAAAAAACTACTTCTCCATCTTTAAACATATCTCTTATTCTATGAAGGAACTGCATGAGCTACAGCCATATTTCCATACCTTCCAGCCATACCTTCAAAATGCTAGTGTGGCTCCTAGGACATAGCTATGTTTTCTGGTGCAAGAGGTATGCAGAACAGAGTCGTATTGACTTATACCTAGGTTTACAAAATGTGGACATTAAATGGCTTGGACAGAGAGGATTGAAGTGGCACCAATTCTTGGATTTGGTTAAAACCTGTTTGCGTCTCCAACACCCTGACCTCATGATTGTGCACTGTGGTGGAAACGACCTAGGCACATTGACTGGGGTAGGTTTGGAAATGCTTATGAAGGACATCTTTGGACAATTGATGTTACTTTTGCCTCATACTGTCTTTGTATATTCTTATATATGCCAAAGACAGAAGTGGAAATGGTCAAGACAATTTTGTCCTCAGATTGAAAAATCAAGAAAGAAAGTCAACAAAGCTTTGTCTGCATACCTCAGAGACCACAAAATGTGGTCCACCTACAACAACAACAACATACGTTTTAATATGGCTGATATCTACAGAAGTGATGGAGTACGCTTCACAGATGAGGGAAATCGAGTTTTCCTGAATAACTTGAAGCTGTGCACCCACACTTATATGTAGCTCCAACTAATGAACACAAGGGCTCTTTTTAGAGCCACCCTATAACTTACAACTTAGGCCCGCTATTTCAGGGTCAGGTAACGGCACCAAAATGTATTCTTCATACAGCTGTGCAACAGCGGCCACACCATCTCACTTTGCAACACAGAGCTCTCGCTTTGATCACTGACTCTACTCACCAATAGGGGTGAGTAGTTTGCACTTTACAAATACCATATTGAATTACCTTCGCACTCCCTTTACAACACCAGCTAAGCACCATATACAAGCCGGACAGGTATGGCACAGCGTCCAGAGCACATGACTTCACAGCATAGCACACACAGTTGAGGCTCACAGTTTCATCCTCGAGTTTAGCAGCAGCTCAATTTAACAGCATGACACTCTACGCAATACCTCACTTAATTTCCGTACCCCACACTTTCAGACCGATGTGGGCCAGTAGTTCAGCACCTTTACCCCAAGTCTGACAGCGGCCCAGCTTATGCCCCCAGCGCCATCAGACCCGTAGGAGTGAGTAGTTTTCACTTCACAAATACTGAATTTATTTGAAACGCACAAATTTACCTTCGCACTCCCTGTATAACAACCCCTAAGCACCATACTCAAGTTACAATGTTCGAAAAAAAGTTCATCCGAGTAGGTATAACTACATAATCACACTACTTCGACAGATGTGGCACAGCGGCCAGAGCACATGACTTCACAGCATATGACACACAGTTTGGGCTCACGCTTTCATCCCTGAGTCCGCCAGCAGCTCATCTTAGCACCATGAGACTCTAGACAATATCTCACATATTTTCCATACCCCCGGACTTTTACAGACCAGTACAGGTCAGTAGTTCATCCTAGTAGGTATAAACACATGCTGACACTACTTCCACAGGTTCCACGGCACATGACTTCACAGCATAAGACACACAATTTGGGCTTACACTTTAATCCCCCACTCCTGCACCAGCTAACCTTACCAGCATCAGACTCTAGGCAATATCTCACATAATTTCTGTAGCCCAGCACTTTCAGACCGGTAGGTATGAGTAGTTAATTAATTAGTTAAACTGAGCTTGTATAGCACCTGGTTACACTGACCAGTGTGTCCCCGCGTTAAAGTATTGGCCACCCAGCTTCCTATGCCATCATGTCCTCCCACACCCGAACCAAACTAAACCTATCCCCTGGGAAATATGTGTGTTTTCAGAGCTTTGCGGAAAACCACCTCCGAGGTTTCCAGATGGAGCCTAAGGGGAAGGCTATTCCACAGTCGGGCTGCCAGGAACCGGAAGGACCGCCCTCCCATTCTTGCTCTTCTGATTTTGGGAACCTGCACTAAACCCGCCCCATAAGATCTCAAATGACGCGTCGGGATATGCGGTGTTAGGAAATTGGGAAGAAAGCGGGGTCCTTTCCCCTGTGTAATCCGATGACTAACACAGAGGGCTTTGAACTGTACACGCTCCTTAACTTGCAGCCAGTGCAGCATGTCCAGCGCTTTTTTAGAAGAGGCTCTCTTAGGCAGCATCAACACCAGACGGGGGGAAGTATTCTGAATATGCTGCAGGCTTTGGAGGCATCTCACATTAGCTCCCAAATAAAGGGCATTCCCATAGTCCAGCCTTTAAGTAACCAAGGCATGGACTAAGGATTTCCTAGCTGTTATCATGAGTAGATCTAGAGTCTTTCTGAGGCCACGCAGAATGCCAAAACACGTGCCAGCAACACGTCTGATGATTCCAGCCATTCCCATGTCATCCCTGCCACTCGACCCCTCCTTAGACACTGCAGCAGAGTGTGATGAGCCACAGTGTCAAAAGAGGCACTTAGGTCAAGGAGAATCAGTGCCGCTGTTGGACCCTCATCCACGTGTCTCCCAAGAGTCTACAGGGAGAAAAGCAAAGCTGACTCCGTGGAGTGGACGCCACGGAAGCCAGATTGCGAGGGATGGAGCAGCCTATGGATTTCAATATGGGCAGTCAGATGTTGATTGACCGCCTTCTCAGCAATCTTAACAAAGTAAGGGAAAAGTGAGATGGGACGCAGGTTATTTAAATGTTCTATACTAATGTTTGGCTTTTTTTTCAGAGGGAGCACCACTGCTCCTTCCAGGTTTTCGGCACTCTACCTGAGCTAAAAGAGAGTTCTAACAGATGTCTAATAAAAGGCTCTAGAATCTCGCTGTTTCCTCTCAAGATTTTAGCAGGTGTAGGGTCCTTGGGTGAACCGGACATGATGCTACTAGCTATCTTACTCAGCATATATCCATCTGGGACCCTGAACGTAGTCAGGCACTCTGTCTCAATTAACCCACTGCTAGGCACCCCCTCTCTCCTAGACCCATCCCTAGTTTCCACAGGAAGGTAGAGTACATTTTCTCCACCTTAGTGGCTAAGAACTCTGCTATCTGATTGCAGGATGCTACAGATCCCACCACAGATACCTCCATGGTCAAGAGCGAGGATATCTCTTTGTGCACCAGGAACAACTCCTTAACTGAGCTGTCAACCTTTTCAATCCTCTCTGCGTAGAAAGATGAACGTGCTTTCCTAATCAGGGCGTGATAGTGTGTGAGACTGGATTTGTATTCCCTCCTATAAATAGGCAGGTAGCCACTTCTCCAGCGTCTCTTGAGGCGCTTACATGCTGTCTTTGCCTCCCTCAGCTCAGCATTGAACTAAGGGGCATATTTAGTTTGTCTCTCGGACCCTTTACTAGACCATGGCGCTGTCCTATCAAGGGCCTTCAAGATGCACCTGTCCAAGGCCTCACAGGCTGAATCTATCTCTAGCCCTACCCCCCCCCCCCCGGAGGTAAGCCCTGAACCAGGGCCGTGAGCAAATTCTCGGAAGAGAAATTTGCCCATTTGCTCTGGCTCCTCTTTATTCCCACCTTCACCGGTATTTCCTCAACAGTGCTGGTGACTTGAAAGGGTATCAAGAAGTGGTCAGTCCATATATCAGGTACCGGGGGCTTTGCACCCCCTGGTTAGCACACCCTAAACTCCTCACAGAGTTTACAGTGCTCCTACCCTCCTCTTTCCTACTTCCCCCCCTTTGTTTCCCCTTACTCGCTTCAACGGAACCACAAAATGGCAGCCAACACTTCCTAGTTGCACGGGACTCTAGACAATACCTCACATATTTTCCATACCCCAGTACTTTCAGACCAGTACAGGTCAGTAGTTCATCCTAGTACGTACAGACACATGCTGACACTACCTCCACAGCTGTAGTGCAGCAGTCAGGGCACATGACTTCACAGCATAGGAGACACAGTTTGGGCTCACGCTTTAATCCCCGAGTTCCACACCAGCTCACCTTAGCAGCATCATACTCTAGGCAATGCCTCACTTAATTTCCGTAGCCCACCACTTTCACACCGGTAGGGGTGAATGCTTCGCACCCCCTCTATAGCACACCGTAAAACCCACACAAAGGTTTCAGTGCTCCTACCCTCATCTTTCCCCCTTTTTTCACCCTTTTTTGCCCTTACTCATTTCAACGGAATCACAAAATGGCGGCCAACACTTCCTAGTTGCAATTGCTTGCAGCGCTCGCAGCCAATCAGCAGCAAGCTCATGCTTGCAACGCCTCAGCCAATCAGATGGCAGAATTCCCAAAATCGATATCTGTAAATTTTGAAAGTTCTCAATAACTACTGAATGGATTTACACCAAAGAAACAAAAGCGTGACCAAGACCCTTCTGCCTGCCAAATTTGGTGTAATTCCGTTCACCCGTTCGACCTGAAGCCTTGTCTAAAATTTCCTATGGAAATTAACCTGGAGAAAAATTGTTTTTGGACCCCCCTTTTATCTCTGCCCCCCAGAATGAATCACCTTCAAACTTTCAACATAGAAGCTGATATCAACAAAGAATTGGTTTTAAAAAGTTCATCAAGATTCATCAAATGACGCCAAAGTTATAAGCAAAACAAAAAATGTTCTTCTTTGGAAACTTGGTCCTAACTATAACTACCTATATATATATAATATATATTAAAAAAAGTCCCTTCACCGAAAAGACCAAAGGACACAGCGGGGATGCCAGGTAACAATTTTTTCCACTGCAGTTCAGGCATAATACATTTCAGCATGTTTTATGCCTTCCTCAGATGCCTTGCTTTGCCTTGGGATTCACTCTGTCCCTCTTATGGATATCACAAGATATGGTGGTTTCTGTGGACTGGAGGGGGCTTTTAATAACTGTTGCACCCAAAGTAATAGCTGCTCCTCAGTCTCCAGACATAGAATGTGAATTTGCCTAGTGGAGTTGGTTTGCAAGAGCCCTGAATAACACCCATGTGGATAGAGTAAGGAGTGCTCCATTGAGGTAGCCTGGGTGGGCTACTCTTGTCCTGGAATATGGCTGGTCTGGGACCCAATGAAACAAAATTAAATTCCTTAAAAATTATGAATCCCATAATTATATGTCTTCAAGATACGTGGTCTTGCAAAGAGTTTGAATGTGATGGCTATTTTGTATACTTGTGCAATGTGAAGCGCTCGGAGAGGGGACATTCTTAGGGGGGGGGAGTTCTATCTTGCTTAAAAACTCAATCAATTGGAATCAGAAGGTTTTGCCCCACCCCTCAAACCTCTGTATATGCTTGAATTTGGCATGCTTGCGAGATTCTGAAACGTCCACCTCCTTTCTTGTGGAAAACTTGTATGTCCCCCCTGGGAAAGATTTTGATCGTCTTTTGCCCATTTTTCTTTCTTGTAGTCAGGATATAGCTACTAGGGAAGATTGTCCCCTAGTGATATTAGCAGGGGATTTAAATGCTAAAATTTCAAATTCTGCCTCTGAGATTTATGCCAATACTGACAAAGAGGAAATTTGGCACATTCCCGAGATTTTATTACCAAATAAAGTATAAACAGAGAGTGCCCGCCGATAAAACAGCCCATTTTACCTTTCATTCTCAACATACTCAGAGCCTTTTAGATTATGTGATTGTTTCCTATCAAATGTTTGGGGCTTGTGATAACTTTTTTGTTAGCCCGTCGATATGGAGAGACCATAGCATAATGGGTATGACAGTGGCCTTTGATATACCCACACTGGACTTGGGGAATGCCGGTCATGGCTTGGCTACTTTTAACAAAGGAAATGGTTGGTCTTTTTGGACGCAAAAAAACATTGCTGAAGTAGGCTCCATTGTGAAGATGGTGTATATCTTTCTTTGAGGCTCAAATGAAGAAGATTTGTAATTTAAGCTCCACATCTTCTGAACCTCACATGTATAAACAAGATATGTCCCATATGATATTTCTAAAACAGGCAATCAACCATCTTGTTCGAAAAAAGTACATGCATTTCCTCCTTGGTCGAGAGCAGGAAATCAATTACCTTAAGCGAGTGAGAAGACGCCTCATGCTCAGTGAAAAAAGAAAGGAGCTCGATGCAAAGGGGATAGGGCTGAGGGAAGCTGCAAGGGCCAAGGATTCGAGCAAATATTGACACTTGATCGCTGAATATTGCGATTCAAGGCAGAGAGCTGCACCAATACTGATTCCGGAAAAGGAATGAGTGGATTACATCTCTCTATTATATGGAAATAATAGTCCAGATTCTCCTGTGTTGCCTGATGGGGTTAAACCTGCATTTGCTGTTTTTACTGAATTTGGCTCCCCGCTAGGAAAGGAATTGGTAAAGTACATAAAGATTGCTAGAACCTCCGGCGTAGAAGGGCCGGATGGTATCCCAATTGCACTAATTAAAAAGGAGCCAGAAGTATGGGGTGATTTTCTAGAGCCACTTTTTAAATATTGTTTCCTTATGAATAAAATCCCCCCCTCTTGGAAGGGGAGCATTATAGTTCTCCTGTATAAAAAAGGACCAAAAACGGTGCCGACTAGTTTTAGACAGATTGCCCTCCTGGATGCCTTAGGCAAATTATTTGCAAAAAGCATACTATGCCACATACAACAATGGGTTTACGATCAGGATATCCTTCCACCGGAACAAGCCGGTTTTAGACAGAACCATGGCACCCTAGAAACTTTAGCGGTTGTTCAGACAATTGTGGAGAAATATGTTTTTATCCGAGGGATGCCAGTTAATACAGCCTTTATTGATTCCTCCACGGCGTTTGACAAGGTGGACCGCCAGACCCTGTGACGAAAACTTGTCTCCCTTAGCATTCCAGATGATCTCCTGGGTCTGAATATGGAATTGCATACTTACACCTGGTGCCAGGTTCTGATGGGAGGTTGCCTGCTCTCCCAGCTCTAGACCCAACTCCTGGCTCTCCCAATCACTCGACTCCCTTATCCCCAAAATAGGCATCTTGAAACGAGCCAAAAGAGTCAACCCTGCCCCCTGGTACACCCCGGAGCTTAAACTGCTACGTAAGGAGTGTAAAAGGGCAGAGCGCATCTGGAGGAAGGACGGATCCATATCCAAAAAAGACGTCTTCTGTTCCTCAATAAGAACTTATAAAACGGCCTTACGCAACACGAAAAGCCAATTCTTTGATGAAAGAATAAAACACTCTTCCTGTTCTGCCAGAGAAACGTTTGCCATCATGAAAGAACTACTCAAAGTCCCTGACCCTCCCCAAGTTTCTAACACCTCTGAGGACAAATGCCACAAGTTGGCTAAATACTTTGACGAGAAAATCCATAAGATTCTCGCCACACTACCCCAAGTTAACCATAGAGCAAACGACAATGGTCTTCTTAAATCAGACCCAGACTCTAACCCCCATCCGGATAGCTCTGACATCTACCTAGACAGTTTCGGTCCGGTAACAACAAAAGAGGTTCTAACAACGCTCGCCACAATTAAAAGTGGCTCCCCCAGCGACCCGGTGCCTATGCGCATCCTCAAAAAAGTGGCACCCACTATCGCTCCCCCTCTAGTGGACCTTATTAACTCTTCATTTTGCCAGGGAAAGGTCCCCCCCAGCTGGAAGGCGGCAGACGTCAAGGCCCTGCTCAAAAAACTTCTACTGGACCCACTGGACTTGGCCAACTATAGGCCAATCTCCCTCCTTCCCGGAATTAGTAAAATCACCGAAAAAATTATGAATAAAAAACTCTCCCATTTTTTGGAGTCTAATAAACTCCTCAGGAACTCTCAGACTGGATTCCGCCCTGGTCAGGGCACGTACACCGCCCTCCTGGCAGCAGTGGAGGAGGCCTGGTGCATTCTGGATGCAGGAGGATCAGTGGCAGTGATCCTCCTGGACCTCAGTGCGGCCTTCAACACTGTTAACCACCTGGTACTGATCCAGCGACTCAGAGACATCGGGGTGGGGGGTACTGCTCTAGCATGGCTCTCATTATTCTTAAGCCACCACACCTTCCAGGTCGGGGAGAGTAACACCCGCTCCCTAGCGATCCCCCTCCAGTGTGGAGTACTGCAGGGCTCTTCACTCAGCCCGACATTATTTAATGTCTGCATGTCCCCGCTGGAGGAGGTGGTTAGCCGTTCTGAGTGAAAATCATTAGCTACGCTGACGATACCCAATTGATAGTATCCCTATCCCACCCCAACCAAGAACCTGCCAGTCTTCACAACTGCCTTTCTGAAATCCATGGGTGGATGAACAAGTCTGCTCTGAAACTCAATGGGTCCAAAACGGAAGTCATGCTTCTCGGTCAACAGGGGCCCACCCTTCCCCCAAACATCTGACCCACCTGCTTTGGAGAACCCCCGACCCCCAAGGAAGAGATCAAGAGCCTGGGAATCTGGATAGAGAAAGACCTATCCTTCAAAACTCAAGCTAAGAAAACCGCTGGGGTCTGTTTTGGCCTTCTCAGATCAGTCAGGAAAATTCTGCCCCTGCTCCCTCAAATCTCCCGGAAACTGCTTATCCAAGGCCGGATCCTTTCCAGGCTGGACTATAGCAATGCCATCTACCTAGGAGCACCTGAAGCCACCTTCAACACACTACAAAGAATTCAGAACGCCGTGGCCCGGCTTCTTACCAACACCCCGGCCAGATCCTCGGCCAAACCAGCTCTGAAACTCCTGCACTGGCTCCCAATAAGGGAGAGAGTAAAATTGAAAGCTCTCTGTCTGGCCCACAAACTCCTACAGGACAAGGGCCCCCCTATCCTCAAAAAGTTTATCACGCCCTATAAAGCTACAAGATCCCTCCGTTCAGACCATGAACACCTTATTACAGTTCACAGAGTGAGAAGGGCACGCACAGGAGGCCGGCGTTTCTCAGTGAACACAGCAAGACTTTGGAACACCCTCCCTCTCAAGTTAAGGACGGAACTCAATCACTCTCGTTTCAGGAAACTACTAAAAACTCATCTCTTCCCCTGAGCCACTCCCCCTTTCTCCCCTGCACTCCACCGATCCCCCCCTTTTTCTCCCTGGCACTTCATTGATTCTGCTGTCTCGATTCTTTTAGCGCTGGGATACTTCCGGGTTACTATGCGCTCTACAAAACCCACATAATAATAATAATAATAATAATAACATGTAAAATTAGAACGCATAATGGGCTTAAGCAGGGTTGTCTATTAGCTCAACTTTTATTTTCTTTGTATATCGCTGATCTCCCTGGCTCTCTGAACTTGGTGAGAGAGGATGCCCCCAAAATTGGTTGAAAGTCCATTGGGTCTTTATTGTACGCAGACGATGTTGCAATATTTGATTTAACACCTATTGGCCTGCAACGCCGTCTGGACGTTTTAAACAAATATGCAGAGGTTCACTTTTTAAAAATGAATATTGCAAAAAGCAAGATTTTGGTTTTCCGTAAGAAGGGGCTCAGAATAAAGAGATGTTTAAGATGGATGCTTTGTTTTTAAAAACTGGAACTGGTTGACTCATATGTATATTTAGGGAAAGTTTTTTCCAAAACAGGTCGAGACTTGGAGCATACTAAACACAGTGGGGCATATTATCAAGAGGGTTTATCTCTGCTTTTTTGGCTTTAAAAGCCAAGAAAGCAGAGATAAAATGATCTCCCTATTACCAAGCTGTCGCTAACACCAGTTAGCGACAGCTAGTAGGAGATAGCGACCATCTTGGGCCCCACTTTGCATGTCAGTGATATTTATCACTAATGAGATGCAAAGTGGGCGTGCCAAGATGTTAGAGACTGAAAACAGTCGCTAACATCGCTATCTCCTATTACCAACTTTTGGAGATATTCGCGCTAAGCGGGAATATCTCCAAAAGCTAACACCTGCCCTGAGCAGTTCTTAGCCATGTTATCCAATGGGAGGTGGATAACATGGCTAAGAGCATTTGCTCGATAATGCATGAATATCGCTGACTTTTCAGCGATATTCATGCATTTCGGCCGTTTTTTATCGCATTTGCGATAAACCTTGTTAATAGCAAGGTTTATCTGCGATAAAAATCGCCGATGTGCGGCGATAATTTTTGTCTCTAAACAAGTTAGAGACAAAAATTATCGCTAGTTGTTGGTAATATGCCCCAACGTTAGTAAAGCTGTCTCCCAGGCATGTGCATTAAACAGATTCAATAAAACTTGCGGGAGACGCTATTTTAGCCATGTCTTATCTGTTTTCAAGGTCAAAATCCCACCCTCGTTAATATATGCAGCCGAGGTATTGGACATGAATCATAGGCTTTCGTTTGATAAGGCAGAAGGACGAATTATGCGCCAAATTTGCAACTTAAATTCTCTGGCTGTCCCACATGTTCTGCGCCTTGAATTTGGATTAGTCTCGTCCTTCATTTTAGCCCAGGCAGCATTCTTAAGTGGTGTAACTCTCTCTTCTTGGGAGAATAGGGTACTCTTAGGGCAGCCCTGAGAGCAGAATTCTTTGGCACTCCAAAAGAACAATCCACGATTTTTAGGTCTTTTTTATGTGCAAATAATAGTTTTGGTCTTAGTTTAACTTCTGCTTCTCCAATGCCTAAATTTAGTTTGAAACAGTTCTTAAAGAAATTCAGATCCCCTATCAGTTTGGCGAGAGATGCTGCTTTAAGTAAATCCAGGCCCATTAACGTGGTGGTCAGTGAAAGCGCTTTGGGGAATAAACCACAGCCTTATTTAACTTGGAATATCCCTCATGGGATTAAAAGGCTGATAATCCTACTGAGATTCAATCTGCTGCCTTTAAGAGACAATACTGGCATCTGGGATAAAACACCTAGAGAGAAGAGAATTTGTGAATTGTGCCAGTTGCAAAACTAAGATCTAAATCATGTCCTATTTGTATGTTCAAAGCTGCAAGTGCCAGGCGAGTGTTTTTAAAACCAGTATTTATCAGATTTAATATTCACTCCGCTCAGGATGCACATTCTTTGGTCTTGTCCTCTCCGAATGAAATGGTTTGTTTTAAGATATACCAATTTTTTAGAACTTTTTGCCTATTTATTAGAATTTTGTCTAACAGTAGTACTCTGGTTTTGATTTAATACCAATTGGTTGGCTATTTAATTGTTTCATGTATTCATAGCATCATTTGCACATTTCTTAGTATGCTTGATATAAGAATTTTTATTGGTCAGCTATGTGATTGTTTTACGTATTATAGCATTATTTACACATTTTTCAGTATGTCTGATATAATTTTATAGCAATGTATAAGGAAGGAATTTTGTATTGTATGCAATGTTTGTCTTTTTAAATTGTTGGGGTGTTTTTGTGGACCTCCGTGGGAGTTCCAAAACAAAATAAATAAATACATTGGAATTAAATTGGAATTGGATATCACATGGTGCTCCAAATGGTGGGAGTGTAGCAAGCTCTGCCTTAATTGCTTGCAGCTGTTGTCCGTTGTTTACTGGACTCGGCATCCCAGCATGCATTTTAAAGCAGTCCAGAAAGTGGGGCAATATAGCTCTTCAATATATATATATATATATTTACTTATATATTTATTACCAGCTGGCGGTCACCAGTAAATAGTTACAGTTAGGACCTAGTTTCCATAGGAAATCAGCAATATTCTATTGGGAATAACTTTGCCGCCGGTTGATGAATCTTCGCAAATTTCTCAAAGAAGATGCCCCGCTCCTTCTCTGAAAGTTTTGGGGAATTCGTCATGGGGGGGCTGAGAAAAAAGGGGGGTCCCAAAACATGTTTTCCCCATGTTATTTTCCATAGGATGATTAGACACAGCTACAGCGAATTTTTTGTATTGTTGATTAATATGTCCCTATCCAAGGTGGTCATCCCTAAGACATGGAAACAAGTATGGGTGATCCTCCTAAAAGCCTTTCTTGGACGCAGCTAAACCGGAGAACTTCCGTCCCATATCCCTCTTGCCTTGGGTATCTAAGATTGCTGAGAACCGTGTCAATTCCATTCTGACAGGCATTCTGGAAGATACAAACATCTTAGACCAGTCTCAAATGGCTTCTGTCTGGGCCACAATACTGAGTCTGCCCTCCTAGCAGTGAACGAACATCTGAGGGCTGCACTCATTGAGGGACGTATGTCGGCACTGATTTTATTAGACCTCAGTGCCGCATTTGACATGGTCTCCCACCAAGTCCTGTTGTAACGGCTCAAGGAAGTGGGGGTTGTGGGTCTTGCCCTTGATTGATTCACCTCATTCTTTTCTGAGAGGCCCTTCCAGGTGACAGCCTCCACTTTCTGCTCACAGATTCATATCATTCATCAAGGGGTGCCACAGGGCTCAGCACTGAGTCCTACGCTGTTTAACCTGTACATTCAACCTCTTGCAACGGTGGCTAGGAGCAGAGGCCTGACAATAGTATTGTATGCCGACGGCACACAGTTGGTGGTGGCACTCTCGGGTAACTCAGCACAGGATGCCTCCACATTTCAGAGCGATCTCTCAGCTATTGCAGAATTGATGTCCGCCAACTATCTGCAGCTTAACACAAGCAAGACTGAAATTCTGTTGGGCGGGCGGATAAAAAACTATGGAATGAGCACTGGTGGCCCACAACCCTGGATGTTGCCCCCACCCCTAAGCAGTTGGTAAAGAATCTGGGTGTCTGGGTAGATTCGGCTCTCAGCTTTCAGGCCAAACCAAGAATGTGGCAGGGACCTGTATCGGTATTTTGCGGGGGCTTACACCATTGTTAGGATACTTTGACCCGTCCACTCGGCAGATTACCATTGATTCTGCTTGGGGACCAACAAGTCAGAGATCTCAAGACTACAGAGGGTCCAGAATGCGGTGGCCAGAACTCTTTTTGGTCTCCCGTGAACCTGCCCCACCTCAGCTGCCATCCGCGAACTACATCAGTTGCCAGTGGCCAGATGTGTGGAGTTCAAGTTCCCTGTGCCTCGCTTTTAAAATCTTGAATTAATCTGTGCCTGCCATTTTAGCTACCTTGCTCTCAGCCTACATTCCCTCCCGGCAACTCTGTACTACAGAACAACATTCGGTGAGTGTGTTTCTCATGAATAAGGTCCTCGTAATGGCATAGCTTAGAATTAGGTTCTTTTTGGACACTAGTGAAACTTACTATTGACTTATTATTTTCTTCTTGCCCTTTGGTGGTTGGTATTCTTAGTGAATACTACCCTCTTTGCACCGCTTTTCTTTCTTGTCTGGTACCTGTGGTTGACTTAAAGATATGGTGAAAACATGTGTCTTCACCAATCATTATAGGTGTTGGTTAGTATTGTTAAAAATATAAGGCTCTTTTTATATATTTATATATATTCTTTATTTTATTTTTTTGTAGCCCTGAAGAAGTCATTGGGTGATTGTTCCCGTGACGAAACACGTGTTGGCATTGTCTTTTGGCTACGCTCGTTGTGTACTGTATGACTTATGAAATATGGAATGATGAACTTCTAACCACTTGAAGAGAAAAAAGAAAAAGAAAATAAAAAAGACTGCTAAAGAACCTTGAAAGCAAAGATTTTGATTTGGCTTTTCTTCTTTTTTCTTTATGAAATACTCATATCTGTGAAATTGTGCTCGGGGACAATACCCATTTTTCTTGTATCCTCTGTTTTTACAGAGAAATCCTGGGGACGCTAGTGGCCGTTTTCCCCCTGTTCTCTTGAGCCACTGATTTGAGGAAAGATAGGAGTAAGTGGTGTTGGCAAAATTAACCCAGCCACTAATTCATAATTGTTTTGTTAACATTTGGCAGTGGTTCCGAGGGTGAGGAGAGTTCGTGCAGCCAAATTATGGAATTCTCTCCCTTTGCCTGTTCGCTGTTTGAAAAACTACTTGGCGTTCAGTAAGGCAATAAAGACTTATCTTTTCCCGTCACCTTAGGTCCCCTTGCCCTTTCTCGTGGTCTCTCCATTTGACTGTGATTAGCGCCGGGACGCCCTTTGATGAGGTAGCTGCGGCGCTCTACAAGCTATTTAACATTCAAAATAACAGCACCGTGTTCCACCCCGGTGCTGTTGAGCTGTGATCTCTTTGCGCTGACTTTCCCTCTTGCGCCAGAATGTCAGAGGCCTGCACTATCTGCGCAATCGAAACCTGTTCAGAAATGCGAGTAAAATCTTTAATGCACACTGATAGGGGCTGCTAAAGGTAACCCCCGGGTAAACCGCTTCAGAAGAGAGCTCCCGCTGTCTTCTTTCAGGTAGCAAATTATTTTCAGTTTCTGTGGCATGCAACCTGTGCATTTGAGCTTTTAAATGGCTACATATAAATAATGCATATATTTGTTTAATAATATGGACATTATTACATGAAAATATATTGCTTACATTTGTGAATACACAGAGTAAATCATAACAGAACAAGCAATCGCGACTCTGTAGTTAGAGCATCATTTTCCTTAATCTTACGATCTACACTTCATTTTCTGTTCTACTAATGAAAAAGTTTATACTTTTCAGATCACCTTATATTTTGTGGCCTGTATTTATTTTATATATTCGCTTAGTATATGCTATGGAATCAGGCGAGCAGGTGACGTGTGCTTCTCCATTACAGTACTCCCATTTCATAAGTTTCCTAAAAACCATGCCGGACAACAAATTTAGGAGATCTAAAAGTAAAATAAAAAACTATAGAAAAGAAGAAGATGAATTCTGCTTCTGAGTCACTTCTTATAAGTGCATGTCCACAAAACCAATTGTGAAGTTTCCGATAATTGCATTATGTGATATTGACACGCCTGGGTGCAGATCAGGAAAGTGGGCAGTCGAAGGAGGTGAGAGACAGGATTAAAAAGACAGAATGAGGCAACAGACAAAGGCATTAAGAGAAATAGTTGGAGGAGCAAGATACAGAGCTGAGGGGAGCAAAACAATGAGAGACAGAGTCACATACGGAGAGGCATCAAGGGACTGAGTTGGAGGAGCCAGAGACTGGTGATATGAGGGGGTGGTGAGAGAAAACCAGAGCAGAGAGGCAGGAGCGAGAGCAAGAGAGTAAATAAGTACTGAGAAAAGATTTAGAGAAACAGAATTCAAGGTGCAGCGTGAGTTAGAAGTAGGGAGAACATTAGAGGCCGGTAGAAACTGAGGTAGCCTTCGAGATAATCTGACAATAGTCTTTTTTATCTGGTTGCTGGAGTTTATAGTGCCTTGAGGGCGCTCTGACAGAGGCAGGGAGAGACTGAAACAATCTTAGAAAGAATCACATAATAGCATGTCCTCTTGGTGCTGTTTCATCAGATTATAGGATGTTATACAGTGAGAGACTGAGGCAGCGTGAGAGAGAGAGAATGGTCCACAGAGACACCTGGCGTGTCCTGCGTCTCCTCTTTCACCCCAGTACTCCTCCTCTGGTGGCTGCCTGCTCTGGTGCAGCGCTGGTCTCTTTCTACTCGCCGTAGGGGTTCTGGGCACCGAGCTGAGTGTTTTCAGTCTCCCTGCGAGCACCAGTGCTTGTTGCATTCCCACGGTTTTAGGACGGGGCAGAGCAGCAGCTACCGCTGCTCGTGAGGGATAGAACTCATGTACAAATGTTGGAAATCTGCGGTGCTCCTTGTTAAGGTACTTATGATACAAGCTGGCTCCATACATACTATCATAAGGTGTAGACATTGTAAGTGAGGTCATTTTATTTCTACCCTCTCTCTTAGGCATCTTGCCACGAGATTACGGAAGCTTAACTACTGGCATCTGATTCTATATGCTTTGAGAGTGCTCAAAGGGTGAGATTGCCTCTCAACGCTTTGAGACTTAGACCCCCTTCTTACAAGGTTTCTTCTCTTATCTGTAATTATAAAAGACTCTTTAATATCTTTTAGGTTTCAACTCACCTCAACCAGGAATGATGTAGTAAAAAATCTGTCTTCTCACATCCTTGGTGGTTGTAGCACGTTGGTGGTGTGTGTATTCTCCATGAGATCATTAGATATGTATATAATTATGTCTGATTGTTCTTACTCTTTGATACAGTATGGGTACATGATGTTGTATTTATAATTGCAGATACCCTGTATCCACACTTTAAAGAGGCATACTCTTGTCTGTTGGTCCTGAGGAAGGTGGTACAAGCGCACCGAAACGCGCGTTGACCCGGCGTGAAGAGTAACCAACTTTTACCTGTACAACTTCAGATACAGAGGAAAGAGATTGTCTTGACTGTTGAAGTGTTTAGTGAAGTGTGTGGATAGGAATGAATGTGTTATGTATGTTTGATAATAGGTGTGTCACTACATGGGTATCTTTGATTCTTTTATGAGAAGAAAAAACCCCCAAAAATGTGTTTTTGTATATTAAATTTGTTACATATGTATTTTTAGCAAATGCAATTGAAAAGAATAATGCAAAGAAAATTCAAAAATGAAATATATTTAAAAAATATGAAAAGTAATTTTGATATGTGGTGAAACAAATGAATAAAAAACAAATATATTTTGAATAAATTAGTGTACCCGTGTTAAATAGAAATTCTCTTTTGAAAACAGTTGAACAATGTCGATTGATAAGTAAGGTTGAGGCCATGAGGGAATTTTTTGTATTGTTGCTTACTATTGTCCCCTCTTTTCCCTGGCCGTAAGTGAGTAATAGAGGGGGTCCCGAATTTATGCTGCTAGGGACATATTATTCACCTGGCCCAATGGAGACAAAAGCATAAGTAAAAAGTTATTTAATAGCTCCGGTTTAAGGGGGTCAGCAGGAGAGCCTGATTTCACCTTGCTGTACATCACATGGAGCTCGTCCTAGGATATTAACAGGAATGATGCAAGAGCGTGGATGGGGCAGGTACTGGGGACTGGGCCCAGTGATTGAGCAGCTAGCTATATATATTCTCCACCTTTTCCACAGAGTAGGTGGCAAGACCTTCACATTGTTCATCTGATGTCATTTGGGGCGCAGGAGGTAACCCTGCCCGTTTAAGGTCTTTCGGTATGCTAAAAACACATTTAGCGGGGTTCTTACTGCCCCTAATCTCAGCTGCGTAGTAGGCTGCTTGCTCTGACTGGATAGCCCTGTGGCAGTCCTTAATAGCTGCTTGATAGTGTCCTTTAGAAATCAGATAATAATCGCGCTTCCACACCCGTGCCAACCTTTTGCAAGCTTTACCCATGCTGGCAAGCTTATCATTGTACCACATTGTGGCACTTTGACCTTTTGGGCGGGATAAGTATATCAAGTGGCCACAAGATCCAGTCCGACAGTGCTTTGTCTGCAGCATCGGGGTCATCAAGTAGGTTAGGATCACACATGCCCGTGGACATGTTACTGCTGAGAACAGAGCAGCCCGTGGGTGCCCATCCTAAAATTGTACGACTACAAATACAAACATTTAATATTTTGTGTTGGTTTAACTGAAAATGACATACCAAGGTAGCGCACACATGGACTGTGTAAGTCACTCACAAAGATACTTCCTTTAGATCTGGGAGGTGCTTTAGGAAATCAGAATTAATACTACACCACAAGTATTTTTTGGACTATTTTTCACATGGTCTGTGCAGCTTGAGATCCTCAAAATGGTGTCAACACGGCACGTGTTCAGACAGGCCTAAACTCCCAGTTATAGAATCTGCACATACATCAAGTCTAGTTTTTATCCAGTGCTCATGTGACCCTCAAAATAGTTGTAAGAGTGAGATGTATTTTACTGAGTTTTATCAATATATCCGAATTATACAAACAGCTCAGTTTTGAGAACAGTGTGCGTGGTAAATACGTTTGCACTGTATCCATTTTTGGTGTTAACATTCTCTTATACATTTCTGCGTGTATTCTTTGACTAAAGATTTTATGGACAGCTTGCACAGTCTCTGGGGGGGGGGGCTAGTGAAAAGGGCAGTTAGTGAGGGCATGTTACTTTTGACACACTGACTCGGATAATATTGTGCGACGAAGAGACACTATTTATGTACACGCTCAAATTGCTAAATAGATGAACAAAAGCAGTTCAAATTCTCCACAACTTGGAAGCAACAACATTTGATACTTTCACCAACTTGGCTTTTAAAAGGAATGAAAGGAGTCAGTTGCTATATAAAGTACAGTTTGCACAGAACAAGCACAGTGATATGTGCACTGTACAGAAGGAGACATTCAGTACACAGGTGGAGATGGATGAACGAGCCATCTCTGCTTAAGGCTGGAAAATTTAGTGGAGCCTTTGTGGCAAGACTATAATTAGCAATTTAATTTGAATGGATACAAATGCTCACAGTTTCTCTGCACTGGTTTCAATCCTGTGACACTGATGCCCGCAAAGTACAGGAAGTAAAATCAACATTCAGAAAGCATACATATGAAAACAGGTACATCAGTGTGTTTAATCTATATATTTACCAATAGATGCAGAGCAGTCATGTGTTGCTCTGTATCACCTTGGATGCTCATGACGAGCTGAGCTCGTCATGAGCCACGGCGCTCCGGTGCTCATGATGAGCTCAGCTCGTCATGGCCCGTGGAACGCTCAGGTGCGGGGAGAATTCCCCCGCTGTGCTGAGCGTTCCATGGGAGGCAAGACACCTGTGATGAGCTGCGCTCGTCATGAGCACAGGAGCGCCATAGCTCATGACGAGCTCAGCTCGTCATGAGCGTGGGGGCGCTGTGCACGCCCCCTCCCCCAGCACAGCGTGGGGTTAACCCCTGCAGCAAAGGGGGTATACACACCTTTATCTCTCTCTCTCTAATTATATAATTATATAGCAAAGGAGAAAGAGATGCTTATATGTATATATACACACATATATATATAAATATAAATACACATATATGTGTATATATACATATATATATGTGTGTGTATATAAATATATTTATAAATAGAGAGATTTGTATATATATATATGCACGCACGTTTGTGTGTGTGTGTATATATATATATTCACTGAAAAAACTATTGGTTTCAGGGACGATATAGTTAGAAATTAGCATTTAAAAAACCTTCGAAATTCACTGAAAAAACTATAGGTTTCAGGAATGTTATAGTTAGAAATTAGATTTAAAAAACCTTAGAAATTCACTGAAAAAACCCTAGGTTTCATGGACGTTATATTTAGTTGGACATTTCACGCACACAAAACCAGAGACATTCCACTGTTATAGGTAGTTCAGCTAACTATAACTCGCGCCTCAGCAATAGGTCTCACTTTGTGCATAAGTGGCTGCATGGGTTGGTGAGTAGCTACATGAGTGTGTATATGGGTTATTAGTTTGTTTTTTGAGTATCAGTATGAGTGTCTGTATGGTTCGTGGGGGATATTACTTAGTGTATAGATGCATGAATGAGTGACTCACTGTTTGTATGTGTTTTGAAGACAGCATGTGTGCAGGACTGAATGGGTGGATGAGTGTGTGTATGGGTGTGTTAGTGAGTGAATGACTGTCTCAATAGTATCTTTATGAGTAACTACATATGTTTTAATCTAGTATATGTGAGTATTGATGTACATAAGTGATTATATGTGAGAGTGAGAGATTGGTCAAGTTTCTGTATAAATAAGTATGTGTTTCTATAAGTGATTGTTTAAGAGAATAAGTATGTGTACATTTCTGTAAAAGTAAGTGTAGTGGTGTGTGTATAGCTGTATATGCAAACAAATGGATGTTTGATAGTTTATTTGCAGGTGTGAGTATGTGTGTGAGTAACTCTATGGATGAGTGTCGTTGTGTAACAGGATGTATGGGTGTATGAGTACTTATGATGAGTGAGTACATGTATGAGTGACTATATAAACTGTTGGTGAATGAGTGGATGTGTATGTAGATTTTGGAATTACTGAATAGGTTGTTCTAACTGGTATTGGTATCTCCATTTTTTTGTAAATTTTAGTTTCTATTTTTTTTTCAGTTTAATAAATTTTTATTGAGTATTTTAAAGATAATAACAGTACACATGTTATGAATTTACGTAAAACAGGCAAATAATACGTA
This sequence comes from Lissotriton vulgaris, assembly GCF_964263255.1. NCBI lineage: Eukaryota > Metazoa > Chordata > Amphibia > Caudata > Salamandridae > Lissotriton > Lissotriton vulgaris. The sequence continues at coordinate 778,710,461 of NC_141696.1, read as the reverse complement.
TAAATAAGAAATACATAACATATGCACTAAAAACTAATTAGATTGATAAGAAGGATATAAATGAAAGAGAGAGAAGGAGATAGGTAAAGAAGCATAAAGAGAACAAGAAAGAAAGAAGATATAGAAGAAAAGGAAAAGAGAGGGAAGGGGAAGAATGATAAAAGAAAAGCAAAGGAGAAATATATGTGGGAATAGATAGAAAGCATTCAAGAAGGAGAATTAGAAGAAAGATAGGATGTGAAAGGGAGCCAAAGAAGATCAGATTTAATTTTTAAGGGAGTAGAAGAAGAGGCAGCAATAGAAAGCCTATGTTCATCGCATACAAAATTCCACCAAGTATGAACAGAAATCTTAGAATTATCTTTCCAACACGATAGAATGACTTTGAATGCAATAGCGATGAACAGGTCTAACAATCTGGCAGAAGAAGATAAAATATTAACATCATCGGATAACGAGCCTAAAAAAACATTCTGGAATGATAACGGAGTGGAACAAGAGAATATGCGCATACAAGTCTTCCAAACCTCCTTCCAAAATGAAAAAACAAGAGGACAAGCATATAATAAGTGTTTAAGTGTTCCAGGCTCTTTAGAACATGACCAACACAGTGTAGATGAAGTTGGGGAAAACTTATGAACGGTAACAGGTGTAATTATGACTCTATGATAAATAAAAAACAAAGATTGAGTAATTCGAGCAGAAATAGATGTCTTAAACAGTTTAGACCAGATACGACCCCACAATAAAACAGGGAAAGAAATATCAAATTCACATTCCCATGCAATCTCAACAGAAGATTTGGGACAATCACCAACAATCGAAGTCAAAATTGAATAAACATGAGCAGCTTTAGGTTGATGGCTGGAGAATAAAGGATATAAAGGGGAGGAAGTTGATCACCCTTATTTCTCTCATGGTGGTGTCGTTTAGATACGATTAAAATGATGATTGCTCCACATGTTTTATATACGGTCTCTATGCTCCCCTTTAAAATTCCCCTTTTCCATTTCTCCCGTGTAAATTCTCTTTGTTCCAAATTCCTATGGAATAATAAACATCCTCGTATAGCCATGCATAAACTGATGCGCCCCAAATCCGAAGGTGGCATTCGTTTCCCTAACTTTAAGTCATATCATTTGGCCTTCGTGATTAGACAAGCTTTTTCTTTGGCCTATGATTTTCAGGAAACTCCCATACCTGCCTGGGTTCTCCTTGAACGCTCTCTTTTGAAGGATTTTTCCTTTCAGCATACTGTTTTTATGTCAAATTGTTCTTTTTTGACTAAATTTCCGATTCTTAAATATTCCCAAACTGTGTTATCCAATGTATTTTCCTCCCACCTTTCCCCATTGCAATGTTTTTTAGCATTGGTTGTATGGTATAACAAATTCCTTCGTTATAAAGGTAAAACATTTTATTTCAAACACTGGAAGGAAAAGAATGTTGTATTTGTTCATCAGTTTTTTGTTGATGGCTCTCTCATTCCCTTTGAGCAATTGCAAACCGTATTTGACTTGCCTTCTTCCTCTATTAATGAATACAACATTATAACATCTGCTATTCTATCTCATTTATCCTCCCTTTCTCCTTAGTTTCTATTTTTGAATGTGTGTATAAATAGGCATATAAGTATATTTGATAGTGTTCTGTTGATTATTCACTGCATATAAGACTGAATCTTTAGGTAAGTGATTAGATGTGTGTATAGTTCTATGAATAACTGAGTGGGTGTTTAGAAAATTCTATTGGTGTGTCAATGGTTTCAAATATGGCACTTTCTATTTTACAGTGAGTGATGAAAGATTATACTAGTGTGTGATGAGGTGTATTTGATTGTCACATGGATGATGTCATCAGTGATGTCATCAGTGATGTCATTTGAGATGGCATCAGTGATTCACTGACCATGTCATGAATGATGTAATATGTGACATCATCAGCAGTGGATTGCGGGTGCGCGAGTTATATTGAGTACAACTAACTATAACAGGGGAATTTCAATGGTTTTGTATGACTAAAATGTCCAGCTAACTATAACTGGTGTGAAACCTATGTTATTTTCAGTGAATTTCAAATGTTTTTTGAATGCTAATTCCTAACTATAACGAGTGTGAAACCTATGGGACCTTATTTTTGAGCCCCTTGCGCCTCCGGAACATCACTTTTTGTGACGTTTCGGTGGCGCAGAAGACTGAGTGATATTTATCAGCAGGACTAAGCCACTTTTTGTGGCATAATCCTGCCTGATAACTATCAGTCCCTTTAACGCAGTATCCTGCGTTAAAGGGGCGTGCAATGGGTGTTGCTGGGGGCGTTCCCAGCAGCATCCATGGACTTGAGTAATTTATAGCATCCTCAAAGTCAGTCTTTCAAAAGTTCCAAAGTATAGGACATGATAATCCAAATCCAAATGTTTCTCAAGAAAAGTCATAAACCGTGTCCATGGGTCATATCTGCCCAAACACCGATATTCTGAACGATTGAAAATGACTTTTCTTGAGAAACATTTGGATTTGGATTATCATGTCCTATACTTTGGAATTTTTGAAAGACAGACTTTGAGTATGCTGTAAATTACTCAAGTCTGCCCGAATTGTGTGGGTAAAATTGATACCTAGTCACTTTGAATAAGAATGTACTTACTACTCGTCTAACATTTGGAAGAAATATCTAATTATATGACAACAGGATACCGACATAACTTGAAGGATATAAGAACGCCCTGAAGAAGTTCTATTGTACTGAAGGAAACGCGTCGGCTGGCTGTGGTACATAAACTTAAGGAAAATAAAAGCATTTGAATATACACCAAGATTCAGCGCTTCAATAAGGACTCTAAGTTATATGATTTGATTGGACTTGTTGTGCAAGTGGTGCTGTGCCAAACTTTGGAATATTCTCCTCTACTCTCTACTACTCACTCTCTACTACTCCACTACTCTCTACTACTCATTCTCTACTACTCTACTATTCTCTACTACTCTCTCTACTACTTACTCCCTACTACTCACTGTCTACTACTCTCTACTACTCACTCTCTACTACTCTCTACTCTTTACTACTCACTCTCTACTACTCTTTCTCTACTACTCACTCTTTACTACTCACTCTCTACTACTCTCAATACTCACTCTCTACTTCTCCCTCTCTACTACTCTCTACTACTCACTCTCTACTATTCACTCTACTACTCACTCTACTACTCACTCTCTACTACTCACTCTCTACTACTCTCTATTACTTACTCTCTACTACTCTCTCTCTACTACTCTCTACTACTCACTCTACTACTCACTCTCTACTACTCTCTACTACTCTTTCTCTGCTACTCACTCTCTACTCTCTCTACTACTCTCTACTACTCGCTCTCTACTACTCACTTTCTACTACTCTCTACTTCTCACTTTTTACTACTCTCTACTACTCACTCTCTACTTCTCTCTACTACTCACTCTACTACTTACTCTCTACTACTCACTCTTTACTACTCACTCTCTACTACTCTCTAATACTCACTCTACTATTTACTCTACTACTCTCTACTACTCACTCCCTGCTACTCTCTCTACTGCTCTCTGCTCCTCTCTACTACTCACTCTCTACTCACTATTACTCACTCTCTACTCTCGACCTCTCTACCTCTCTCTACTTCTCTCTCTACTAGTCTCTACATCTCTACTAGTCTCTACCTCTCTGCCTCTACCTCTCTACCTCTACACCTCTACCTCTCTACCTCTCTCTACACACACACATATACACATATATATGCATATGTTTGCATTTATATGTATGTATGTGAATATATATATATATATATATATATATATACATACATATATAATCTGCATATTTATATAAATACAAATATAAATGCAAGCATACATATACATATATGCATACATATGCATGTTATGTACATGAAAGTTTGAAAAACATTAATAAAACCAAAGCTAAAAAGCCACCTCATTACAAACAGAATGGCTTTAACTTGAAGGATAGCAAGATCTATTGCATTTTCAATGCTTGTTTACTTTGGTTCCATCAAGAAGGCATTCAGATGTGTCACACATTTGCCATGAATTCTGAATGTTAGCACTCTAGTTGCTCATTAGATCACTGTAGTAAAGCTACGGCTCACCAGGGAAGTCTGCTGCTGGTATTCAAAGTGCATGTTTCAGTCAGCAAGTCAGAATTGTTTTTAATGAAATAGTAGAGGATTTGAGAAGTCAAAATGTGCCCTAATCTTTCTTTCTTCAGCACTAATCATACTTTCTATGGCAAAATGAACCCCCTCATTTTGTTCCTTTGCAAATTAAATGTTTTAAGTGTTACCACTTTATTCCAATCAAGATGAATTTTGGTGTGCCATACTTTTGTCATAAGTAAGACTGTTAGCGCTCTAGTTCTTCTTTAGAACACTCTGGGACATTCTGTCATTGGGCTATACTTGGGCTACATCTGGGGGATATTTGTGCTACATTTGGGCTCTTTTGTCTCTGGTGACTTTTTTGTTATGAAGTTTCCTAATTTCCTCATTTACTACAGTCTCCTCAGTAGGAAATACTTTCAGTTTTCTACTTTGATTCCATCAAGAATGCATTCAGATGTGACACACATTTGCCATAAATTCAGAATGTTAGCACTCTAGTTGCTTATTAACTCACTGTAGTAAAGCTACTGCTCACCAGTGAAGACTGCTGCTGGTATTGAAAGTGCATGTTTCAGTCTGCGTTTCAGAATTTTCTTAATGAAATAGAAGAGGATTTGAGAAGTCACTCAAAATGTGCCCTACTTTTTCTTTCTGAAGCACTAATCATACTTTCTATGGCAAAATGAACCCCTTCATTTTGTTCCTTTTTAAATTAAATGTGTTCAGACTTACCACTTCATTCCAATCAAGATGGCTTCTGGTGTGCCATACTTTTGTCATAAGTAAGAATGTTAGCGCTCTAGTTGTTCTTTAGAACACTCTGGGACATTCTGTCATTGGGCTACATCTGGGTGATATTTGGGCTACATTTGGGCTCTTTTGTCTCTGGTGGCCATCTTGGGAGACTGCATGTCAGAATTTTTTAATGAAATAGAAGAGGATTTGAGAAGTCACTCAAAATGTGCCCTAATTTTTCTTTCTGCAGCACTAATCATACTTTCTATGGCAAAATGTACCCCCTCATTTTGTTCCTTTTCAAATTAAATGTTTTAAGAGTTACCACTTTATTCCAATCAAGATGGCTTCAGGTGTGCCATACCTTTGTAATAAGTAGGACTGTTAGCGCTCTAGTTGTTCTTTAGAGCACTCTGGGAAGCTGCAGTAGAACACAAAGGAATCTACTGACAGTCTCTGTCCTTGTTGGATGTACATGTTTTACTGAGAATGTCAGACTTCATTCTTACATGACTGAGAAAGATCATGTGAATTGACAGAAAATATGCTTTCAGTTTTGCTTATAGATCCCCTTCCAAACCATTGTGGGAAAAGCATGAGATAATAGTTTTCTTTCAAACATGATTCATGATATCCCAGCAGAAGGCTTTTTCACATGGTAAAATCACCTTAGAACACACCACAATTCCTAAAATGAGTATGGTACCATCAACAAATGATTTATAATGTAACTAAAGTCCTAAAACCTTCTATTAACTACAATGATTTTTAATGAGGTGCTATCATGTATATTGGTCCCAAGATGGCTGCCAACACTTCTTGGATGAAGTGCTGACAGCCAATCAGATCTTACGATCAATCAATCAATCAATCAATCAATCACAATACTTGTATAGCGCACTACTCACCCGGAAGGGTCTCAAGGCGCTTGGGGGAGGGGGTCCGCTACTGCTCGAACAGCCAGGTCTTGAGTTGTCTCCTGAAGGCGAGGTGGTCCTGGGTCAGCCGAAGGTGGATGGGCAGGGAGTTCCATGTCTTGGCCGCCAGGTAGGAGAAGGACCGGCCTCCGGTGGTGGCTCTTCGGATGCGTGGTATGGCGGCGAGGCTAGTAGATTGTAGCTGGTGGGTGGGCGTGTAGAAGGTCAGGCGGTCATTGAGGTACTTGGGGCCCAGGTCGTGGAGAGACTTGTGTGCGTGGGTGAGGAGCCTGAACGTGATCCTCTTGTTGACGGGGAGCCAGTGCAGGTCCCTCAGGTGGCTGGAGATGTGGCTGCGTCAGGGGATGTCCAGGATGAGTCGGGCGGAGGCGTTCTGGATTCGTTGGAGTCTTTTCTGTAGCTTGGCTGTGGTCCCGGCGTAGAGGGTGTTTCCGTAGTCCAGACGGCTGGTGACGAGGGCCTGGGTGACCGTCTTCCTGGTTTCGGTCGGATCCCTCGGAAGATCATGCGAAGGGTGTGAAAGCATGATGAGGAGACGGCGTTGACTTGTCTGGTCATTGAGAGGGAGGAGTCAAGGATGAAGCCCAGGTTGCGTGCGTGGTCTGTTGGCTTGGGAGCGGTGCCCAGGGCTGGGGGCCACCAGGAGTCGTCCCATGCGGAGGTTGATGGTCCCAGGATGAGGACTTCCGTCTTGTCTGAGTTCAGTTTCAGGCGGCTGTTCTTCATCCACTCGGCGACGTCTTTCATCCCTTCGTGTAGGCTGGTTCTGGCGGGTCTCTGGTGAGGGAGAGGATCATCAGGGTGTCGTCGGCGTAGGAGATGATGTTGAGGTTGTGTTGGCGTGCGATGGCAGCAAGGGGTCTCATGTAGACGTTGAAGAGGGTGGGGCTGAGTGACGATCCTTGCGGGACGCCGCAGATGACTTTGGCGGCCTCGGAAGGAAACGGGGGAGGCAGACTCTCTGTGTTCTTCCGGTGAGGAACGAGATGATCCACTCCAGTGCCTTCTCTTGGATTCCGGTGTTGCTGAGGCGTTGGACTAGGGTGTGGTGGAAGACAGTGTTGAATGCTGCAGAGAGGTTCAGGAGGATGAGTGCCGCTGTTTCTCTGTTTTCGAGCAGGGCTCGGATGTCGTCGGTGGCTGCGATGAGGGCGGGGTGCTGTGGTTGGCTCTGAAACCGGACTGCGAGGGGTCGAGGGAGCCGTTCGTCTTGAGGAAGGCGACGAGCTGTCTATTGACGATCTTCTCGATGACTTTGGCAGGAAAAGGAAGGAGCGAGATGGGGCGGACGTTTTTGAGGTCGGTGGGGTCCGCAGTAGGATTCTTCAGTAGTGCGCTGAGCTTGGCATGCTTCCAGCTCTCCGGGAAGGTGGCGGTGTTGAAGGAGGTGTTGATGACGTCTCGGAGTTGGGGTGCGATGGTGGAGTCGGCCTTGTTGAAGACGTGGTGGGGGCATGGGTCGGTTGGAGATCCGGAGTGGATGGTGTTCATCGTGCGGGCTGTGTCTTCGGTGGTCACCGTGGTCCAGGTGCGGAGGGTGGCGGTGGGGTGCGTTGGTTCGACGGTTGGGTGCATGGATGGTGCGCCAAAGCTGTTGTGGATGTTGGCAATCTTGCGGTGGAAGTACGAGGTGAGGGAGTCGCAGAGATCCTGTGAAGGAGTGATGTCGTTGTTGCCAGTGCTGGGGTTGGAGAACTCCTTGACGATGTTGAAGAGTTCCTTGCTGTCGTGGGGGTTGTTGTCCAGTCGTTCCTTCAGTGATTTCTTCTTGGTGGTGCGGATGAGCTGGTGGTGCTTGCGGGTGGCGTGTTTGAGGGCGGTCATGTTGTCAGCGGTCTGGTCATGGAGCCAGGCTTTCTCGAGGGTGCGGCAGGTCTTCTTGGAGTCCTTGAGTTCGTCGGTAAACCAGGGGGCCTTCTTGCTTCTCGGTCTATTGGGAGGGTTCTTCAGAGGTGCGAGGTCATCGGCGCAGGCGGTCAGCCACTGCGTGAAGTTGCGGGCTGCTTCGTTGGGGTCCGTTGTGCTGGCAGGTGGGTTCTGGCTGAGGGAAGTGGTGAGCTGGTCGGCGGTGATCTTGCTCCAGTTTCTGTGAGGAACCTGTTGCGGGTGGTGGTGGGTTGTGTTTTTTCAGAAGCTGAAGTGGATGCAGCTGTGGTCGGTCCAGTGGAGTCTGGTGGAGTGGCTGAAGGTGATGTGCTTGCTGGATGAGAAGACGGGATCAAGCGTGTGGCCGGCGTAGTGGGTGGGGGTGTTGACCAGTTGCTTGAGTCCGAGGTTGGCGAGGTTGTCCAGCAGGGCGGTGGTGTTGCGGTCCTTGTTGTTCTCCAGGTGGAAGTTGAGGTCCCCAAGGAGGATGTAGTCGGTGGAGGGGAGGGCGTGTGGGCTGATGAAGTCTGTGATGTCTTCGCTGAATTGTGTGCGCGGTCCCGGGGGTCTTTAGATGAGGGTGCCTCTGAGGGTGGTCTTGGGGTCGGTGTGAATCTGGAAGTGGAGGTGCTCGGCAGTGTTGACTGTGTCGTTGGAGTCGGTCGTGATGCGGATGGTGTTCTTGTGGACGATGGCGATGCCTCCTCCGGTGTTTTTGACGCGGTCCCTCCTGATGATCTTGTACCCGTCCGGGATGGCGATGGCGATGTCAGGGGCTGAGGAGGTGTTCATCCAGGTTTCCGTGAGGAAGGCGATGTCTGGTGATGTTGTGTCGAGGAGATGTGTGGTTTGGCTCCGCCCAGATATATATACATTTTTTCTTTAGATTTTCTCCGGAACTACTGGAGGGATTTACATCATTTAACCAAAAGCGTGATCTGCGTACCAGACCCTACCATTTTCCCAAATTTGTTGTAATTCCGTTCAGGGGTTCGGCCTGTAGCCGTGTCTAATCGTCCTATGGAAATTAACATGGGGAAAACAAGTTTTGGGACCCCCTTTTTTCCTTTTTTCTCGACCCCCGCTTGACGAATCTTCCCGAGACTTTCAGGGAAGGAGCAGAGCGGAGCGGGCCATCTTCTTTGGGAAATTCGCGAAGCTACAACAACCGGTGCCAAAGTTAATCCCAATAGAATGTTGCGGATTTACTATGGAAAGTAGGTCCTACTATAACTACCTACTGGCGACCGCCAGTAGGTAATATATATATATATATTTATATATATATATATATATATATATATATATATATATATATATATATATATATATATATATATATATATATATTCACTGAAAAAAACAACATAGGTTTCAGGTCATATATAGTTATGAATTAGCATTTAAAAAACCATTCAAGTTGCTCCTATATAGTTAGTTGTACTAACTATATTTCGTGCACCCGCAATCCACTGATGATGATGTCACATATTACATCACTGATGACATCTCAAATGACATCACTGATGACATCATCCAGTGACTGTGTGTTTCTGTAAAGTTTAAATATGTTTTACATTTTGAAGAATGAGTGGATGTATAAGTGTCTGGATGAAAGATTTAGTAGGTACATGACTGAATGCATGAGTGAGTTATTAAATGTGTCTTACTGAATGCATGGGTTAGTGACTAAACTGTCTAAATGTGTGCATCAGTATGTCTGTTGCTGTGTAAGCTACTGCATGTGTTGATCAGTAGCTATATGAGTGGCTATATGTGTTATTGATTGGTTGCCCGAGTATTTGTATGGGGAACAGTGTGTGTGTGGGTAGCTGGCATATATAAATGACTATACATAAGAGCCACTGATTGTGCGAGTGGCTGTATGGATCATTGTGTACTTGTATCAGTAATTGTATAACAAAGTAAGTATGTGTTAGTATATGTTTGAATAAGTAAGGTGTTCTGTGTATAACTGTATAGTTGAGGAAATGAAAGTGTGATTGATTCTTTGCATGACTGACTAGATGTGTAAGTAACTCCATGGATGAGTGGCAGAGTGTGAGTGTCTGTATAGGTGTTTGAGTGCAGATGATAGTGTTGTATTGATGAGTGACTGTATGTATGAGTGATTCTATGGGTAAATGATTGGATGTGTATATAGACCTAGCAATCAGTGTGTGCGTATGTAGTAACTGGTATTGGTGTGTCAATTGATTCAAGAATGGTAGTCTGCAATTAACACTGGGTGTATCAAAGGTTATATTAGAGTGTGAAGAGGTGCATCGTATTATCACATGAATGATATCATCAGTGATGTGATCAGTGATGTCAATTGAGATGTCATCAGCAGTGATGGCATTAGTGATGTCTTTTGAGATGTCATCAGTGATGTCATCAGTGATGTCACTGACCATGTCATGAATGATGTAATATCTTTCAATGGTTTTTTAAATGCTAATTCATAACTATATATGACCTGAAACCTATGGTTTTTTCAGTGAATTTGCATGGTTTTTTAAATGCTAATACCTAACTATATATGACCTGAAACCTATGGTTTTTTCAGTGAATTTGTAAGGTTTTTTAAATGCTAATTCCTAACTATATATGACCTGAAACCTATGGATTTTTAAATGAATTTGCAAGGTTTTTTAAATGCTAATTCTATTAGCGGATAACGTTTAAATATGTTAATATCCTTGTGGGAGCACCTGAGCAGCCCTAGGGGGTCAGGGTGTTTCTACCCTGCCCCCTTTTTGCATTCTACATGTTTGTTTTTCTGCTTTATTTGTGCCTCGGTCTACCTAGCACAAGATGATTGCCAACACTTCCTGGTTAGAAGTGTTGACAGCCAATGAGTTTGCTGCTTTCCTGTGAAAGGCATGCTGATTGGCTGCCACTGTCTGTCAACCAAACCAGGAAGAGTTGGCAGCCATCTTGTGCCTCAGTAGAACCAAGGCACAAGAAAGCAGTGAAACAAAGGTTCACAACACGCAAAGGGGGCAGGGTAGAAGCACCCTGAACCCCTAGGCCTGCTCAGGGGGTTCCTCAAGGCCCCCCCTTGACCCCCCCCAAAATATTTTTTTTTCAGATAATCGCGGGGGTACGTGCACCGTACGCGCACCGTACACCCACGGTACACATACGTACATGTACGGTGCGCGTACCCCCGCGATTTTCCGAAATAAAATAATTTTTTGGGGGGCTGGGGGGGCCTTGTGGGACCCCCTGAGCATGCCTAGGGGGTCAGAGTGCTTCTACCCTGCCCCTTTTTGAGTTCTACACGTTTGATTTTCTGCTTTCCTGTGCCTCAGTCTACCGAGGCACAAGATGTCTGCCAACAATTTTTTTTAGTGTTGACAGACAGTGGCAGCCAATCAGCATGCAGCTCATACTCGGGAAGGTACAGAGAACAGTAAGCTTACAGTGCACTCACGGTGCCCCACCCATAGATATATAATTTGGGAAAATTCAATTTTCTCAACAACTACTGGAGCGATTTTCACCAAATATAAAAAAGGCACTACTTGTCAGAACCGTAAAGGATACACTGGTTCGGCCCCCTCAGGAACAGACGCTAATTCCTCAGTCCCCCTCTAGTCAAGACCCAAGACCGCTTAGATATACAGTCTTCAGTCCTCACCAGCAAGGGAAAGGGGAAGTGGACAGACAAAACAAGAGAGACTTCTTCCTCGTCAGGTTTGCTTCGATAGCCCTCAGGTTGGACTCGCTGCAAAGGAAAAGACAATTCTTTAGCCCTCTCTACTTAACATATTTTAGTTACTCTGTCTTATTATTATTATTATGCCCGCTATGTCTTACCTAAGCAAACTAGGAAGATAGCCACTCTCTATAAGTGATGTCTGGAAAATTACTACTGATTCACTGGAAGAATAAACTCTGGTCTTTGGAATTTTCGTGACTAGAACAATGCTTCGAATACACTCTGTGATCTGTGAAACTCAAGTCTATAACTCTGAATGTACAGTCTTTCAACTCTGAGACTATTTCGGAAACTCCACAGGGAGTAGTCTTTCATCACATGTTTTTGCTTTCTGGACACGTTTTGGAAATTCACGCTCTTAATCAAAGTCTTTCTCCTCAAGATGTCTCAGTAAGGCTCTTGACGCAACGTTCATCAGCTTCTTTGCCAAAATGAGTCCAAAAGCGTCTTAGTTCATTGCCTTGAGACTTCTCTCAGATAACTCAAGAATAATACTCTTACTTGAAGGTCTTTGAGGGAACTTCTCTTGACTGAAGTTTTTTCCCCAGCTCTGACTCCTCCATACAACTTCTCTCCTGAACTCCGACGACGGGATTCTTCCAGCTTTGACAATACTGAAGGGAAAAAGGCGAATTAGGAAAAGTCTTTTTCTATAATACAAAGCGTAACTTGTTACTTTCCTTAAGGTTTCAGTTCAGCCGCCTTGTACACTAAAACTCTGGTCAAAAGAACTTTCTCTGAAGAGAGCGTGAGGTAAGCACGCGTCTCCGGTATTTTCCTCAGTTGAAGTGCGCAGCGCGAATTGCGCGCGTGCGCGATATGCCGACACTCTCGAATCAACTGCAAAGTAAACCGCCACGCAGGAAACGGAATGACTTCCGCACTCCCAAGATGGCGGACCTCCGCAGCGCTGTCACTAGGAATCTCAATGAAGTTTTCCAACAAGGGTTTTTTAGCTTGCACCTTCTGCTCGATCCACCCTTCTGGCGAGGGGGTGGACGGATCCTGACAGTACCTCCCACCAAGGATGCTCTCCCCAGCCGGGGTTTAGAAGGATGAAGTTTATGGAAGTCTCTGAGCAACCTGGGGGCATGGATATTGTCACTTGGCTCCCAAGATCTTTCCTCTGGACCAAAATTCTTCCAGTCAACCAGATAGTATAGTGTGCCTCTTCTGAACCTTGAGTCTAGGATTTTGTGTACTTCAAACTCTTCCTCACCATCTACCTGCACTGACTTAGGAGTTAAGCCTACTCTCAAATGCTCTGGACTTTTCTTAATTAAAGAGACATGAAAGGTGGGGTGAATTTTCAGAGAAGAGGGCAGGTGTAGCCTAACCGTTACAGGTCCTAACATTTTCTCCACTGTAAAGGGCCCTAAAAAACGGGGTTGGAATTTTCGATTAGCTTTTAACCTCAAATTCTTTGTGGACAACCACACCTTTTCTCCTGGGCAAAAAACCGGATCTTCTCTCCTCCCTTTATCTGCATGTTTTTTATAAGATTCCTTGGCCTTGGACAGATTTTCTTTAACTTGGGCAAGGGACCTCTGCACTCTAGAGACTATATCATCCACTGCAGGGACTGAACTCTCTTCTTTTTCTACAATCAAAGTAGGGTGTCTACCATAATTTATGTAGAAAGGCGAATAACCAGTGGAAGAGTGAACAGAGTTATTATAAGCAAACTCTGCTGCCCACACCATCTCAGACCATTCCATCTTTTGATCCAATAGGTATAGTCGCAAGTACTGCTCCAGTTCCTGATTCACTCTTTCCGTTTGGCCATCTGTTTCTGGATGGTAGCTTGTAGAAAACCGAGTGTCTATTCCTAATCTGTGGGTAAAGGCCTTCCAGAAATGCGAAACAAACTGAGTTCCCCTATCCGAAACCAGGACCTTGGGAATTCCATGCAACCGCACAACATGTTGGGAAAAAAGCTGTGCCAAAGTGGGTGCATTTGAAACCTTCTTCAAAGGGATAAAATGTGCCATTTTAGAGAATACATCGACAAACACTAAAACTACGGTGTAGCCTAAACTAGAGGGTAGTTCCACTATCAAATCCATTGACACCGTATGCCAGGGGTGAGGTGGCACCGGTAGTGGTCTTAACTTCCCCTGAGGTGATCTCCTATCAGCTTTTCCTCGCAAACACCTCTCACAAGAAGTTACATATTGCCGGATCTGCGGTCTCATGTCAGGCCACCAAAAGTTCCTCTCCACCAATTCTGTGGTCTTGAGAATTCCTTTATGTCCTGCCAATAGATGATCATGACAAGATTCTAACGCCTTTTCTCGGAGCTCTGATGTCGGTAGAAACAAACGCTGATCCTGATATGGCAACCCATCTCTGATTTCTCGACCCTGCTCTTCCTGAGACCAATCTTGCATTTCTTGAATGGACATACTTTCCTGCACCTTGTCCCGCAGATCACTTGCCGTGGTTACCATAACAATCTTTTCCTCCGGAATGATGCTCTGTTCCTCTCTTCCAGTTTTCTCTGAGGTGGTTGAATCTATCCTTGACAACGCATCCGCCTTGGCATTACTCTTTCCAGGGCGAAAGGTAATGACGAAATCAAAATCCGCAAAAAACAATGACCATCGTAATTGTCTGGCGGTTAAGGTTCGTGCTGACTTGAGGAACTGTAAATTTCTGTGATCCGTAAAAACAGTTACTTTATGTCTCGCTCCCATCAAATAATGGCGCCATTCCACAAAGGCACTCTTTACAGCCAAAAGCTCCTTGTCAGCGATTGAATAATTACACTCAGGAGGATTGAGCTTGCGAGAGTAAAACGCCACCGGATGTAACTGACCAGTATCAGGATGCCGCTGTGACAAAATTCCTCCAATGGCAAGATCAGAAGCATCTGCTTCTACATAGAAGGGGTCTTCAGTTCGTGGATGCAACAGTATGGGAGCTTGAGTAAATGAATTCTTCAGAAATTGAAAAGCCTCCTCTGCTTCTTCCTTCCATTCAAACTGGACTCCCTTTTTTAAGAGTCGAGTAATGGGGGTCACCTTCTGTGAAAAATCTGAGATAAATCTTCTGTAAAAGTTCGAGAATCCCAAGAAACTCTGCACTTCTTTTACCGACTTGGGAGGGGGCCAGTCCTGGACTGCTTTGATCTTCGTGACATCCATGCTCACTCCTTCAGGGGATAACACAAAACCCAAAAACTCTACTCTGGTGACATGGAAGGCACACTTTTCCAGCTTGACGTAAAGGTGATTCTCCAATAACTTACTCAAGATTGCTCTTACATGCGGAATGTGCTCTTCCATACTGTTGGAGAAGATCAAAATATCATCAATGTAAACCACTGCCACTCGATCCAAAAACTCCCCCAACACGTCATTCACGAAATGTTGGAAGGCAGCAGGAGCATTACAAAGGCCATATGGCATAACCTGATATTCGAATAATCCATATCGAGTCCGAAACGCTGTCTTCCACTCATCTCCTGAAGCCACTCTAATGAGATGGTATGCTCCCCTAAGGTCCAACTTGGTATTGACTTTAGCATTCTTGACCTGGTCCAACAGCACTGAGATTAAGGGGAGCGGGTATCGATTCTTGACAGTTACTTGATTTAAGGCTCGGTAATCAATACAAGCCCGCAGATCTCCATCCCGTTTCGGAATAAAAAAAAGAGGCGAGGAGACCGGGGACTGTGAGGGTCGAATAAATCCATTGGCCAAGTATTTGTCTAGATATTCCTTCAGGAAACGATTCTCCGTCTCTGTGAGCGCATAGATTCGACTGCAGGGCAAAATTGCTCCAGGCTCGATGTCAATCTTGCAGTCGTAGGGTCGATGCGGAGGAAGGGTTTCTGCTTTCTTTTTATCGAACACCGTTGCTAAGTCTTGATACTCAGCTGGAATTGACTTAACTTCCACTGCACAGATCTGGGCCGGATGAACAGAAGCTAAGATCTTGACCTGTGACTCCTCTTCTGGAACCTTCTCCTTACCAAAGCAATGTTCGACACAATAAGGTGAAGTCATTTCAATTGTCCTTCGACTCCAATCGATTCTTGGATTGTGTTCTGTTAGCCAAGGAAGTCCCAATATCAACTGGAACTGTGGTGCGTCAATCAAGTTAAAGGTGATATACTCTGAATGCCCTTGTAAACCTGTTAATCGAAGTAGCTCTGTTTCATGAGTGATAGGCCCCGAGGACAAGTTGGTGCCATCCACTGCTCGCACAGGTTCTGGGGTAACCTTCTTCACAAACTGAATGCCATGCCGTCTGGCATACTTTAAATCACAAAAATTGCCTGTTGCTCCTGAGTCAATCATGACAGACACCTCTTTGATTTCTTGATCTCGAAATTTCACCACAAAAGTCGCGATTAAATGTGGAGCAGCCGACTGGAGGGTATTCATAATATGCTGAGATTCTGGAGTTGACTTTTCTGACGCTTCGACCCGTGCAACTCTCTCTACGGGCGAAGCCGATCGTTTACTGGCTGCGATGTCTTTAATCTTTTCGGACACTCTCTGACAAAATGCCCAGAACCTCCACAATAAATACACAACAGGGAGTTCCTCCGTCTCTCCTTTTCTTCCTTTGACAATGGACCTCGAACGGATCCAATTTGCATGGGCTCTTCTACGGACGTTGTCTCAGAACTCTTTTGAGAATCACTTCTCATTCGATCGAATCGAGGAGGTATGGGTCGAAAGTCCTTCCTTTTTTCATGTTTCCGCTCATTTAATCTGTGATCCAATTGTAACACCAAGTCTATGAGAGCGGAAACCTCTGTGGGACGCTGTGGTATTTGAGCAAGAGCATCTTTCAACTCGTCTCGAAGGCCTCTGTAAAAAATTGCCGCTCTTTTCTCCTCTGGCCAATTAGTTTCCACTACCAACTTATTAAAGTTAGCCAAATATCCCACCAAATCTCGATTTCCTTGCTTAAGGTCCAACAGCTCATTATCAGTGGATTGTGCACAAGATCGTCGATCGAAAATTCGAGCAAACTCCACCTTGAAGTTTTCGTAATTGGTTAGGATCGGATCTTTTTTGGTGACCAATGACATTGACCAAGCAGCCGCATCTCCCGTCAGATAAGACAATATGAATGCTACCTTAGCCTGATCGTCTGTGAATATTACAGGACGACACAAAAAGTGTAGGGAACACTGCGTCAGAAAAATTTGGGCCTTCATCGGATCCCCTCCATACCTCTCTGGGGCTGCCAAAGGAATGACTGGGGAAATAGAGTGAATTACTTGAGTCGAAACCCCCGACGGGGATGACTGCTGTGGTGTAGCGGTTCTAGGTAACGGCCCTGTCGTTGCTAGACCTTCTAACCTCTGACGAATTTGCATGGTTTCTAAACTAGATCTTTTAACTTCCTCTCTTAAAGATTTATTCTCCTCTAAGGCACTATTTAACTGCACCTGCATACTTCCTAGAACTTCACTCAAGGTCTTTAAATCGAAGCCTTCCGTCATTCTGTCCAGGAGGGGACCTGATTCCTCAATAGAGGCAGGCACTTCAATCTGTCAGAACCGTAAAGGATACACTGGTTCGGCCCCCTCAGGAACAGACGCTAATTCCTCAGTCCCCCTCTAGTCAAGACCCAAGACCGCTTAGATATACAGTCTTCAGTCCTCACCAGCAAGGGAAAGGGGAAGTGGACAGACAAAACAAGAGAGACTTCTTCCTCGTCAGGTTTGCTTCGATAGCCCTCAGGTTGGACTCGCTGCAAAGGAAAAGACAATTCTTTAGCCCTCTCTACTTAACATATTTTAGTTACTCTGTCTTATTATTATTATTATGCCCGCTATGTCTTACCTAAGCAAACTAGGAAGATAGCCACTCTCTATAAGTGATGTCTGGAAAATTACTACTGATTCACTGGAAGAATAAACTCTGGTCTTTGGAATTTTCGTGACTAGAACAATGCTTCGAATACACTCTGTGATCTGTGAAACTCAAGTCTATAACTCTGAATGTACAGTCTTTCAACTCTGAGACTATTTCGGAAACTCCACAGGAAGTAGTCTTTCATCACATGTTTTTGCTTTCTGGACACGTTTTGGAAATTCACGCTCTTAATCAAAGTCTTTCTCCTCAAGATGTCTCAGTAAGGCTCTTGACGGAACGTTCATCAGCTTCTTTGCCAAAATGAGTCCAAAAGCGTCTTAGTTCATTGCCTTGAGACTTCTCTCAGATAACTCAAGAATAATACTCTTACTTGAAGGTCTTTGAGGGAACTTCTCTTGACTGAAGTTTTTTCCCCAGCTCTGACTCCTCCATACAACTTCTCTCCTGAACTCCGACGACCGGATTCTTCCAGCTTTGACAATACTGAAGGGAAAAAGGCGAATTAGGAAAAGTCTTTTTCTATAATACAAAGCGTAACTTGTTACTTTCCTTAAGGTTTCAGTTCAGCCGCCTTGTACACTAAACTCTGGTCAAAAGAACTTTCTCTGAAGAGAGCGTGAGGTAAGCACGCGTCTCCGGTATTTTCCTCAGTTGAAGTGCGCAGCGCGAATTGCGCGCGTGCGCGATATGCCGACACTCTCGAATCAACTGCAAAGTAAACCGCCACGCAGGAAACGGAATGACTTCCGCACTCCCAAGATGGCGGACCTCCGCAGCGCTGTCACTAGGAATCTCAATGAAGTTTTCCAACAAGGGTTTTTTAGCTTGCACCTTCTGCTCGATCCACCCTTCTGGCGAGGGGGTGGACGGATCCTGACACTACTGCATACCAGTCCCTACCATTTTGCCAAGTTTGGTGTAATTCCATTCAGCCGTTCGAGCTGTAGCCTTGTCAGAATGTCCCTATGGAAATTAACATGGGGAAAACACGTTTTGGAACCCCCCTTTTTTCTCGGCCCCCGCTTGAGGAAAGGAGCGGAGCGCAGCGAGGCAAATTTAAGGAAAATTACAGGCAGATCCCTCAATCGACGCCAAAGTTATTCCCAATAGAATGTTTGGAATTTCCTATGGTAACTAGTTCCTAACTATATATAACTACTGGTTGTGACCAAGACAGCTAGCTGTCGAAACGCGGAACCTTTTGGTGGATTAAATTCTGGTTTTCTACCTGAGTGCGTCATTTACTCTGCCGGGAGCCCTGCCCGGCATACACTCGCCACTTGTGAACGGACCACGGACTACAGTAACCTGGGTAATTTGTGTGTAATATATATATATATATATTCACTGAAAAAACCATAGGTTTGACACCAGTTATAGTTAGCTGGAAATTTTACTGTCATAAAACCATTGTAATTCCCACGTTATAGTTAGTTGGACTCACTATAACTTGCGCGCCTGCAATGCACTGGTGATGACGTCACATATTACATCGCTCATGATATGGTCAGTGACATCACTCATGACATCACTGATGACACCATCCAGTGAATGTGTGTCTTTCTGAAAAATAAATATGTTTTATATATGTATATGTAAAGGTCGATGGAAGAATAAATGTTTAAATTAGTGTCTAAATGGATGGTTTTTTTTAAAAATTGATTGGTTTACTGGCTTATTAAGTGTATCTTAGTGAATACATATATTAGCGAGTAATGTTTAAATATTCAAATATATGTATCAGTGTTTCACTTTGTGTATAAGTGGCTGCATGGGTTGGTGAGTAGCTAAATGTGTGTGTATATGAGTTATTAGATGTTTTTTTTAGTATCAGTATGAGTGTCTGTATGGTTTGGTGGGGGTATTACATAGCACATAGATGCATCAATGACTGACCCACTGTTTGTATGTGTTTTGAAGACAGCATATGTGCAGGACTGTATGGGTGGATGAGTGTGTATATGTGTGTGTGTTAGTGAGTGAATGACTGTCTCACTTGTGTCTTTATCAGTAACTACATATGTTTAAATCTAGTATATGTTGAGTATTGATGTATATAAGTGAGTATATGTGAGAGTGAGAGATTGTAAGAGTTCCTGTTTAAATAAGTATGTGTTTCTATAAGTGATTGTTTAAGAGAGTAAGTATGTGTAAGTTTCCATAGAAGTAAGGTGGTAGTGTGTGTATAGCTGTATATGCAAATAAATGGTCAATAGTTTATTTCCATGTGTGAGTATGTGTGTGAGTAACTTTTGGATGACTGTCGGTGTGTAACAGGATGTATAGGTGTATCAATACATATGATGAGTGAGTATATGTATGAGTGACTATATAGAACTGTTGGTGAATGAGTGGGTGTGTATATAGATGGTGGAATTACTGAATTGGTTGTTGTAACTGGTATTGGTATCTCCATTTTTTTGAAAATGTTAGTTTCTATTTTTGAATATGTGTTTCAAGGGTTACATTACACTGAAAGGAGGTCTTTCACTCTGTCACAAGTATGGCGTCATCAGTGATGTAATGAGTGATGTCACTGACCATGTCATGAGTGATGTAATATGTGACATCATCAGCAGTGCATAGCAGGCGCGCAAGTTATAGTGAGTCCAACTAACTATAACGTGGGAATTTCAATGGTTTTATGACAGTAACATTTCCAGCTAACTATAACTGTTTTCAAACCTATGGTTTTTTCAGTGAATTTAATAGGTTTTTCAAATGCTAATTCCTAACTATATATAGTGCCTCAAACCTATGTTTTTTTCAGTGAATTTCAAAGGTTTTTTAATAGCAAATTTCTATTGCTATCAAATATAATATTTTTATAATGAATCCTATATTGTATATTTATGTAATACTATTTTTTATATGTATGTTTTTTTTTCTTTTTTTGCCCTGGAGCGCTCCCGGTGCGCGTACCGGTGAGCGTCCCGTTGGGGCTATTGCCGCGAACGAAAACATCATCGTGACGTATCGCATAGCCGCGTCCGTGTGATACGCACGGCGTAAGCGCACCCGGAAGCACCCGAGCGCATGCCCCGGGGCTCGCCCCGGGGCGCGCAGTGTAAGCGCGTCGGGTCATGCGACCTGAAAATAACACTTTTCATTTGTTCAGGACAGTTTTTTTTTTCCAAATGATGAAAGCCCGGGTCATGTGACCTGAAAATAACACTTTTCATTGGTTCAGGACAGTTTTGTTTTCCAAATGATGAAAGCCCCCACCTTTTTTCCTCATTCTCACTTTGTACTTTTAGTGAGGAAGACCTGTTTGCAGACCTATTTGTACCTATTTGTACTGAGAAATGTCTACAGTAGCAGCAGCAGCAGGAGCATCTCAACCACCACCACCACAAGGACCACCACAACACCACAGTGGTGGAGAAGAAGAAGAGGAGGAGGAGGAGTAGGAGGAGGAGAGGCGATACCTGCCTGAAGATACTACCCACTATAAGCCAAAGGAGCACATTGTCTGGGAGTTTTTTAAAATCCCAAGGGGCCTCAAGAAAGTTAATGTGCCAAAGGTTACTTGTCTTATCTGTGGCACTGTACTTTCCAAGGGGAACCCTGCCAAAAAGTATTCTTTTGGCAACAACACTATGATTCGCCACATGCAACGCCGGCACCCAAACAACTATGCTGCGGCAGAGGTCAGAGAACTGAGCAGAAACCCTCCCCAATCTTCTCCCAGCACCTCCCAAAGTAAACAACCCACTCCATCAGGTCCAGAGACAAGGGAGATGGTCCCAAACATCCAAACCCAGTTTGGAGATTTCAAAATAGTTTGTAAATTTTGTGGAAGGACAATTTGCTATGGAGAGCAAAGTATTAAACTGATTAACCGTGCTGGAGACAACCACAAGTACAAAAACAAACCTTAATTTTTTCCTGTTTTTTTTTGCTCCAGTTGAGCCGTTTACAATTCCCTGTTTTTTGTTTTTCCACATAAAAATGACAAAAAAAATATAAAATTGTTCATAAAAGCCAAAAAAAGTAAAAAATGTTCCAAAAAACAATGACAAAATATAAAACAACAAAAAGAATAAAAAAACAGTTCTTTTTAGAACTACCTCCAATTTATCTGTCATTCTTTTTTCCCCATGGTACGCTCCCCAGTACGCTCCACGGTGCGCGTACCGGGCGCTCCCCCCGCTCAAATCGAAAAAAATAATATTTTTTTTTTGCCCGCGGGGCCCTTTTATGGCCCCCACATCAAACCTAGGGGGTCAGGGGGGGGGTCTACCCTGCCCCCTTTTGATAATTTCCCCCTTTGTTTTTGCCACCTCTTGGGTCTCGATCCTATCGAGACACAAGATGGCGGCCGCTCCGGACAGTTTGGAATGTTGACAGACACCCGAGAGCCAATCAGCTTTCCTCTCGCGAACTCGCGTAGCGCGCTGGGCGTGCCCCAGTGCGCGTACCGTGGCTCGCTTATAGATATATATATTTTTTTTCACCTAAATTACTCAAAATCCACTGGAGCACATATCTTGAAACATAGCAAAGGCACATCGGGCTACCAGTCCCTACAATTTTGCCACGTTTGGTGGAAATCCATTTAGCCGTTCGGAAATTAACATGGGGAAAATACGTTTTGGGACCCCCCAAACTTTCAGGGAAGGAGCGGAGCGCAGCGAGGCAAATTTCAGGAAAGTTACAGGCAGATCCCTCAATCGACGCCAAAGTTATTCCCAATAGAATGTTGCGGTTTTCCTATAGAAAATAATCCTAACTATAACTATATAACTACCTACTGGTGACCGCCAGTAGGTAATATATATATATTATATATATATATATATATATATATATATATATATATATATATATACATATATATATATATATATATATATATATATATATATATATATATATAGTATGCTCACGCTTGTACAAACGTTTGGGCGGAACTCGACCAGGGACAGGACCTCAAGCAGCAGCCCAATCTTCGATCTGGAAACTACGAGTTCGCTGAGTCAAATAAGCGGTCCCCTATATCACTGCCTGACGCGTTTCAAATAATTTTCTAATTTTCATCAGAGGCTTTTAGGCGAGGAAAGATCACGCTTGTGCCGGACCAATGGTGAAAGCTTGCTTTATAGTTGCGCGCCGTGAATCAGCTGCTCCTTTTGAGACTGCGCATAGCCTTATGGTCCATGTAGTCCGGAGGGTTTGTATATCCAATTCCCTTATTTATTCAGCGTGTCTAATCTTCTGCTGATGTTCAAGGCCCCCCATGGGCCCCAGCTCACAGGTAAGTTTCCGTATTCAGTGTCCCCAGGTTCTCTGGGTGGTTCCTTCCCAGCGGCATGGCGGCCGCTCTTTAATAGTATGCTCGCGCTTGTACCAACGATTAGATGAGAATAAAATGCCCACTAGAGCTGTCCATAATAATCTAGAGTTAGTTGCTATTCCTCCAGAACTGATAGATTTAAATACCTATGAGTCTATTCTTATTCAATGTGTGCATCCATTTCGTATGGAGCCTAAAACAGGTAAATTGCCTCCTTCAGATTTACAAAGAAGATTAAAGGGAAGAGTATTATATTTACTGTTTGATTTAAAGAAAAATATTGAAACTATTGGAGTAGAGAGTGTAGACAATGAATCTCTATTTATTCTAGGGAATGGTGTTCCTACTAAGAGAAAGAAAATCTGGCAGTAGTTAGTTGATGTTAGGAAAGTGCAGAAGGCAACTTTGTATTTGATAAAAAATAATAAGTACTATAAAAATGTTTATATGGGAGAAGAAGAAATACTTTTAGCAGAAGATACAGAAACATCAAGAGGACAAATTGAAAAAGTGGACATGCCAAGAAGTGAAGAAATCTATGAACATTACAGTGTACATCCACTTCATTCAAAAGAAGTGATGTGGAATATTATTGAGTTATTCCAAATGAAAAAGCAAAGGGAAGTCCCATGAGTGTATGGAAAGAGAGCTTAGAAGTTTGTTGTTTTCCCCAGTTGTTTCCAACAGGAAAAGGAGGACGATATGATGAACGACCTGTGCAGATACCTGCATCTGAATATCAGACAACAAGATTATATGCAGAAGATCCGAGATTTCGACAATGTATCCCTTATATATTTTATGTTTGATTTGAAAGTGACTTGTCTGGACTTTCATATGCAGTCAACCACATATTGAAAACAGGACTACATCTGCAAAATATTTCTGCAAAGGATTTTATGGATAAAGTGCACCAGAGGGATGATCATTTGGAATCTCAGCGGATTAATCTGATGGAATGTCAGCATAGCACTAATGAGTATTGGTACCGTCGTCATGGAGAACTGAAATGTATGCTATGGAACTTAAGAACTCCTACATGGTTCCGTACCCTAAGCTGTGCTGAGTATGCTTGGGATGATTTACTTACATTTCTTCGAGAGGCAAATTCCAATATAAAAAATATTGAATACAAGACACCTGGAGAATTGTGCCCTTTGGATCCCGTTAATGTATGCAGGTATTTTAATCATAGATTTGAAGCTATGATGTGTTTTATCTGCAATAAAAAAAATCGTCCTCTTGGAGAATTTGTGGATTTCTTTCGGAGAAAAGAGTATCTAGCAAGAGATGCTCCTCATATACATATACTAATATGGATCAAGGATGCCCCTGAATTTGGAACAGATTCATATGATACTGTTTTGTCTTTTATTGAAGAATATGCCACATGTGCTGTACCCAAAAGCACAGAAGAAAACAACTTAAGACAACAAGTCTTACAATTCCAAAGCCATCATTGTGGAAAATACTGTTGAGGAAAAGTAAAAATCTAAGCAAAAGTTTTATACCAAATGTCGCTTTGGTTTTCCACGTCCTGTAATATCCAAAGGAAGAGTGAACAGTTTTATGTCAGCTATGCGACATACCATCACAAGAAAGTCTCCAAAAATACCTACAATTTAAGAAGAAGCGAAGAGTCAAAATACATAAATGAATACAATACGGTTATTCTGTCCATGTGGAATGCTAACATGGATGTTCAGTACATTGCGGACAATTCCATTGCTGTTGCTCGATGTGTAACATCCTACATTACAAAATCAAAAAAGACAGAATTGAAAGAAATGTGGGAAAAGATTTCTCACAAGAAGAGTCTAAGTAAAAAATTATACACTTTCAGTTTGAAAATGTTATACCATCGAGCAATTGGAGCATATGAAAGCTCAGATTGGTTATCATCTGCAAGTCTATACTCCAAATCTAGAAGAAGAATTTGGGTGAGTCTAGGTCTTGCTGCAATGCGAACTTGGGTACTGAAATCTGTTCAAGAAATTGAATGTTTAGCAGAAAAAGATCCAGAAAGTACAGATTTTTGAAGACAAATATGTTCGATACATATTACCCAATCAGAAGTCATCATCTTGAGAACATGTGTCTCTATGAAGTGCTGCAAAACTATACTTTTAAACGTAATACTACAGAGAACATCAATGATGGGAAATATGGAGTGATTGGTTCCGAAGGATGTTTGGTGAAACAAACAAAAGGAAATTTAATTAATCACAGGAAGCTGAGTTGCGACACTGCTGATAAAAGGGAATTTTACCATTTAGCTCTTTTGCAACTGTTCAAACCATGGCGTTCAGAATTGGAATTACTTGGAGAATTTCAGAGCTATGAATATTCCTTCAATGCTTGTGAAGATACCATAGAATGCTCTGTTTTTGAAAATATGTGAAAATGTTAAACGATTAAATGATCAAGAAGCTACTACTGCAGCTGAGATTGCTAGATACAGTTATCAAGACAGTCAAAGGTCTGCTGCGCTGAGTCAAGATCAACTAGGACAACCAATTGTTGAAAATGAAGCAGCAATCACCATGAATTTGGTGGAAACAGCAATGCATCAAGCTCAAGAAGATATAACGGACTTAGCAAACTTGGAAGAACAACTAAATGTTGAACGGAAATAAATATATCAGCAAGTGAAACAACAGATTGATCATGGATTTCTTCATGAAAAGAAAGAACGCACATGCACATCGTTTCAACCTATCTGAATGTATGTGAGTGGACAAGCTGGAACAGGAAAACGTTTCTTAATTAAAGTAATCACCAGTTATCTACAGAAAACAACTGAGTCACATTTGTCTTGTGTTGTACCTGCTCCAACTGGGTTGGCATCACACAACATTAAAGGAATCACATTACATTATTTACTGATGCTACCTGTGGAGCATGAAAACAAATTGGAATATCACAAGCTATCTGGAGAAGCTTGTTGTGAAGTTTCAAGAGTGATGAAGAAAATGAAACTTCTGATTATTGATGAGGTAAGCATGGTCTCAAACTTAATGTTTGCTTTTGTGCATTTAAGAATGCAAGACATTCTTAAAAAAGAGTGTGACATGTTTTTTGGAGATCTACTGCAACTTACACCTGTAAAAGGACAACCAGTATTTAAAACTCTTGCGCATGAAGACACTAGAACGTCTCCGCAACTTACTCCCGTAAAAGGACAACCAGTATTTAAAACACTTGCGCATGAAGACACTAGAAAGTCTCTGGGTAGTGTTGGAATCGTTAATATTTGGTCATATTTTGAATACAAAGAACTCATTACAAATTTGCAACAGGCAAATTATGTTGATTATGGAACTATTCTTCAAGATAAAAGAATTCGTGTATTGACAGAACATGGCAAATAAGCTTTGCACACTCGGTTACTTTCCAATTTGTTTCCAAATGAAAATATAGTTCCTGAGAAAATATGCATTAAAATTGCAGAACAACTTTTGAAACTGGAAAATGAATAAATAATAAAAATGGAAGCTATTGATAAAATAGAGCATGAAGGAATCTCTATTATTTTAACAGAACAATTGAAGACAAAATTGGATTCTTTGGAAAAATTGATATCTAAAACTGCTGGTTTAGAAAAGAATCTATATACATGCAGAAATTGTTGGGTAATTTTAAGGCATAATTTGGATGTAGAAAAAGGATTAGTTAACGGAGCAATAGGCAAAGTTGTGGATTTTATTAATTATCCGAATAAAGATGGTATTGAAATTTAAAAAAATAAAATCAGATTGAAGAAGTGAAACAAATTGGTCGTTGTTCAGTTCATTTTTTGCTTGTTAAAGAATTATATGTCCGTACAAAATAGTTTCCACTTTCTCTGGCACATGCATTGACAATTCATAAATCTCAAGGTTTAAGTGTAGACAGTGCTTTGGTGAACATTGGAAGTACCGTGTTTAAGGAGGGTATGGAATATGTTGCTTTGTCCGAGTCAAAACTTTATTTGGTTTGTTTTTGATTGATTTTGATGACACAAAGGTTACTGCAGATGCAAACTATGTAAAAAAGTATAGTAGGTTAAGAAGACTGTATTCTTCCAATTTAGGTCAATATCCTGTATTTGAAAAGCGTGTGATAGGTAATAAAAGAAGGTATGAGGACATCTGTAGTGAAGGTTTAGAGAAAGGAAAATATCAAGATAATGTTGTTATTGCAAGCAAAAAGAAAAAGGACACTGTTCAGGTGTCAACTGCTATGCTAATGTAGTGGTCAATGTCGTTTTTTTTTTCTTGAAGGATTGCAACAGCAGACTATGGAGAATCTGGAAAATACATTTTCTTCATTGTTGCATTACGTTTATGAAAAATTGAGAACTGATAAAAGTAAATTACAAAGTGTTTGCAATATTCGTAATCTTTTGGATGTATGTTCTGGGTCTACACAATTTACACAGAATATCCAACAAGATGCTCAGGAATTTCTAATGTATATGCTTACCATATTGGAAAATGTAGGCATTAAAAGAGAAAATCTTTTGGCCTTTGTTACAAATGGGAACATTATTGTGAAAATTGTATTTCTACATGTAGCACTAACATAGATACTGAAAGATTGATATATTTGATATTACCAGACTGTAAATCAGTGTCTTTCAATAAACTAGTTATAGCAACAAATCAGAACATGGAGTGTAACCAATGCAAATCAGAACTGTTATCAACGTTATTTATAGAAAGAAATGGGTAATATATAATTTTAATGATGCAACGTTGTACAGCTGAAGGCAGAAAATTAGACACTTTAAGAAAACATTTTGTAGCAAGTAACATATCAATATCAGGAAGGACTTTTCTAGCAGTAGCAATAACTTTCCATGATGGTCCTTCCACAACATCTGGACATTACATTGCCTATCCAAAATGTGAAAAAGACTGGACACTTTGTATGATGCTCAGTTGGTTTTTAAACAACGTTTGCCTTACGAATTACCAAATTCCTACCTAATATTTTTAAAGCCAATGTTTTAGGAACATATTTCGGCCTCTGAAGAATTTATTAATATGTATTAATACAAATACTATTACTGAAATTTCAACCACAAAAAAATTCAATAATACCATTTGGCCTTGAGGGAAGGTGTTTCTTTGAATTATGGACTTTTTCTTGCACATTGTCTCAGCATATAGTTTTAAGCAACAACATTTACAGTGTTTTCTAAATTTAAGTAATAAAATTTTCTTAGGAGTAAGCATTTTATATATGTGTGATTTGTATTATATGGTATTTTATTGAAGTTTGATTCTTGGGTGTTTTGTTAAACAATATTATTATTATATATTATAACTATTTTTTCTTTTCTTTCACAGATAGTAATTCAAAAATATGCAGTTTACCACAATTTAGATCATAAAAACAACTGAATAAAATGTGTAGCGTTTTTTATGTCTACTACTGTGAAGGTAAGTTTAACTAAGTATTAAAATGCACAATGGCCTGTGTTTGCACACAGATGAAGAAAGGGGAGATGGATGGAGTGGATATGTGTGTAAAGATGCTCTGTGGGCATAATAAATTACAGGATAAAGTTAACATGCATACTGACTGTCATTGGGGGCCAACTTACCCATCTCATATGTGCAGAAAGTGGCAGAGAATTGCATTGCAGACAGGTATAAAATAGGACATAGCTACAGAGTACCTCTCTGCAACACACCTGTATGGTATTCAATAGAGAGATATGGTGGGCTAGTGGAGCCCTGGGAATTTCAGGATTAGAAGAGACAAAATTCTTTAACTTAGAACCCATCACAGAGTGTGTTTGCACATGTCACATTAGGCCCCATCCCTTCCCTTCACTAATCTAAAAACGTGTCCTATTAGTTTGCCAAAACATAAGTACTTATAAATGTATCTTGTCCTCCATTTGCAGTACTGACATCATTCTACTTATTAGTCATGTAGTTAAGGATTGGCATAGCCATTAACCCTAGTACAATTTTTTTTTTATATATTAGGCATGTACATCACACTTATAGCGAAAGACAGTCTGTGTACCTTTTCTTCTCCATGTAAATACAACCTCACCATACATACCACTTTGCATAGAGAGGGCATTCTATGGGTGTTGCTGTGCGTGTTTGCATTGAACGAGAAACATCTCCAGATTTATCAGAAATCATGAATCTGGACATGTGTCTGAATGCTGCATCATCCTCCAATTGGTGTAGTAAGGCACAACAAGGAGAATTGTTTTCATTTCGCCTCATTTTTTGTCTTTCAAAATATACTACAATGCACAGCATACATTGAAGGAGAAAAATGCCTTCACAGATTATTTTTGTGCAGGCAGGTGTGTCTTTTTGCACAAAAACAAACTCCACATGACACAGATATCCTTACACCATGGTGCAAGGGTGCCTGTGTCACTACATGGCTGCTGTTTAAGCAGTAGTGCAAAGGAAAGCACAGAGTTGCAACATATTTATGTACATATGTTGCATTCCTGATCTTCCGAAGTACTACAGCACTAAAGCTAAAGAGTTTACAGTGTTGTGCTGTAGCATGTCCTTATAGTTCTACACTTATACATTCACCATACACCACAAATGCATCCATTCAGTCACATATGCAGCACACATACATTCATCTAAACTTTCACTTGTTGGAATATATCTCTTTTGAAGTATGTCTTATCTCAGAGAATAAAAAGATTGTCCCTCTCTCTCTCACTCTGTCTTTCTCTCTCTCTCTCATTCCATGCCACACTGTAGACGATGTACCATATGTGTATACTACCCTACTGCACTAAATTGGCTTGGGTTGCGAATTCCCAAATAGTAAAGTACACTGTGGCCTGGTGGTTAAGGTCGTAGACTCTTTCTCTGAATTGTACGTTTTCAAAGGTTCTGTGTGTTCACTTGAAAGTATATGCTACAGACATTTATTCGATAAAGGTTGAAAAATATATATTATTTTTAATTTTTGATTATATGTCTTTTTAAGTATGTCTTACTCCTAAAGATAAAAATATTCTCTCTCTTTCTCGCTCTCACCTACTGTACTAAACAGGCTTGGGTTACCTATTTGAAAGTCATATATACATTTTGAAGGAAGCTGACCAATAGACATTGTGGCTTACTGATTAAAGTCTTAGACTCTTTTTCTGAAGGTTAAGTATTCACTTCCTGGTATTTCCAGGGTTGAGTGTGCTCAGTCAAGAATATATGCGATGGTAATTTCTTGGATATATGGTGGCAAATATGCTTTTTCCACACTGCAAACAATGTTACTATAGGTGTACACCAACCTACTTCACTAAATAGGCCTGTTTTTTGGATCAAATGTTTAAAAACAGGGGGACTGTGCCCTAGTGGGTGAGGTCTTAGACTTTTACTCTAAAGTTTAAGTGTTTGATTTCAGGTGTTTCATTGGTTCTATGTGCTCAGTTAAAAATGTACACGCAAGGGTAATTTATTTGATAAAGGTTGTAACATATTTTTTCTTTTCACATTGTTTGAATATATCTCTTTTTAAGTACGTCTTTTCAAAAAGAATAAAAATCTTCTCTCTCTCTCTCACATACTGCACAACATAGACTTCTGTTAACAATTTGAATCAAGCCATAGAAGAGGACATATGGCCTAGTGTTAAACTTCATATGCTTTCATTCTGAATGTTAAGTGTTCAATTCCTGGTGTTTCAATGATTCTGTATGCTCAGTTAAGAATAAATGTGATGGCTATTTCTTTGATATATTTTGGAAAGCATTTTTGCTTTTTAACTTGTTTGAATATATCTCTATTTAAGTATGTCTTACCCCAGAGGTCTCTGTGGTAAGACATACTACTAAATTGATATATTCAAACAAGTTGAACGGAAAAAATATTTTCCATTATTTAGCAAAGAAATTACTATTTCATATTTTCTTAGGTGAGCGCACACACCCACTGAAATACAAGGAATTGAACGCTAAAACTTCAGAGCAAGAGCCCAAGATCTGTACCAGTAGGCGTATTCAAAACTCATACATGATGTTCGAATCGAAAACCCAAGCATATGTAGTGCAGTACGTGATAAAGAGAGAGAAGATTTTTATTCTCTGGAGAAAGACATACTTAAAAACAATTATATTCAAATAAGATCAAAAGAAGCAAATACTTATAATAAGATATTAATTTGATTCTTGGTGTTTAAAATGTTCTTTGTGATCAGATAAGAATATATGCAATGGTAATTTATTTGCTAAAGGTTGGAAAATACTTTTTCCTCTCACCTTATTTGAATATATCACTTTATAGGTATGTCATACCCCAGAGGATTAAAATCTCTCTCACACCGACTACACTACAAAGTCTTGAATTTTTGATCCAAATGTTATATATTATTTTTGAATTTGACTTTCAATGGCCTAGTGGAACAGGGCTTAGGCACTTACGTTGAAGGTTAAGTGTTTAATTCTAGGAGTGTGAAAGTTTTAGTGAGTTTAGATAAAAGTATAGGCTATGGAAATTTATTTGATAAAGTTTGGGACATACTTTTTTCTTTTGACCGTGTCTGAATATTTTTTTTCTCAGTAAATATAAATATTATCTCTCTCTTTCTCTCTCTTTCTCTTGCTCTCTCTCTTACCTACTGCACTACATAGGCTTAGGTTTTCAATACGAATATCATATATACGTTTTGAAGTGGATCAGTAAGGAGACACTGTGTCCTAGGTGTTAAGGGCTTAGTCTCTTACTCTGAAATTGACGGTTTCAATTCCTGGTATTTCAATTGTATTGTGTGCTCAGGTAAGAATATATCAATGGTAATATATTTGCTAAAGGGTGACATTTCTTTTTTCTTTTTACCTTATTTGAATATATCTCTTTATAAGTACATATTACCTCAGAGAAAAAAAATCATCACTCTCTCCCACTTAATCTCTCTTTCTTTTTGTTTCACTCTAACCTACTGAACAACATAGGCTTGGAATTTTGATTTGAATGTCATATATAAGTTTTGAATCAAACCTGTAAAGAGTAAGTGTTTAATTTGTGGTGTTTTAATGCTTATTTGTGCTAAGTTAAAAATATTTACAACAGCAATTTCTTTGACAAATGCTGAAAAATATTTTTTTCTTTTTACCATGTTTAAAAATATCTTTTCATAGGCAAGTGTTACCCTAGAGAATAAACATTTATCTCTCTCTCTCTCTCTCTCTCTCTTTCTCTCTACCTCTCTCTCTCTCTCTTTCTCTCTCTCTTTCTCTCTTTCTCTCTCTCTCTCTCTCTCTCTCATATTGCACCTCATGGGCTAAGGGTTTCAATTTCCATATATTGTATAATTGTTTTATTCCAACCTGTATAGTGTCACTGTGGTCTAGTGGTTTGTGGTGTATTTTCTAAAAATACATAGGATCTGCACATTTGTTAGACAACATGAACTGAGGGATTGGTGTCTAGAATGATTCCAGACACCCCCACAGGAAATCTCAGCCTGAAGACCAGCTAAATCACTGTGCCACAATAAGCCCCCAAACCTTACCAAGGAGCAAATAGTTTCTGGCAACCATTGAACATGACAACTCTTCACCCTTCAGGGATCGTGGAAATAGTATGGTACTTTGCACTCAGTCAATCATACTCACATAATCTCAGAGAAATACACAGAATAAACGTTGAGGACGTTTTCAATAAGCATTTATTGAACAAGCGTCATTCTAGTATAAAACATGTTTGCTGCAAAAATCAATAGACAGAAGCTAATGTAAAAGATTACAAGCACCAACAGAGTAACTAGAAGGTAGAATTCTACCATGATGCTAAAACAGTGAATAAATGCAGGCATATAAACATGACAGTAAGCAAGCGTATTCCATCGATACTATCCTAACCTAAGTGTACTTAGCACGTATGTGCGTATGAAGAAGGAAAGAGCCAACCCCATTACCTGATGGGAGATAAATGAAGGACCCCATCTCGGTCACAAGGTGGATGTCCCACAAGTGATGTCAGACCACTCGGTGTTGAAGCTTCAGCGTGCAGGGACCTCCCTATCTTCTGTCAGCATAGAAGCATCTCCTCTCATTTCCTAATGAAGGTGTGGTTCTTTTATAGGCAATTTATTCTGAGGTTGTATGATGGCGGACTTCACCGGCTTGTCATTTGACGATGAGACACTAAATTCCATTCTTTCAGAGAATCCTAGTATTCTGGATGCCCTACCGGCGGTAGGACCAAGTCAGCAGGATGATTGGGGTACTGTTCTGACTTTAAAGAAAACGTATTCACGTACATGCATCCACGGGCAGATTATGGCTGAATATCTCCATGGGAAGTGCGCTCCTACAGGACTCATAGTCACCAACACTCCCCGGCTTTTTCTTACAGATAAGACATTTTTGAAAGACTGGTCGCTCATCGCACGGCGATGTACCCGCGACTGGTTGATCTTGATTATCACCACAGCCAAAAGAGTGGCAGATACCATCTTGATAGAAATACAAACCCTAGAGGGGAAGACCAAGACCACTTTAACCAATACTGTCTTTAAGAAAAATTCTGATGAAACTACCAAAGCGAACAAGGGGTACAAAGAGTCTATACTTTTTTCCAACTTTGAAAAATTTCGTAAAGATCTGGTTAAATTTTCGTTTGAGAAAATTTACCCATACACAAGCGACACCTACAACCCTCCAGATTACAACAAGAAGGGGAGACGGCATGGGTCTAACTATTCCACGTCTTCCTCAGACCCACTTCAGTGACTCAGACTCACCCCGCAGTAGCACATCAACGGGGCAGGGAAGAGGCCGTTTCAATAGGCCCAATCGTAGGGGGGCAAGACAAGGAGGTAATTTTTACCAACCAGGTTCCTGGTGGCCTCTGGCAGCTTGGGGATATCATCAGCCACAATTCCCGCAACCAATGCCCAATTTTCAGCCTCCACCACAATGGTTTAATGACCAGGCTGTTTCAGGACAGAGCCGTGGACGGAGCAGAGGTAGAAGGAGAGGCCAGCCCCAGGTTCATTGGAAAGACGAACCATCTTTTCCCAACACCCAAAGCAGGAAGGGCCATCTGCAGCAACAACAACAAGCAGGGCCCAGCATAGAGGGGAGAGTCTCATAGTCAATATTAGCTCTTGTACCCTCAGTGACCTTGAGGAACACATTTTTAATAAAGAACTTGGGTTTGTACCCACCAACACAGGTGATCCCTTTTAGTCAGTGTGTGCAGGTCTCCCTATGAAACTACTCATAAGCAAATAAATAAACACTTTATTATTGGCTAATACTGCAGTTTCCACTATGGTCCTATAGCTACCCTGTGTGTGGGCTGGTCCAAGCACCGTGGCATACTTCCTTTGAGAAGCAGCCACTTCCTTTTCTAGTATAAACGATTCGATTGGCTGATACTGCAGTTTCCACTCTGGTCCTACAGCTATAGAGCATCCTCATTGGCCCATGTAACACATATTAACTTCCTCCCTGTTCCAGCCAAGTAAAAACGATTCCATTGGCTGATAATGCAGTTTTCATTTACTGTTTCAGTAAAAACGATTCCATTGGCTGATACTGCAGTTTCCATTCTGGTCCTACAGCTATGGAGCATCCTCATTGGCCCATGTAATACTTATTAACTTCCTCCCTGTTCCAGTTAAGTAAAAACGATTCCATTGGCTGATAATGCAGTTTTCATTTCCTGTGTCTGTAAAAACTATTCCATTGGCTGATACTGCAGTTTCCATTCTGGTCCTACAGCTATGGAGCATCCTCATTGGCCCATGTAATACTTATTAACTTCCTCCCTGTTCCAGTTAAGTAGAAATTATTCCATTTGCTGATAATGCAGTTTCCACTCTGGTCCTACAGCTATGGAGCATCCCCATTGGCCCATGTAACATATATTAACTTCCTCCCTTTTCCAGTCGATACATCCCCCTCGGCTCAGGATCAGTCCAGGGGTACCGAAGGACAGGTGAGGAAGCGACGCAAGCCAAGCTCATGTAGCTCTCTAAAGCGAAGCGCTTTCCTACTTTATACTTAGGAGAGCGCTCATTTTCCAGCTTTACACAGCGAAGCGTTTTTATTCGTAGGAGAGCTTTTAGGAGAGCGCTCTGGATATCCACATACAGGCTGTTGGATTACAATTATATAGCGGAGTTTGATGAGCTCCTTATGTATTATTGTTACTAAATGAACTAGGTTCGCTACCAGCTAACCTTGAAGAGCTTTTTTACTGCTCTTACATTGATATACTGTTAGAATCAGAGATCTGTTACTAACTGTGTCTCACTCTCACGCCAACCCTTTCATTTGCTGTCTGTCATGTACTCAGAAACAATGCCTAGGTTTTTGGCACTTTGTGCCAGTGAATCATTAGTATGGATGTGATCTAACCAGACACCCACTATTCTATTTCACAAATTAGAGCGGGGCCTCCAACCCTGAGCAGTGGCCAGGAAGAGGTGAGGCTTTCACCCAAGCATTTTTGGGTGAGTAAAAATAAATAAAAAAATATATCTCTATCGTTTTGGAGAATGACCTATTGGGATAAAGAAATATATGGCGCAAAAACAGTAAAAAATATGTGTCTGTGTTCTACCTATTTGTTGTTGTGTATCTCCCTTTTTAGGAAAGAATCCTAATTACTTTATGAAACAGACATCCCCCGTCTGGAAAATCCATTGAACGGTAGGATGTTTTGTATCATTAATTTGTGTTAATGTTTGCTTTTTTCTCTAAGCTTAGGTCAAGCTTTATTGGAGTAGTGTTCAAGAGGTCCTGACGAAAGCCGGGTAGGCTTAAACTTTCCTACAATGGCTGAAACATGTTGACCAAATACCATCCTTAACAGACAAATATTATTTCAAACTGTCTCACACTCATATTAATCTTGACACCATGATTTTCCCTAATAAACTTTTCCTTAAATCATGGTAGCCAATTTTACATCTCACTTTTTGATTCTTTTATCACTGCAATTTAATATCCCACACCATCTCAAACTGTTTTGATTTTTGGTACGATCCATCACTGGTGGTTCTTTGGGTTTGGAGAAGCACATAATTCCAACAGGTTTGTGGCTCCTTAACCGGACCATCTTTGGTTCTATCCCAGATGATGAAGCTCTGCCATATGGGTGGGCTGATGGGATTCATTTCCTTTTTGATGTACACACCTTACAGGTAGACACAGAGTCCGTAACATTTTTCTTTTCTTTGCCCCCATTAGTTGTACAGACCATTGACAGTCCTTTTTGTATTGTTATACTGTGAATAAGGTGTTTGTCTGTCCTTTGGTCTTTAAATAATTTTCCCCTTAGACCCTCCACCAACCTTGTTTTTGAAGTCCAACAATTATCCAAAATATCCTTTGTACAGTGCCTCTTGTTGGATATCACTTTTTAAGGCCTCAGAATGTCCAAACATGCAGTTTTTATAGACTTTTCCTAATACTCAGATGCTTTTATTTTGATCGATTTCAAGCTTGAAAATGACTCTAAACACATTTATTTTAGTTTCAAAAGTGACATTTCACATTCAACAGTCTTTACAGTCAATAGATTAAACACTTGAAAAATATCAACTTCTGTTCATTTTGAGAAAGTTGTTAAGGTTGTACCATTGCTATTCATCCGAAAATGTAGTTCTTGGTATGTACATAAACTGATTAAAAAAGCAATTTGTATTATGCCTCATGTTGAATAGCCACTTTTTAAGCCCTCACAGTGACAAAAAATGTCATTGTTATAGGCTTTTCCACCTACTCAGAAGCTTGTATTTCCCCGATTTAGAGCATGAAAGTGACTATAAATACATTTCTTTTAGTTCCAAAAATGATGATTGATATTCAATTGTCATTTACTGTCAAAAGATTAAACATTAAAAAAATTTAATAGAAGGTATAGTCTATAAAAATTGCAATTTTTGTTACTGTGAGGCCTTGAAGAGTGTTTATTCAACATGTGGCATGATAAAATTGACATTTTTAATAATTTTTTGTACAATCCCAAAAATAAATTTTCTGCTGAAAAACAATGACTCCGGACCTGATGACTTTCTTCAAATATAGAGAAATGGTGATCTTTTGAATGTTTAATCTTTTGATTGTAAATGACTGTCGGGTGTGAATCATGACTTTTGGAAATGTTATTAGTGTGTTTAGAGTCATTTTTATACTCAAAATAAGGCAAAGTAGAAGTTTTGGATTAGAAGGAAAAGTCTATAAAAAGGTACTTTCTCTAAATGGTCAGTCATTGTGATTTTTTTAATGTTTAATCTTTTCACTGTAAATGACTGTCAGATGCGAATCATCACCTTTGTAACTAAAGTAAGTGTGTTTAGAGTCTCTTTCATGCTTGGAATCAGGCAAAACAGAAGCTTTTGAGTCGGAGGAAAAGTATAACAATGGCAATTTTGGTCACTGTAAGGCCTAAAAAAGTGGTCATTCAACATTAGGAATGTTCAAATTGACATTTTGAATAATTTTTTATATAGCCAAACATTTTCTGATGAAAAACAATGACGCCGGACCTGATAAACTTAATCTAGATGGTTAGTAATGAGGATTTTTGAATGTTTAATCTTTTGACTGTAAATGACTGTTACATGTGAATTAGCTTTTTGACACTAAAATAAGTGTGTTTACAGTCATTTCCTGCCCAAAATAAGTCAAAATAGAATTGTCTGAGCGGGAGGAAATGTCTGGAAAAATAGCAATTTTGGTCCTTGTGAGGCCTAAATAAATGGTTGTTCAGTATTAGGCATGATCCAATTGACATTTTGAAATATTTTTGGTATAGCCCAAAAAAATCAATTGTCTGGTGAAAAACAATGACCCAGACTTGACGAATTTAATCTACATGGTCTGAAATGATGATTTTTTAATGATTACAATTTTGACTGTAAAAGACTGTTGGATGCGAATTATCACAATTGGAACTAAAAAAATTGTGTTTACAGTCAAAATGGAAGCTTCAGAGTAGGAGGAAAACATTTGAAAAATGGCAATTTTGGTCACTGTGAGGTTTTAAAAGTGGTTATTGAACATGAGGCACGATCCAATTGACATTTTGAATTATTTTTGTTGAGTAAACCAAATCGATTTTCTGATAAAGTACGATGACCCCGGGCCTGACCAATTTTCTCCATATAATCAGTAATAGTGATTTTGAAATGTTTAATCTTTTGACTTGTAAATGACTGTTGAATGTGAATTATCAGTTTTGGAACTAAAATAATTGTGTTTAGAGTCATTTGTCTGCCCGAAATCGGTCAAAATATAATCCTCTGAGTAGGAAGAAAGGTAAGTAGAAATTGTGGTTTATAAAGAGGTTATTCAACCTGAGGACCGATCCAATTGACATTTTGATTAATTTATTTGTACAGTCCAAAAACCCAATTTTCTGATGAAAATCGATAATCCCGAACATGTCGAAATTTCTCCAGATAGTCATTAATGGTGATTTTTGAATGTTTAATTTTGTGACTGTAAGTGACTTTTGGGTAGGAATTATTACTTTTGGAACTAAAATAAGTGTGTTTAGAGTCATTTCCCTGCACAAATCAATAAACATAGAAGCTTATAAGTAGCAGGAAAAACTCTTTAAAAATGGCAATTTTGGTCACTGTGAGGCTTAAAAAAGTGGTTATTCAACATAAGGCATGACCCAATTCACATTTTGAATTATTTATTGTACAGTCCAAAAAATAAATTTTCTGATAAAAAATGATGACCCTAGACCTTACAAACTTAAGCCAGATGGTCAGTAATGGTGATTTTTGAATATTTCATCTTTTGACTGTAAAAGACTTTTGGATGGGAATTATCACTTTTGGAACTAAAATAGTTGTGTTTAGAGTCATTTTCCTGCCCGAAATTGGTCAAAATGGAAGCCTTTGAGTAGCTGGAAATGTTTCTAAAAATAAGCATTTTGGTCACTGCGAGGTTTAAAAAAGTTGTTATTAAACATGAGGCACAATCCAATTGCAATTTTGTACAGTCTAAAAAATCTATTTTCTGATGAAACACTATGACCCTGGATTTGTCGAACTTTCTCCAGATGGTCAGTAATTAATCAATTTTCGGATGAAAAACAATGTTCCTGACCAGATGGTCAGTAATGGTGATTTTTGAATATTTAATCTTTAGACTGTAAGTGGCTTTTGGGTGGGAATCATCACTTTTGGAACTAAAATAAGTTTGTTTAGAGTTATTTCCCTGCCTTTAATCAGTCAAAATAGAAGCTTCCGAGTAGGAGGAAAAAACTGTAAAAATGGCATTTTTGATTACTGGGATGCTTTAAAAAGTGCCTATTCAACACGAGGCTCAATAAGATTGACTTTTTGAATCATTTTTTGTACAGTCTAAAAAAATCAATTTTCTGAAGAAAAATGATGACCCTGGACCTGTCAAACATTTACCATATGCTCAGTAGTAATGTTTTTTAATGTTACCTTTGTGAATTATCACTTTTGTAACTAAAATACATATGTTTAGAGTCAATTACCTGCCTGAAATTGGTATAAATAGAATGCTTCTGAGTGGGAGGAAAAACCTGTAAAAATGGCAATTTTGGTTACTGTGAGGCTTTAAAAAGTGGTTATTCAACACGAGGCACGATCCAAAGGACATGTAGAATCATATTAAGTAGGGAGCAAAAAAACTATTTCCTGATGAAAACCGATGACCCCGGACCTGTTTAACTATCTCCCGATAGTCAGTAATGGTGTTTTTAATATTTAAAGTTTTTGACTGTCAATGAATGTTGGATGTGAATCATCACTTTAGGAACTAAAATAAGTGTGTTTAGTGTGAGGGTATAAAAAGTGGGTATTTAACATGAGGCACGATTTAATTGACATTTTGCATCATTTTTGGTACAGTCCAATAAAATCTATTTTCTGATAAAAAACGATGACCCCCGAACCTGTTGATTTTCCCCAAAATGGTCAGTATTGATGATTTTTTAACATTTCATCTTTTTACTGTAAATGACTGTTGGATGTGAATTGTCACTTTTTTCAAATAAAATAAGTGTGTTTAGAGTCATTATCCTGTCTGAAAGTGGTCAAAATAGGTGCTTCTGAGTAAGAGAAAAAGTTAGTAAAAATTGCAAATGTGGTCACTGTGAGGGTATAAAAAGTGTTTATTCAACATGAGGTACGATCCACTTGACATTTTGCATCATTTTTGGTACAGTCCAAAAAATCAATTTTCTGATGAAAAACAATGACCCCGGACCTGTTGAACTTTCCCAAAATGGTCAGTATTGATGATCTTTTAACATTTTCATCTTTTGACTGTAAATGACTGTTGGATGTGAATTATTACTTTTTCAACTAAAATAAGTGTTTTAGAGTCATTTTCCTGACGGAAATTGCTCAAAATAGATGCTTCTGAGTAGGAGGGAAAGTCAATAAAAATGGCAAATTTGGTCACTGTGAGGCTTTAAAAAGTGGTTATTCAACATGAGGCACACTCCAATTGACATTTTGCATCATTTTTGGTGCAGTCCAAAAAAATCAATTTTCTGATGAAAAACGATGACCTATCAATCAATCAATCAAGGCATTTATATAGCACACTACTCACCCGCAGGGTCTCAAGGCGCTTGGGGGAGGGGGGGGTCAGCTACTGCTCGAACAGCCAGGTATTGAGTTGCTTCCTGAAGGAGAGGTGATCTTGGGTCAGGCGGAGGTGGATGGGGAGGGAGTTCCAAGTCTTGGCTGCCAGGTAGGAGAAGGATCTTCCTCCCATGGTGGCTCTTTGGATGCGTGGAACGGTGGCGAGGGCGTGGCTGGTTGATCGTAGCTGGCGGGTGGGAGTGTAGAAGGTCAGGCGGTTGTTGAGGTACCTGGGGCCCAGGTCGTGGAGGGCCTTGTGTGCATGGGTGAGGAGTCAGAACGTGATTCTCTTGCTGACGGGGAGTCAGTGCAGGTCTCTCAGGTGTCCAGAACTGTGGCTGTGTCGGGGGATGTCCAGGATGAGTCGTGCGGAGGCGTTCTGGATGCGTTGGAGTCTTTTCTGCAGTTTGGCTGTGGTTCCAGTGTAGAGGGTGTTTCCGTAGTCCAGTCGGCTGGTGACGAGTGCCTGGGTGACCGTCTTCCTGGTTTCGGTGGGGATCCATCGGAAGATCTTTCGGAGCATGCGTAGGATGTTGAAACATGATGATGAGATGGCGTTGACTTGTCTGTTCATCGAGAGGGAGGAGTCCAGGATGAAGCCCAGGTTGCATGCGTGGTCCATAGGTTTGGGTGCGCTGCCCAGGGCAGGGGGCCACCAGGAGTCACCCAGGCAGAGGGTGATGATCCAAGGATGAGGACTTCTGTCTTGTCTGAGTTCAGTTTCAGGCGGCTGTTCATCATCCACTCGGCTACGTCTTTCATCCCTTCGTGTAGGTTGGTTCTGGCGGTGGCTGGGTCGTTGGTGAGGGAGAGGATCAGCTGGGTGTCGTCGGCGTAGGAGATGATGTTGAGGTTGTGTTGACGTGCGATGGCTGCGAGGGGGATCATGTAGACGTTGAAGAGGGTGGGACTGAGTGATGATCCTTGTGGTAGGCCGCAGATGACTTCGGTGGCCTCGGATCTGAACGGGGGGAGGCGGACTCTCTGGGTTCTTCCGGCGAGGAACGAGATGATCCACTCCAGTGCTTTATCTTGGATTCCGATGTTGCTGAGGTGTTGCACTAGGATGCGGTGGCAGACAGTGTCGAACACTGCAGAGAGGTCCAGGAGGATGAGGGCCGCTGTTTCCCCGTTGTCGAGCAGGGCTCGGATGTCGTCAGTGGCTGCGATGAGGGTGGTCTCGGTGCTGTGGTTGGCTCGGGAGTCAGACTGCGAGTGGTCGAGGGATCCGTTCGTCTCGAGGAAGGCGGCAAGCTGTCTGTTGACGGTCTTCTCGATGACTTTAGCAGGATACGGGAGGAGCGAGATGGGGCGGTAGTTCTTGAGGTCGGTGGGGTCTGCTGATGGTTTCTTCAGAAGGGCGCTGAGTATGGCATGCTTCCAGCTCTCCGGGAAGGTGGCGGTGTTGAAGGAGCAGTTGATGATGTCCCGGAGTTGGGGTGCGATGACGGAGTCAGCCTTGTTGAAGACGTGGTGGGGGCAAGGGTCGGTTGGTGATCCGGAGTGGATGGTGTTCATCATGTGGATGGTGTCTTCGGTGCTGACTGGGGTCCAGGCGCGGAGGGTGGTGGTGGGGGGGCGTTGGTTCTGTGGTTGGGTGCGTGGTCTGTGCGCCGAAGCTGTTTTGTATGTCTGCGATCTTGCTGTGGAAGAACGAGGCTAGTGAGTCGCAGAGGTCTTGTGAGGGAGTGATGTCGTTGTTTCCGGCTTTGGGGTTGGAGAGCTCTTTGACGATGCTGAAGAGTTCCTTGCTGTTGTGTGCGTTGTTGTCTAGTCGATCCTTGAATGCTGTCTTCTTGGTGGTGTGGATCAGCTGGTGGTGTTTGCGGGAGGCGTGCTTGATGGCGGTCATGTTGTCTGTAGTCGGGTCTTTGCGCCAGGGTTTCTCGAGGGTACGGCAGTTCTTCTTGGATTTCTAGAGGTCGTCGTTGAACCAGGAGGCTTTCTTGCTGCTGGGCCTGCTGGGATGGTTTTTCAGGGGTGCGAGGTCGTCAATGCAGTTGGTGATCCACTGTGCAAGGTTGTTGGCTGCTTGGTTGGGGTCCGTTGACCTGGCGAGGGGGTTCTGGTTCAGAGATGTGGTGAGCTGGTCGGTGGTGATCTTGTTCCAGTTCCTGCGGGGAACCTGTTGCGGGTGGTGGTGAGTCGTGGTTCTTCTGAAGCTGAAATGGACGCAGCTGTGGTCTGTCCAGTGGAGTCCGGTGGAGTGGCTGAAGGCGATGTACTTGCTGGAGGAGAAGATAGGGTCCAGCGTGCGTCCGGCGTAGTGGGTGGGGGTGTTCACCAGTTGACAAACTTTCCCAAAATGGTCAGTATTGATGATTTTTTAACATTTAATCTTTTGACTGTAAATGACTGTTGGATGTGAATTATTACTTTTTGAACTAAAATAAGTGTTTTTAGAGTCATTTTCCTGCCAGAAACTGCTAGAAAAAGATGCTTCTGAGTAGCAGGGAAAGTCAATAAAACTGGCAAATTTGGTCACTCCGAGGCTTTAAAAAGTGGTTATTCAACACGAGGCAAGATCCAATTGACATTTTGAATCATATTTGGTACAGTCCAAAAAATAAATTTTCTGATGAAAAACGATGACCCCGAACTTGTCAAGCTTTCTCAAAATGGTCTTTAGTGATGATTTTTCAACATTAAATCTTCTGACTGTAAATGACAGTTGGATGTGAATTATTACTTTTTCAACTAAAAAAAGTGTGTTTAGAGTCATTTTCCTGCCTGAAAGTGGTCAAAATAGATGCTTCTGAGTAAGAGGAAAAGTCAGCAAAAATGGCAAATGTGCTTACTGTGAAGGTATAAAAAGTGGGTATTTAACACGAGGCACGATCCAATTGACATTTTGCATTATTTTTGGTACAGTCCAAAAAATCTATTTTCTGATGAAAAACGATGACCCCCGGGCCTGTTGATTTTCCCCAAAATGGTCAGTATTGATGATGTTTCAAGATTTAGGGGCCGATTATGATGGCGGACGGACCTGAGTCCGTCCGCCACCATAGAGTAGGAGGGACCGTCCGCAGGGGCTGCGGAGGTCCCTCCGTGCAGATTAGGATGTGACCGCCAGGGTGGCGGTCACATCCTCAATCTTTAACATTGCGGCAGGTGCAGCTTCAAGCTGCACCTGCCGCAATGTTAAAAAAGCATGCACAGCATTTGCGTGCACAAAGCAGCAGGCACCACGCGGTGCCCGCCGCTTTGTCCACGTAAATTCAGGGGGGTACCATAGGTACCCCCCATGTGCACCCCCCACCCCCGTCACCAAGGGGGCCCGCAACGGGCCCCCGAAGGCAATCTCCGTATGCTTTTCCATGGCGGAAAAGCCACCGTGGAAAAGCATATGTTTTCCGCTATCCTAATATGGCTGGCGGTGTCTGACAGACACTGCCTGCCATGTTAGAGCTTTTCCGCCGCGGTCGGAAGGCAACCGCAGCGGAAAAGCAGCGGACGAATTTTGAGACTCAAGGCCATCCTAATTTGGCGGTCGGTCTTCTGTGCCTCCGCAGCCGTTTTCCCGCATCCTCCGGGCCAGCGGTGGCTTCTGCCGGCCCGGAGGATGCGGGAAAACCGCGATCCTAATCAAGCCCTTAATCTTTTGACTGTAAATGACTGTTGAATGTGAATTATTATTTTTTCAACTAAAATAAGTGTGTTTAGAGGCATTTTCCTGCCTGAAATTGGTAAAAAAAGATGCTTATGAATCAGAGGAAAAATCAGTAAAAATGGAAAATGTGGTCACTTTGAGGGTAGAAAAAGTGGTTATCGAACATGAGGCACGATCCAATTGACATTTTGCATAATTTTTGGTACAGTTTAAAAAATCAATTTTCTGATGAAAAACAATGACCCAGGACCTGTGGAACTTTCCCAAAATAGTCAGTGTTGATGATTTTTTAACATTAAATATTTTGACTGTAAATGACTGTTGGATGTGAATTATTACTTTTCCAACTAAAATAAGTGTGCTTAGAGTAATTTTACGGCCTGAAATCTGTCAAAAAAGATGCCTCTGAGAAGAAGAAAAAGTCAATAAAAATTGCAAATTTGGTCACTGTGAGTATTTAAAAAGTGGTTATTCAACATGCTCAAAATTCATGCTTCTGAGTAGGAGGAAAAGTCGGTGAAAA
Organism: Lissotriton vulgaris; assembly: GCF_964263255.1. Taxonomy (NCBI): domain Eukaryota; kingdom Metazoa; phylum Chordata; class Amphibia; order Caudata; family Salamandridae; genus Lissotriton; species Lissotriton vulgaris. Next base: position 778,666,193 of record NC_141696.1, on the reverse strand, counting down.
ATGGCAATTTTGGTCACTGTGAGAGTATAAAAAGTGGTTATTCAACATGAGGCATGATCCAATTGACATTGTGCATCATTTTTGGAACAGTCCAAAAAATCTATTTTCTGATGAAAAACAATGACCCCCAGACCTGTTGAACTTTCCCAAAATGATTAGTATTGCTGATTTTTTAACATTTCATCTTTTTACTGTAAATGACTGTTGGATGTGAATTATTACTTTTTTCAACTAAAATAAGTGTGTTTAGAGTCAATTTCCTGCCTGAAAGTGGTCAAAATAGATGCTTCTGAGTAAGAGAAAAAGTCAGTACAAATTGCAAATATGGTCACTGTGAGGCTTTAAGAAGTGGTTATTCAACATAAGGCACGATTCAATTGAAATGAAATGAAATCTGATTTGTAGAGCGCTACTAAGACCAATGGGCGTCAAGGCGCCTAACCAAAAAAAAAAAAAATGCTAGCTGGAACAAATATAATCCCTTACTGGTAGGCCTTGATAAAGCACCAAGTTTTGAGCGCTTTTTTAAAGAGGGCCAGAGACGGTTGGGCTTTAATCTCCAATGGGAGGGCATTCCATAACCAAGGGGCCACAATGGAAAATGCTCTGCTACCCCATCTGACCTTCCTCACGCGGGGAACTACAAGCAGATTCATCTCAGAGGATCGGAGAGTCCTACTGGGAACATGGCAAGTTAGTAGGGAACCCAAAGGATCCAAAGGACCAGCCGAGAGAGCTCTATAGGCCAGGCACAAGAGCTTAAATGAAATCCTCTGTTGAATGGGAAGCCAGTGCAGGCTCTTCCTGGCCATGGTAGCAGAGGATGCATTGGGTAGTGCTAGAACGAATCTCGCAGCCGCGTTCTGCACAACCTGAAGGCGCTGGATGAGGCCCTTGTTAGAATCTGCATAAAGTGCATTGCAGTAGTCCAACCTGGAACCCACCAGTGCAACCACCGTCTGCTTACGTGCCTGGGGAGACAGATAGTGAAGGATACTTTTCAGGATCTTGATGACCCCCCAGCAAGTGGCCACCGTTCTGTTGACCTGGAGAGTCATGGACAGCGAGGTGTCAAATATAACGCCGAGATTCCTGGCCGATTGGAAGGGAGTGGGGCAGATTCCCAGGGAGGGAGGCCACCACTCGCTAGACCAAATATCCTGGTCTTTGCCAAAGACCAGGATCTCTATTTTATCGCCGTTCAACTTTAGGGAGTTTTGGATCATCCACTCCGCGACTGTCTGCATGCAAGCCCTAAAGTTGGCCGTGGATGTAGTAACAGAGTGAGCCAGGGACACCATGATTTGGGTGTCATCGGCGTATGACACCACCTCCATCCCCTGCGATTTTACTAACCTGGCAAGAGGGGCCACATAGATGTTGAATAGGGTCGGACTCAAGACCGACCCCTGTGGCACCCCATATTGCAAGGATTTAGCAGGGGAGAGGAACTCTCCAAGCATGACCCTCTGCTCTCTTAGATGTAAAAAAGAGTGCAGGAGGCTCAAGGCCGACCCCGCTATCCCTGCCTCCCTCAGACGAGATATTAGAGTGGAGGGAGACAGGTTATCAAACGCTGCTGTGAGGTCAAGTAAGACCAGCACAGTGGTTTGGCCCAGATCCACCTTCAGGCGAATGTTATTCACCACCATAGTAAGTGCCGATTCAGTACTATGGGATTTCCTGAATCCATGCTGGGAGCTATCCAAGAACCCTGAGGAATCCAGGAAAGTGGATAGATGAGAATTCAGGTGTGATTCAAGCATTTTTGCTGGGGCAGGTAGCAAAGATATGGGTCTAAAGTTTTTAAGCTGTTCGGGGTCCAGGGTGGGTTTTTTAAGAAGGGGCTTCACGATCGCCTTTTTCCAGACCGAAGGAAAGGTACCCTGAGCCATGGCACCGTTCATCACTTCGAGAAGAGGCGGCAGAAGGGTGTCCCTACATTCCTTCAGAACTTTTAAAGGACAGGGGTCAAGAGGGGAAGCCGACTTTGTCCTGTCTAACAGGAGATCAAGCCCATCCAGGGAGAGCGGCGGAAAATGAGTGAGGGTCTTGGTGGGGTCTCTCGACCAGGACTCTAAATTGGCAAGGGTTAAGGAGGAAAGATCCCCCAAAGTGCTCCTCTGAGTTTCCAGAGCGAGATAGATGTCCTCGATTTTTTTATGGAAGAACTCTGAGATTTTGTTGCACAACTCCTGTGAGCCCACAACTGGATCAGGCACTTGAAGGGAACATTGAGAGTCCACAATCTTAAAGAGTTCCCTAGGCAAAGTAAGGGATGTAGTGAGATTGGAGAAAAACTCCTGTTTCTCCTTAATTACTCTAGCCTTATTTTCTCGCAACTGGCGTTTGTGTGCCTCTCTTTCAGTAGGGTCCCAGTATTTTCTCCATCTTCTCTCCTGTCTCCTGCAACTCTGTCTCAGAAGTCTTAATGGCTCCGTGAACCAGGGAGCTGAAGGTTTACGCCGTGCCGAATATCGAAGAGATGCGGGGGCTAGCTCATCAACAGCTTTAATGATGGAGTTAGCAAGCTCTTGGGCCGCCTCACCAGCTTCTCTCGAAGAGGAATACCCACTAGATCGTATATAGGGAGCAAGGGCTTCGTTAGTAATATTCCTGTAGCTCCTTTTGGGACCTCTATTAGTAGCAACCGGCCTAGGCATCTCTGCAGGGGAGGATGCTAATTCAAGAGGCACTGCCAAATGGTCTGACCAGACCAAAGACACAGGGGGACCAGCTGAGAGTCTAGGGTCATTAGTGAACACACCATCTAAAATGTGACCCGCCCGATGGGTTGGGCTGTTCACCAATTGAGTAAACTCACATGCTCCCAATGAGTCAACCAGCATGGCAGTGTCTTTAGCCCCCAAATCATCCAAATGGAAATTAAGATCCCCTAGAATGGTGAGGTGGGGTTTACCAAAATAGGGTTCCAAAATTCTCAGGAGCTCACCGCTGAAACTGGCTCTAGGACCAGTCGGTCTATAGATGAGGATGCCTGTGAAAGAAACCGAAGGAGAACAGAGAATAGAGAAGTACAGTGCCTCAAAGGGGTCAGAGGCCTCAGACAGAGCTTTTATAGTACAGGACAGAGAAGCTTTACAAAGAATGGCCACCCCCCCCCCTCTACGTCTGATTCTATCCTGTCTATACAACGCAAAGCCATCAGGAATCGCCAACAGTAAATCATGACCTGACGAGTCAGAGGCCCACGTTTCAGTCACAAACACCCAATCGGGTTGTCTGTGGGTCACAAACTCGTGAAAGGCGATATTATTTTTGATAAGTGACCTAGCGTTGACTAGAAAGCCCTTTCTAGGTTGAATGGCACTCTGTAACCCCGACAAGGTCTGGGGTCTCCTCTTAGAGGAAGCGGGGCAGAGGGACCAGCTTACAGGTATGGCAAAGGAAGGAGCGTAGAATGCCCTCCGGAGAAAAACTTTGATGACAGGGCAAAAGAGATGGCTTAAGTGCCAATATCTCCTGAGAAGAGTAGACACCTGTTACCTGTGGGGTAGGAAAGGAGTCTCCAGCATCCAGCCCGTCCTCAGCGCGGACGGGCACAGACGGGCTGAACTCAGGCGTAACTCCGGCGGAAATCCGGCGTCCCCGCTGCGCGTAGCAGCTGCACGTCGGCATGACCTCCTTTTGAAGATGTCTAGCGTCCTTATGACGACTGGAGAGTCAGAGCTCCGAAATGGCGCAGGCAGGCGTCCCTGAGTACCCCCAATACGGCCGCCAAAGAATCAAACACACACCAGGAAGAGGGCCCGCCCAACAGCGGTGAGTTTCAAATTATTATGGTGCAAGTGGGGGGCTGAAAGCTAAAAACAGGGGATACTAAGCAAACAACATTTTTAACTAAGATACAAAACTAGGTGGTTTAACATGTCCAGAATAGAAACAGTTCCATACAGAAAGACACGCAGCACGCAGGTAACGCTCTGGGTGAGCTAGCTTGACATTTTGCATCATTTTTGGTACAGTCCAGAAAATCAATTTTCTGATGAAAAACAATGACCTGTCGAACTTTCCCAAAATGGTCAGTATTCATGATTTTTTTACATTTTAATATTTTGATTGTAAATGACTGTTGGATGTGAATTATGAATTTTTCAACTAAAATAAGTGTGTTTAGTCATTTTCCTGATTGAAATTACTCAAAATAGATGCTTCTGAGTAGGAGGGAAAGTCAGTAAAAAAATGGCAATTTTGGTCACGGAGAGGGTATAAAAAGTGGTTATTCAACATGAGGCATGATCCAATTGACATTGTGCATTCATTTTGGAACAGTCCAAAAAATCTATTTTCTGATGAAAAACGAAAACCCCGGATCAGTTGAACTTTCCCAAAATGATCAGTGTTGCTGATTTTTTAACATTTCATCTTTTTACTGCAAATGACTGTTGGATGTGAATTATTACTTTTTTTAACTGAAATAAGTGTGTTTAGAGTCATTTTCCTGCCTGAAAGTGGTCAAAATAGATGCTTGTGAGTAAGAGAAAAAGTCAGTAAAAATTGGAAATATGGTCACTGTGAGGCTTTAAAAAGTGGTTATTCAACATGAGGCACGATCCAATTGACATTTGCATCATTTTTGGTACAGTCCAGAAAATCAATTTTCTGATGAAAAGCGATGACCTGTCGAACTTTCACAAAATGGTCTGTATTCATGATTTTTTAACATTTGAATATTTTGATTGTAAATGACTGTTGGGTGTGAATTATTAATTTTTCAACTAAAATAAGCGTGTTTAGTCATTTTCCTGATTGAAATTACTCAAAATAGATGCTTCTGAGTAGGAGGAAAAGTCAGTAAAAAATGGCAATTTTAGTCACTGTGAGGGTTTATAAAGTGGTTATTCAACATGAGGCACGATCCAATTGACATTTTGCATAATTTTTGGTACAGTCCAGAAAATCAATTTCCTGATGAAAAACGATGACCTGTCGAACTTTCCCAAAATTGTCAGTATTGATGATTTTTTAACATTTAATCTTTTGACTGTAAAAGACTGTTGGATGTGAATTATTACTTTTTGAACTAAAATAAGTGTGTTTAGAATCGTTTTCCTGCCAGAAATTGGTCAAAATAGATGCTTCTGAGTAGGGGGAAAAGTCAATAAAAATGGCAAATGTGGTCACTGTGAGGGTATAAAAAGTGGTTATTCAACATGAGGCACACTCCAATTGACATTTTGCATCATTTTTGGTACAGTCCAAAAAATCATTTTTCTGATGAAAAACGATGACCTGTCGAGCTTTCCCAAAATGGTCAGTAATGGTGATTTTTTAACATTTCATCTTTTTACTGTAAATGACTGCTGGATGTTAATTGTTACTTTTTCAACTAAAATAATTGTGATTAGAGTTATTTTCCTGCCTGAAATTGCTCAAAATAAATGCTTCTGAGTAGGAGGGAAAGTCAGTAAAAATGGCAAATTTGATCACTGTGAGGTTTTATGAAGTGGTTATTCAACATGAGGCACGATCCAAATGACATTTTGAATCATACTTGTTACAGTCCAAAAATATTAAATTTTCTGATGAAAAACAATGACCCCGGGCCTCTCGAACTTTCTCAAAATGGTCAGTATTGATGATTTTTTAACATTTGATCTTTTGACTGTAAATGACTGTCAATGTGAATTATTACTTTTTCAACTAAAATAAGTGTGTGTAGAGTTTTTTACCTGCCTGAAATTAGTCAAAAAGATGCTTCTAAGTAGGAGGAAAAGTCAGTAAAAATGGCAAATTTGGTTACTGTGAGGCTTTAAAAAGGGGTTATTCAACATGAGGCACGATCCAATTGACATTTTTCATCATTTTTGGTACAATCCAAAAAATCTACTTTCTGATGAAAAACGATAACCCCGGACCTGTCGAGCTTTCCCAAAATGCTCAGTAATGGTGATTTTTTAATATTTAATCTATTGACGGCAAATGACTGTTGGATGTTATTATTACTTTTTCAACTAAAATAAGTGTGTTTAGAAACATTTATCTGCCTGAAATTGCTCAAAATAAATGCTTCTGAGTAGGAGGGAAAGTCAGTAAAAATGGCAAATTTGGTCACTGTGAGGCTTCAAAAAGTGGTTGTTCAACATGAGGCACGATCCAATTGACATTATGAATCATTATTGCTACAGTCCAAGAAATCAATTTTCTGATGAAAAACAATGACCCCGGAACTGTTTAACTTTACCAAAGGTCAGTATTGATGATTTTTCAACATTTATGGACACATGTCCGTACGCCATCTTCACGGTAAAAGGGACCGTCTGCCATAAGGGTGGGGGTCTGGTGGAGGCAATTAGGATCCGCCCACCACAGTGGTGGGCGCAACCTGTATTTTTAACATGGCAGAGGGCGGTGCTGAAAGCACAGCACGCGGCAATGCTAAAAACACATGTTGTGCTTTTCAAAGCACAACATGATCGGCACAGCGTGGTGCCTGCCACGTTGTACTTTGAAAGGCAGCGGGGTACCATAGGTACCCCCCTGTGCGACCCCACCCCCCAGGGTCCATGAGGGCCTGCAACTGCCCCCCCAAGCAGACTCCGCATGCCTTTCCATGGCGGCAATGCCGCCACGAAAAGGTTATCAGGAAGGCCCATTCTAATATGGCTGGCGGTGTCTGAAAGACACCACCACCATATTGAACCCTTTTTTGCCTGGTCGACATGTCAACCGGGAGATAAAATGGCGGATGGTCTTTCCGTCCGCCGCGGACCCCCCAGCCAATAAAATATGGTGGGGGGTCTTTTCTACAGAGAAGGCTGGCGGATTGCCCCCGCCAAGCCAGCGGTCACTACCTCCGGCCCCGCGGGGGCAATCCGCCCACCATCCTAATGGGGCCCTTAATCTTTTGACTGTACATGACTGTTGGATGTGAATTATTACTTTTTCAACTTAAATAAGTGTGTTTAGAGTAATTTTCCTGCCTGAAATTGGTCAAAATAGATGCGTCTGAGAAGAAGGAAAAGACAAAACAATTTGCAAATTTGGTCACTGTGATTCTTTAAAAAGTGGTTATTCAACATGAGAAACGATCCAATGGACATTATGAATCGTTATTGGTACAGTCCAAGAAATCAATTTTCTGATGAAAAATGATGACCTGACAAACTTTCCCAAAATGGTCAGTATTGATGATTTTTAACATTTCATCTTTTGACTGTAAATGACTGTTGGATGTAAATTATTACTTTTTCAACTAAAATAAGTGTGTTTAGAGTCATTTTCCTGCCTGAAATTGCTCAAAAAAGATGCTTCTCAGTAGGAGGAAAAGTCAGTAAAAATGGCAAATTCGGTTACTGTGAGGCTTTAAAAAGTAGGTATTCAACATGAGGCAAGATCCAATTGACATTTTGAATCATTTTTGGTACAGTCCAAAAAATCAATTTTCTGATGAAAAACGATGACCTGACAAACTTTCCGAAAATGGTCAGTATTGATGATTTTTTAACATTTAATCTTTTGACTGTAAAAGACTGTTGGATGTGAATTATTACTTTTTGAACTAAAATAAGTGTGTTTAGAATCGTTTTCCTGCCAGAAATTGGTCAAAATAGATGCTTCTGAGTAGGGGGAAAAAGTCAGTAAAAGTGGCAATTCGGTCACTGTGAGGCTTTAAAAAGTGGTTATTCAACATGAGGGACAATCCAATTGTCATTTTGAATCATTTTTGGTACAGTTAAAAAAATAAATTATCTGATGAAAAACGATGACCTGACAAACTTTCCCAAAATGGTCAGTATTGATGATTTTCTAACATTTAATCTTTTGACTGTAAAAGACTGTTGGATGTGAATTATTACTTTTTGAACTAAAATAAGTGTGTTTAGAATCGTTTTCCTGCCAGAAATTGGTCAAAATAGATGCTTCTGAGTTGGGGGAAAAGTCAATAAAAATGGCAAATGTGGTCACTGTGAGGGTATAAAAAGTGGTTATTCAACATGAGGCACACTCCAATTGACATTTTGCACCATTTTTGGTACAGTCCAAAAAATCATTTTTCTGATGAAAAACGATGACCTGTCGAGCTTTCCCAAAATGGTCAGTAATGGTGATTTTTTAACATTTCATCTTTTTACTGTAAATGACTGCTGGATGTTAATTGTTACTTTTTCAACTAAAATAATTGTGATTAGAGTTATTTTCCTGCCTGAAATTGCTCAAAATAAATGCTTCTGAGTAGGAGGGAAAGTCAGTAAAAATGGCAAATTTGATCACTGTGAGGTTTTATGAAGTGGTTATTCAACATGAGGCACGATCCAAATGACATTTTGAATCATACTTGTTACAGTCCAAAAATATTACATTTTCTGATGAAAAACAATGACCCCGGGCCTCTCGAACTTTCTCAAAATGGTCAGTATTGATGATTTTTTAACATTTGATCTTTTGACTGTAAATGACTGTCACTGTGAATTATTACTTTTTCAACTAAAATAAGTGTGTGTAGAGTTTTTTACCTGCCTGAAATTAGTCAAAAAGATGCTTCTAAGTAGGAGGAAAAGTCAGTAAAAATGGCAAATTTGGTTACTGTGAGGCTTTAAAAAGGGGTTATTCAACATGAGGCACGATCCAATTGACATTTTTCATCATTTTTGGTACAATCCAAAAAATCTACTTTCTGATGAAAAACGATAACCCCGGACCTGTCGAGCTTTCCCAAAATGCTCAGTAATGGTGATTTTTTAATATTTAATCTATTGACGGCAAATGACTGTTGGATGTTATTATTACTTTTTCAACTAAAATAAGTGTGTTTAGAAACATTTATCTGCCTGAAATTGCTCAAAATAAATGCTTCTGAGTAGGAGGGAAAGTCAGTAAAAATGGCAAATTTGGTCACTGTGAGGCTTCAAAAAGTGGTTGTTCAACATGAGGCACGATCCAATTGACATTATGAATCATTATTGCTACAGTCCAAGAAATCAATTTTCTGATGAAAAACAATGACCCCGGAACTGTTTAACTTTACCAAAGGTCAGTATTGATGATTTTTCAACATTTATGGACACATGTCCGTACGCCATCTTCACGGTAAAAGGGACCGTCTGCCATAAGGGTGGGGGTCTGGTGGAGGCAATTAGGATCCGCCCACCACAGTGGTGGGCGCAACCTGTATTTTTAACATGGCAGAGGGCGGTGCTGAAAGCACAGCACGCGGCAATGCTAAAAACACATGTTGTGCTTTTCAAAGCACAACATGATCGGCACAGCGTGGTGCCTGCCACGTTGTACTTTGAAAGGCAGCGGGGTACCATAGGTACCCCCCTGTGCGACCCCACCCCCGGAGTCCATGAGGGCCTGCAACTGCCCCCCCAAGCAGACTCCGCATGCCTTTCCATGGCGGCAATGCCGCCACGAAAAGGTTATCAGGAAGGCCCATTCTAATATGGCTGGCGGTGTCTGAAAGACACCACCACCATATTGAACCCTTTTTTGCCCGGTCGACATGTCAACCGGGAGATAAAATGGCGGATGGTCTTTCCGTCCGCCGCGGACCCCCCAGCCAATAAAATATGGTGGGGGGTCTTTTCTACAGAGAAGGCTGGCGGATTGCCCCCGCCAAGCCAGCGGTCACTACCTCCGGCCCCGCGGGGGCAATCCGCCCACCATCCTAATGGGGCCCTTAATCTTTTGACTGTACATGACTGTTGGATGTGAATTATTACTTTTTCAACTTAAATAAGTGTGTTTAGAGTAATTTTCCTGCCTGAAATTGGTCAAAATAGATGCGTCTGAGAAGAAGGAAAAGACAAAACAATTTGCAAATTTGGTCACTGTGATTCTTTAAAAAGTGGTTATTCAACATGAGAAACGATCCAATGGACATTATGAATCGTTATTGGTACAGTCCAAGAAATCAATTTTCTGATGAAAAATGATGACCTGACAAACTTTCCCAAAATGGTCAGTATTGATGATTTTTAACATTTCATCTTTTGACTGTAAATGACTGTTGGATGTAAATTATTACTTTTTCAACTAAAATAAGTGTGTTTAGAGTCATTTTCCTGCCTGAAATTGCTCAAAAAAGATGCTTCTCAGTAGGAGGAAAAGTCAGTAAAAATGGCAAATTCGGTTACTGTGAGGCTTTAAAAAGTAGGTATTCAACATGAGGCAAGATCCAATTGACATTTTGAATCATTTTTGGTACAGTCCAAAAAATCAATTTTCTGATGAAAAACGATGACCTGACAAACTTTCCCAAAATGGTCAGTATTGATGATTTTTTAACATTTAATCTTTTGACTGTAAAAGACTGTTGGATGTGAATTATTACTTTTTGAACTAAAATAAGTGTGTTTAGAATCGTTTTCCTGCCAGAAATTGGTCAAAATAGATGCTTCTGAGTAGGGGGAAAAAGTCAGTAAAAGTGGCAATTCGGTCACTGTGAGGCTTTAAAAAGTGGTTATTCAACATGAGGGACAATCCAATTGTCATTTTGAATCATTTTTGGTACAGTTAAAAAAATAAATTATCTGATGAAAAACGATGACCTGACAAACTTTCCCAAAATGGTCAGTATTGATGATTTTCTAACATTTAATCTTTTGACTGTAAAAGACTGTTGGATGTGAATTATTACTTTTTGAACTAAAATAAGTGTGTTTAGAATCGTTTTCCTGCCAGAAATTGGTCAAAATAGATGCTTCTGAGTAGGGGGAAAAGTCAATAAAAATTGCAAATGTGGTCACTGTGAGGGTATAAAAAGTGGTTATTCAACATGAGGCACACTCCAATTGACATTTTGCACCATTTTTGGTACAGTCCAAAAAATCATTTTTCTGATGAAAAACGATGACCTGTCGAGCTTTCCCAAAATGGTCAGTAATGGTGATTTTTTAACATTTCATCTTTTTACTGTAAATGACTGCTGGATGTTAATTGTTACTTTTTCAACTAAAATAATTGTGATTAGAGTTATTTTCCTGCCTGAAATTGCTCAAAATAAATGCTTCTGAGTAGGAGGGAAAGTCAGTAAAAATGGCAAATTTGATCACTGTGAGGTTTTATGAAGTGGTTATTCAACATGAGGCACGATCCAAATGACATTTTGAATCATACTTGTTACAGTCCAAAAATATTAAATTTTCTGATGAAAAACAATGACCCCGGGCCTCTCGAACTTTCTCAAAATGGTCAGTATTGATGATTTTTTAACATTTGATCTTTTGACTGTAAATGACTGTCAATGTGAATTATTACTTTTTCAACTAAAATAAGTGTGTGTAGAGTTTTTTACCTGCCTGAAATTAGTCAAAAAGATGCTTCTAAGTAGGAGGAAAAGTCAGTAAAAATGGCAAATTTGGGTACTGTGAGGCTTTAAAAAGGGGTTATTCAACATGAGGCACGATCCAATTGACATTTTTCATCATTTTTGGTACAATCCAAAAAATCTACTTTCTGATGAAAAACGATAACCCCGGACCTGTCGAGCTTTCCCAAAATGCTCAGTAATGGTGATTTTTTAATATTTAATCTATTGACGGCAAATGACTGTTGGATGTTATTATTACTTTTTCAACTAAAATAAGTGTGTTTAGAAACATTTATCTGCCTGAAATTGCTCAAAATAAATGCTTCTGAGTAGGAGGGAAAGTCAGTAAAAATGGCAAATTTGGTCACTGTGAGGCTTCAAAAAGTGGTTGTTCAACATGAGGCACGATCCAATTTACATTATGAATCATTATTGCTACAGTCCAAGAAATCAATTTTCTGATGAAAAACAATGACCCCGGAACTGTTTAACTTTACCAAAGGTCAGTATTGATGATTTTTCAACATTTATGGACACATGTCCGTACGCCATCTTCACGGTAAAAGGGACCGTCTGCCATAAGGGTGGGGGTCTGGTGGAGGCAATTAGGATCCGCCCACCACAGTGGTGGGCGCAACCCGTATTTTTAACATGGCAGAGGGCGGTGCTGAAAGCACCGCACGCGGCAATGCTAAAAACACATGTTGTGCTTTTCAAAGCACAACATGATCGGCACAGCGTGGTGCCTGCCACGTTGTACTTTGAAAGGCAGCGGGGTACCATAGGTACCCCCCTGTGCGACCCCACCGCCCCGGAGTCCATGGGGGCCTGCAACAGGCCCCCCAAGCAGACTCCGCATGCCTTTCCATGGCGGCAATGCCGCCACGAAAAGGGTATCAGGAATCGTTATTGGTACAGTCCAAGAAATCAATTTTCTGATGAAAAATGATGACCTGACAAACTTTCCCAAAATGGTCAGTATTGATGATTTTTAACATTTCATCTTTTGACTGTAAATGACTGTTGGATGTAAATTATTACTTTTTCAACTAAAATAAGTGTGTTTAGAGTCATTTTACTGCCTGAAATTGCTCAAAAAAGATGCTTCTCAGTAGGAGGAAAAGTCAGTAAAAATGGCAAATTCGGTTACTGTGAGGCTTTAAAAAGTAGGTATTCAACATGAGGCAAGATCCAATTGACATTTTGAATCATTTTTGGTACAGTCCAAAAAATCAATTTTCTGATGAAAAACGATGACCTGACAAACTTTCCGAAAATGGTCAGTATTGATGATTTTTTAACATTTAATCTTTTGACTGTAAAAGACTGTTGGATGTGAATTATTACTTTTTGAACTAAAATAAGTGTGTTTAGAATCGTTTTCCTGCCAGAAATTGGTCAAAATAGATGCTTCTGAGTAGGGGGAAAAAGTCAGTAAAAGTGGCAATTCGGTCACTGTGAGGCTTTAAAAAGTGGTTATTCAACATGAGGGACAATCCAATTGTCATTTTGAATAATTTTTGGTACAGTTAAAAAAAATTTATGATGAAAGACGATGACCCCGGACCTGTCGAACTTTCCCAAAATGTTAAGTATTCTTGATTTTTTTAGAGTCATTTTCATGCCTGAAATTGCTAAAAAAAGATGCTTCTGAGTAGCAGGAAAAGTCAATAAAACTGGCAAATGTGGTCACTCCGAGGCTTTAAAAAATGGTTATTCAACATGAGGCAAGATCTAATTGACATTTTGAATCATATTTGGTACAGTCCAACAAATCAATTTTCTAATGAAAAACGATGACCCCGGATTTGTCAAGCTTTCTCAAAATGGTCAGTATTGATGATTTTTTAACATTTAATCTTTTGACTGTAAATGACTGTTACATGTGAATTATTACTTTTTCAACTAAAATAAGTGTTTTAGAGTCATTTTCCTGCCTGAAATTGCTCAAAAAAGATGCTTCTGAGTAGGAGGAAAAGTTTGTAGAAATGGCAATTTTGGTCACTGTGAGGCTTTTAAAAGTGGTCATTGAACATGAGGCACAATCGAATTGACATTTTGAATAATTTTTCTACAGTCCAAAAAATCAATTTTCTGATGAAAAACAATGACCCCGGACCTGTCGAACTTTCTCCAGATGGTCAGAAATTGTAACCTTTTTAATGTTTAATATTTTTATTGTAATTGATATTTGCATGTGAATTGTCACTTTTGGAACTACAATAAATGTGTTTAAAGTCATTTTCCTGCCCGAAATTAGTCGAAATAATGCTTCTGAGTCGTAGGAAAAGTCAGGAAAAATAGCAAATTTGGTCACTGTGAGGCTTTAAAAAATGGTTATTCAACATGATGCACAATCCAATTGACATTTGGAATCATTTTTGGTACAGTCCAAAAAATCAATTTTCTGATGAAAATCGATGACCCTGGACCCGTCAAACCTTCCCAAAATGGTCAGTATTGCTGATTTATTAACATTTCATCTTTTGACTGTAAATGACTGTTGGATGTGAATTATTACTTTTTCAACTAAAATAAGTGTGTTTAGAGTCATTTTCCTGCCTGAAATTGCTGAAAATAGATGCTTCTGAGTAGGAGGAAAATTCAGTAAAAATGGCAAATTTGATCAGTGTGAGGCTTTATAAAGTGGTTATTCAACATGAGGCATGATCCAATTGACATTTTGAATTATACTTGTACAGTCCAAAATATTACATTTTATGATGAAAAACAATGACCCCGGGCCTCTCGAACTTTCCCAAAATGGTCAGTATTGATGATTTTTTAGCATTTTATCTTTTGACTGTAAATGAATGTTAGATGTGAATTATTACCTTTTCAACTAAAATAAGTGTGTGTAGAGTTTTTTACCTGCCTGAAATTAATCAAAAAGATGCTTCTAAGTAGGAGGAAAAGTCAGTAAAAATGGCAAATGTGGTTACTATGAGGCTTTAAAAAGGGGTTATTCAACATGAGGCACGACCCAATTGACATTTTTCATCATTTTTGGTACAGTCCAAAAAATAAATTTTCTGACGAAAAATGATGACCCGGGACCTGTCGAGCTTTCCCAAAATGGTCAGTAATGGTGATTTTTTAATATTTAATCTTTTGACTGCAAATGACTTTTGGATGTTAATTATTACTTTTTCAACTAAAATAAGTGTGTTTAGAATCATTTATCTGCCTGAAATTGCTCAAAATAAATGCTTCTGAGTAGTAGGGAAAGTCAGTAAAAATGGCAAATTTGGTCACTGTGAGGCTACAAAAAGTGGTTGTTCAACATGAGGCACGATCCAATTGACATTATGAATCATTATTGCTACAGTCCAAGAAACCAATTTTCTGATGAAAAACGATGACCCCGGACCAATAGAACTATTGCAAAATTGTCAGTATTGATGATTTTTTTAACATTTAATCTTTTGACTGTAAATGACAGTTGGATGTGAATTATTATTTTTTCAACTAAAATAAGTGTGTTTAGAGTCATTTTCCTGTCTGAAATTGATCAAAATAGATGCTTCTGAGTAAGAGAAAAAGTCAGTAAAAATTGCAAATATGGTCACTATGAGGCTTTAAAGAGTGGCTATTCAACATGGGGCACGATCCAATTGACATTTTGCATTCATTTTGGTATTGTCCAGAAAATCAGTTTTCTGGTGAAAAACGATAAACGCGGACTTGTCGAACTTTCCCAAAGGTCGGTATTGATGATTTTTCAACATTTAATCTTTTGACTGTAAATGAATGTTGGATGTGAATTATTAATTTTTCAACTAAAATAAGTGTGTTTAGAGGCATTTTCCTGCCTGAAATTGGTAAAAAATGATGCTTATGAGTCAGAGGAATAATCAGTAAAAATGGCAAATTTGGTCACTTTGAGGGTATAAAAAGTGGTTATTGAACATGAGGCACGATCCAATTGACATTTTGCATAATTTTTGGTACAGGTAAAAAAATCAATTTTCTGATGAAAAACAATGACCCAGGACCTGTAGATCTTTACCAAAATAGTCAGTCTTGATGATTTTTTAACATTTAATATTTTGATTGTAAATGACTGTTGGATGTGAATTATTACTTTTTCAACTATAATAAGTGTGCTTAGAGTAATTTTTCTTCCTGAAATCTGTCAAAATAGATGCTTCTGAGAAAAAGAAAAAGTCAATAGAAATTGCAAATTTGGTCACTGTGAGTATTTAAAAAGTGGTTATTCAACATGCTCAAAATACATGCTTCTGAGTAGGAGGAAAAGTCAGTAAAAAATGGCAATTTTGGTCACTGTGAAGGTATAAAAAGTGGTTATTCAACATGAGGCATGATCCAATTGACATTGTGCATCATTTTTGGAACAGTCCAAAAAATCAATGTTCTTATGAAAAACAATGACCTGTTGAGCCATCCCAAAATGGTAAGTATTATTTATTTTTTTAACATTTAATCTTTTGACTGTAAATGACTGTTGGATATGAATTATTACTTTTTCAACTAAAATAAGTGTGTTTAGAATCATTTTCCTGCCTTAAATTGCTCAAAATAGATGCTTCTGAGTAGGAGGAAAACTCAGCAAAAATAGCAAATGTGGTTACTGTGAGGGTATAAAAAGTGGGTATTTAACATGAGGCACGATTTAATTGACATTTTGCATCATTTTTGGTACAGTCCAAAAAAATCTATTTTCTGATAAAAAACGATGACCTGTTGATTTTCCCCAAAATGGTCAGTATTGATGATTTTTTAACATTTCATCTTTTTACTGTAAATGACTGTTGGATGTGAATTGTCACTTTTTTCAACTAAAATAAGTGTGTTTAGAGTCATTTTCCTGCCTGAAAGTGTTCAAAATAGGTGCTTCTGAGTAAGAGAAAAAGTCAGTAAAAATTGCAAACATGGTCACTGTGAGGCTTTAAAAAGGGATTATTCAACATGAGGCACGATCCAATTGACATTTTGCATCATTTTTGGTACAGTCTAAAAAAATCAATTTTCTGATGAAAAACGACCCCGGCCCTGTCGAACTTTCACAAAATGTTCAGTGTTGATGATTTTTTAATATTTAATCTTTCGACTGTAAATGACCGTTGGATGTGAATTATTACTTTTTCGTCTTAAATAAGTGTGTTTAGAGCCCTTTTCCTGCACGAAATTGCTCAACATAATGCTTCTGAGTCGTGGGAAAAGTCAGAAAAATTGCAAATTGGGTCACTGTGAGGCTTTAAAAAGTGGTTATTCAACATGATGCACAATCCAATTGATATTTTGAATCATTTTTGGTACAGTCCAAAAAATCAATTTTTTGATGAAAATTGAAAATCGATGACCCTGGACCTGTCAAACTTTCCCAAAATGGTCAGTATTGATGATTTTTTAACATTTCATCTTTTGACTGTAAATGACTGTTGGGTGTGAATTATTACTTTTTCAACTAAAATAAGTGTGTTTAGAGTCATTTTCCTGCCTGAAATTGCTGAAAATAATGCTTCTGAGTCGTAGGAAAAGTCAGAAAAATGGCAAATTTGATCACTGTGAGGCTTTTTAAAGTGGTTATTCAACATGAGGCACGATCCAATTGACATTTTTAATCATACTTGGTACAGTCCAAAAATATTAAATTTTCTGATGAAAAACAATGTCCCCGGGCCTCTCGAATATTCCCAAAATGGTCAGTATTGATGATTTTTTAACATTTAATCTTTTGACTGTAAATGACTGTTAGATGTGAATTATTACTTTTTCAACTAAAATAAGTGTGTGTAGAGTTTTTTACCTGCCTGAAATTAATCAAAAAGATGCTTTTACGTAGGAGGAAAAGTCAGTAAAAATGGCAAATTTGGTTACTGTGAGGCCTTAAAAAGGAGTTATTCAGCATGAGGCACAATCCAATTGATATTTTTCATCATTTTGGGTACAATCCCAAAAATCTACTTCCTGATGAAAAACGATGACCCCGGACCTGTCGAGCTTTCCCAAAATGGTCAGTAATGGTGATTTTTTAATATTTAATCTTTTGACTGCAAATGACTGTTGGATGTTAATTATTACTTTTTCAACTAAAATAAGTGTGTTTAGAATCATTTATCTGCCTGAAATTGCTCAAAATAAATGCTTCTGAGTAGGAGGGAAAGTCAGTAAAAATGGCAAATGTGGTCACTGTGAGGCTTCAAAAAGTGGTTGTTCAACATGAGGCATGATCCAATTGACATTAGGAATCATCATTGCTACAGTCCAAGAAATCAATTTTCTGATGAAAAACAATGACCCTGGAACTGTCTAACTTTACCAAAGGTCAGTATTGATGATTTTTCAACATTTATGGACACATGTCCGTACGCCATCTTCACGGTAAAAGGGACCGTCTGCCATAAGGGCGGGGGTCTGGTGCAGGCAATTAGGATCTCTTCGCCACAGTGCTGGGTGCATCCCGTATTTTTAACATGGCAGAGGGCGGTGCTGAAAGCACCGCACGCGGCAATGCTAAAAACACATGTTGTGCTTTTCAAAGCACAACGTGACAGGCACAGCGCGGTGCCTGCCACGTTGTACTTTGAAAGGCAAGGGGTACCATAGGTACCCCCCTGTGCAACCCCACCCTATGGAGTCAATGGGGGCCCGCAACAGGCCCCCCAAGCAGACTCCACATGCCTTTCCGTGGCGGCATTGCCGCCACGGAAAGGCTATCAGGAAGGCCCATTCTAATATGGCTGGCGGTGTCTGAAAGTCACCACCACCATATTGAACCCTTTTTTGCCCGGTCGACAAGTCAACTGGGAGGGAAAATGGCGAACGGTCTTTCCGTCCGCCCCAGACCCCCCAGCCATTATAATATGGTGGGGGGTCTTTTCTACAGAGAAGGCGGGTGGATTTCCCCCGCCAAGCCAGCGGTCACTACCTCCAGCCCGGCAGGGGCAATCCGCCTACCTTCCTAATGGGGCCCCTAATCTTTTGACTGTACATGACTGTTGGATGTGAATTATTACATTTTCAACTTAAATAAGTGTATTTAGAGTAATTTTCCTGCCTGAAATTGGTCAAAATAGATGCGTCTGAGAAGAAGGAAAAGACAAAACAAATTTGGTCACTGTGATTCTTTAAAAAGTGGTTACTCAACATGAGAAACGATCCAATTGACATTATGAATCATTATTGGCACACTCCAAGAAATCAATTTTCTGATTAAAAATGATGACCCCGGACCTGTCGAACTTTCTCCAGATGGTCAGAAATTGTAACCTTTTTAATGTTTATTATTTTGATTGTAATTGATATTTGCATGTGAATTGTCACTTTTGGAACTACAATAAGTGTGTTTAGAGTCATTTTCCTGCCTGAAATTGCTGAAAATAGATGCTTCTGAGTAGGAGGAAAATTCAGTAAAAATGGCAAATTTGATCAGTGTGAGGCTTTATAAAGTGGTTATTCAACATGAGGCATGATCCAATTGACATTTTGAATCCTACTTGTACAGTCCAAAATATTAAATTTTCTGATGAAAAACAATGACCCCGGGCCTCTCGAACTTTCCCAAAATGGTCAGTATTGATGATTTTTTAACATTTAATCTTTTGACAGTAAATGACTGTTAGATGTGAATTATTACTTTTTCAACTAAAATAAGTGTGTGTAGAGTTTTTTACCTGCCTGAAATTAATCAAAAAGATGCTTCTAAGTAGGAGGAAAAGTCAGTAAAAATGGCAAATTTGGTTACTGTGAGGCTTTAAAAAGGGGTTATTCAACATGAGGCACAATCCAATTGACATTTTTCATCATTTTTGGTACAATCCAAAAAATCTACTTTCTGATGAAAAACGATGACCCCGGACCGGTCGAGCTTTCCCAAAATGGTCAGTATTGGTGATTTTTTAACATTTAATCTTTTGACTGTAAATGACTGTTAGATGTGAATTATTACTTTTTCAACTAAAATAAGTGTATTTAGAATCATTTATTTGCCTGAAATTGCTCAAAATAAATGCTTCTGAGTAGTAGGGAAAGTCAGTAAAAATGGCAAATTTGGTCACTGTGAGGCTTCAAAAAGTGGTTGTTCAACATGAGGTACGATCCAATTGACATTATGAATCATTATTGCTACAGTTCAAGAAATCAATTTTCTGATAAAAAACGATGACCCGGACCAATAGAACTATTGCAAAATTGTCAGTATTGATGATTTTTTAACATTTAATCTTTTGACTGTAAATGACAGTTGGATGTGAATTATTACTTTTTCAACTAAAATAAGGGTGTTTGGAGTCATTTTCCTGCCTGAAATTGATCAAAATAGATGCTTCTGAGTAAGAGAAAAAGTCAGTAAAAATTGAAAATATAGTCACTGTGAGGCTTTAAAGAGTGGCTATTCAACATGGGGCACGATCCATTTGACATTTTGCATCCATTTTGGTATTGTCCAGAAAATAAGTTTTCTGATGAAAGGTCGGTATTGATGATTTTTCAACATTTAATCTTTTGACTGTAAATGACTGTTGGATGTGAATTATTAATTTTTCAACTAAAATAAGTGTGTTTAGAGGCATTTCCCTGCCTGAAATTGGTTAAAAAAAAGATGCTTATGAGTCAGAGGAAAAATGGCAAATTTGGTCACTTTGAGGGTATAAAAAGTGGTTATTGAACATGAGGCACGATCCAATTGACATTTTGAATCATTTTTGGTACAATCCAAAAAATCTACTTTCTGATTAAAAACGATGACCCCGGACCTGTCGAGCTTTCCCAAAATGGTCAGTATTGATGATTTTTAACATTTCATCTTTTGACTGTAAATGACTGTTGCATGTGAATTATTACTTTTTCCACTAAAAGAAGAGTTTTTAGAGTCATTTTCCTGCCTGAAATTGCTCAACATGGATGCTTCTGAGTAGGAGGAAACATCTGTAATAATGTCAAATTTGGTCACTCTGATGCTTTACAAAGTAGGTATTGAACATGAGGCAAGATCCAATTGACATTTTGAATAATTTTTGGTACAGTCCAAAAAAATCAATTTTCTGATGAAAAACGATGACCGCGGACCTGACAAACTTTCCCAAAATGGTCAGTATTGATGATTTGTTAACATTTGATCTTTTGACTGTAAATGACTGTCAATGTGAATTATTACTTTTTCAACTAAAATAAGTGTGTGTAGAGTTTTTTACCTGCCTGAAATTAGTCAAAAAGATGCTTCTAAGTAGGAGGAAAAGTCAGTAAAAATGGCAAATTTGGTTACTGTGAGGCTTTAAAAAGGGGTTATTCAACATGAGGCACGATCCAATTGACATTTTTCATCATTTTTGGTACAATCCAAAAAATCTACTTTCTGATGAAAAACGATAACCCCGGACCTGTCGAGCTTTCCCAAAATGCTCAGTAATGGTGATTTTTTAATATTTAATCTATTGACGGCAAATGACTGTTGGATGTTATTATTACTTTTTCAACTAAAATAAGTGTGTTTAGAAACATTTATCTGCCTGAAATTGCTCAAAATAAATGCTTCTGAGTAGGAGGGAAAGTCAGTAAAAATGGCAAATTTGGTCACTGTGAGGCTTCAAAAAGTGGTTGTTCAACATGAGGCACGATCCAATTGACATTATGAATCATTATTGCTACAGTCCAAGAAATCAATTTTCTGATGAAAAACAATGACCCCGGAACTGTTTAACTTTACCAAAGGTCAGTATTGATGATTTTTCAACATTTATGGACACATGTCCGTACGCCATCTTCACGGTAAAAGGGACCGTCTGCCATAAGGGTGGGGGTCTGGTGGAGGCAATTAGGATCCGCCCACCACAGTGGTGGGCGCAACCTGTATTTTTAACATGGCAGAGGGCGGTGCTGAAAGCACAGCACGCGGCAATGCTAAAAACACATGTTGTGCTTTTCAAAGCACAACATGATCGGCACAGCGTGGTGCCTGCCACGTTGTACTTTGAAAGGCAGCGGGGTACCATAGGTACCCCCCTGTGCGACCCCACCCCCCAGGGTCCATGAGGGCCTGCAACTGCCCCCCCAAGCAGACTCCGCATGCCTTTCCATGGCGGCAATGCCGCCACGAAAAGGTTATCAGGAAGGCCCATTCTAATATGGCTGGCGGTGTCTGAAAGACACCACCACCATATTGAACCCTTTTTTGCCTGGTCGACATGTCAACCGGGAGATAAAATGGCGGATGGTCTTTCCGTCCGCCGCGGACCCCCCAGCCAATAAAATATGGTGGGGGGTCTTTTCTACAGAGAAGGCTGGCGGATTGCCCCCGCCAAGCCAGCGGTCACTACCTCCGGCCCCGCGGGGGCAATCCGCCCACCATCCTAATGGGGCCCTTAATCTTTTGACTGTACATGACTGTTGGATGTGAATTATTACTTTTTCAACTTAAATAAGTGTGTTTAGAGTAATTTTCCTGCCTGAAATTGGTCAAAATAGATGCGTCTGAGAAGAAGGAAAAGACAAAACAATTTGCAAATTTGGTCACTGTGATTCTTTAAAAAGTGGTTATTCAACATGAGAAACGATCCAATGGACATTATGAATCGTTATTGGTACAGTCCAAGAAATCAATTTTCTGATGAAAAATGATGACCTGACAAACTTTCCCAAAATGGTCAGTATTGATGATTTTTAACATTTCATCTTTTGACTGTAAATGACTGTTGGATGTGAATTATTACTTTTTCAACTAAAATAAGTGTGTGTAGAGTTTTTTACCTGCCTGAAATTAATCAAAAAGATGCTTTTACGTAGGAGGAAAAGTCAGTAAAAATGGCAAATTTGGTTACTGTGAGGCCTTAAAAAGGAGTTATTCAGCATGAGGCACAATCCAATTGATATTTTTCATCATTTTGGGTACAATCCCAAAAATCTACTTCCTGATGAAAAACGATGACCCCGGACCTGTCGAGCTTTCCCAAAATGGTCAGTAATGGTGATTTTTTAATATTTAATCTTTTGACTGCAAATGACTGTTGGATGTTAATTATTACTTTTTCAACTAAAATAAGTGTGTTTAGAATCATTTATCTGCCTGAAATTGCTCAAAATAAATGCTTCTGAGTAGGAGGGAAAGTCAGTAAAAATGGCAAATGTGGTCACTGTGAGGCTTCAAAAAGTGGTTGTTCAACATGAGGCATGATCCAATTGACATTAGGAATCATCATTGCTACAGTCCAAGAAATCAATTTTCTGATGAAAAACAATGACCCTGGAACTGTCTAACTTTACCAAAGGTCAGTATTGATGATTTTTCAACATTTATGGACACATGTCCGTACGCCATCTTCACGGTAAAAGGGACCGTCTGCCATAAGGGCGGGGGTCTGGTGCAGGCAATTAGGATCTCTTCGCCACAGTGCTGGGTGCATCCCGTATTTTTAACATGGCAGAGGGCGGTGCTGAAAGCACCGCACGCGGCAATGCTAAAAACACATGTTGTGCTTTTCAAAGCACAACGTGACAGGCACAGCGCGGTGCCTGCCACGTTGTACTTTGAAAGGCAAGGGGTACCATAGGTACCCCCCTGTGCAACCCCACCCTATGGAGTCAATGGGGGCCCGCAACAGGCCCCCCAAGCAGACTCCACATGCCTTTCCGTGGCGGCATTGCCGCCACGGAAAGGCTATCAGGAAGGCCCATTCTAATATGGCTGGCGGTGTCTGAAAGTCACCACCACCATATTGAACCCTTTTTTGCCCGGTCGACAAGTCAACTGGGAGGGAAAATGGCGAACGGTCTTTCCGTCCGCCCCAGACCCCCCAGCCATTATAATATGGTGGGGGGTCTTTTCTACAGAGAAGGCGGGTGGATTTCCCCCGCCAAGCCAGCGGTCACTACCTCCAGCCCGGCAGGGGCAATCCGCCTACCTTCCTAATGGGGCCCCTAATCTTTTGACTGTACATGACTGTTGGATGTGAATTATTACATTTTCAACTTAAATAAGTGTATTTAGAGTAATTTTCCTGCCTGAAATTGGTCAAAATAGATGCGTCTGAGAAGAAGGAAAAGACAAAACAAATTTGGTCACTGTGATTCTTTAAAAAGTGGTTACTCAACATGAGAAACGATCCAATTGACATTATGAATCATTATTGGCACACTCCAAGAAATCAATTTTCTGATTAAAAATGATGACCCCGGACCTGTCGAACTTTCTCCAGATGGTCAGAAATTGTAACCTTTTTAATGTTTATTATTTTGATTGTAATTGATATTTGCATGTGAATTGTCACTTTTGGAACTACAATAAGTGTGTTTAGAGTCATTTTCCTGCCTGAAATTGCTGAAAATAGATGCTTCTGAGTAGGAGGAAAATTCAGTAAAAATGGCAAATTTGATCAGTGTGAGGCTTTATAAAGTGGTTATTCAACATGAGGCATGATCCAATTGACATTTTGAATCCTACTTGTACAGTCCAAAATATTAAATTTTCTGATGAAAAACAATGACCCCGGGCCTCTCGAACTTTCCCAAAATGGTCAGTATTGATGATTTTTTAACATTTAATCTTTTGACAGTAAATGACTGTTAGATGTGAATTATTACTTTTTCAACTAAAATAAGTGTGTGTAGAGTTTTTTACCTGCCTGAAATTAATCAAAAAGATGCTTCTAAGTAGGAGGAAAAGTCAGTAAAAATGGCAAATTTGGTTACTGTGAGGCTTTAAAAAGGGGTTATTCAACATGAGGCACAATCCAATTGACATTTTTCATCATTTTTGGTACAATCCAAAAAATCTACTTTCTGATGAAAAACGATGACCCCGGACCGGTCGAGCTTTCCCAAAATGGTCAGTATTGGTGATTTTTTAACATTTAATCTTTTGACTGTAAATGACTGTTAGATGTGAATTATTACTTTTTCAACTAAAATAAGTGTATTTAGAATCATTTATTTGCCTGAAATTGCTCAAAATAAATGCTTCTGAGTAGTAGGGAAAGTCAGTAAAAATGGCAAATTTGGTCACTGTGAGGCTTCAAAAAGTGGTTGTTCAACATGAGGTACGATCCAATTGACATTATGAATCATTATTGCTACAGTTCAAGAAATCAATTTTCTGATAAAAAACGATGACCCGGACCAATAGAACTATTGCAAAATTGTCAGTATTGATGATTTTTTAACATTTAATCTTTTGACTGTAAATGACAGTTGGATGTGAATTATTACTTTTTCAACTAAAATAAGGGTGTTTGGAGTCATTTTCCTGCCTGAAATTGATCAAAATAGATGCTTCTGAGTAAGAGAAAAAGTCAGTAAAAATTGAAAATATAGTCACTGTGAGGCTTTAAAGAGTGGCTATTCAACATGGGGCACGATCCATTTGACATTTTGCATCCATTTTGGTATTGTCCAGAAAATAAGTTTTCTGATGAAAGGTCGGTATTGATGATTTTTCAACATTTAATCTTTTGACTGTAAATGACTGTTGGATGTGAATTATTAATTTTTCAACTAAAATAAGTGTGTTTAGAGGCATTTCCCTGCCTGAAATTGGTTAAAAAAAAGATGCTTATGAGTCAGAGGAAAAATGGCAAATTTGGTCACTTTGAGGGTATAAAAAGTGGTTATTGAACATGAGGCACGATCCAATTGACATTTTGAATCATTTTTGGTACAATCCAAAAAATCTACTTTCTGATTAAAAACGATGACCCCGGACCTGTCGAGCTTTCCCAAAATGGTCAGTATTGATGATTTTTAACATTTCATCTTTTGACTGTAAATGACTGTTGCATGTGAATTATTACTTTTTCCACTAAAAGAAGAGTTTTTAGAGTCATTTTCCTGCCTGAAATTGCTCAACATGGATGCTTCTGAGTAGGAGGAAACATCTGTAATAATGTCAAATTTGGTCACTCTGATGCTTTACAAAGTAGGTATTGAACATGAGGCAAGATCCAATTGACATTTTGAATAATTTTTGGTACAGTCCAAAAAAATCAATTTTCTGATGAAAAACGATGACCGCGGACCTGACAAACTTTCCCAAAATGGTCAGTATTGATGATTTGTTAACATTTGATCTTTTGACTGTAAATGACTGTCAATGTGAATTATTACTTTTTCAACTAAAATAAGTGTGTGTAGAGTTTTTTACCTGCCTGAAATTAGTCAAAAAGATGCTTCTAAGTAGGAGGAAAAGTCAGTAAAAATGGCAAATTTGGTTACTGTGAGGCTTTAAAAAGGGGTTATTCAACATGAGGCACGATCCAATTGACATTTTTCATCATTTTTGGTACAATCCAAAAAATCTACTTTCTGATGAAAAACGATAACCCCGGACCTGTCGAGCTTTCCCAAAATGCTCAGTAATGGTGATTTTTTAATATTTAATCTATTGACGGCAAATGACTGTTGGATGTTATTATTACTTTTTCAACTAAAATAAGTGTGTTTAGAAACATTTATCTGCCTGAAATTGCTCAAAATAAATGCTTCTGAGTAGGAGGGAAAGTCAGTAAAAATGGCAAATTTGGTCACTGTGAGGCTTCAAAAAGTGGTTGTTCAACATGAGGCACGATCCAATTTACATTATGAATCATTATTGCTACAGTCCAAGAAATCAATTTTCTGATGAAAAACAATGACCCCGGAACTGTTTAACTTTACCAAAGGTCAGTATTGATGATTTTTCAACATTTATGGACACATGTCTGTACGCCATCTTCACAGTAAAAGGGACCATCTGCCATAAGGGCGGGGGTCTGGTGGAGGCAATTAGGATCCGCCCACCACAGTGGTGGGTGCAACCCGTATTTTTAACATGGCAGAGGGCAGTGCTGAAAGCACTGCACGCGGCAATGCTAAAAACACATGTTGTGCTTTTCAAAGCACAACATGATAGGCACAGTGTGGTGCCTGCCACGTTGTACTTTGAAAGGCAGGGGGGTACCATAGGTACCCCCCTGTGCGACCCCACCCCCCCGGAGTCCATGGGGGCCTGCAACAGGCCCCCCAAGCAGACTCCGCATGCCTTTCCATGGCGGCAATGCTGCCACGAAAAGGTTATCAGGAATCGTTATTGGTACAGTCCAAGAAATCAATTTTCTGATGAAAAATGATGACCTGACAAACTTTCCCAAAATGGTCAGTATTGATGATTTTTAACATTTCATCTTTTGACTGTAAATGACTGTTGCATGTGAATTATTACTATTTCAACTAAAATAAGTGTTTTAAAGTCATTTTCCTGCCTGAAATTGCTAAAAAAGATGCTTCTGATTAGGAGGAAAAGTCAGTAAAACTGGCAAATTTGGTCACTCCGAGGCTTTAAAAAGTGGTTATTCAACATGAGGCAAGATCCAATTGACATTTTGAATCATATTTGGTACAGTCCAAAAAATAAATTTTCTGATGAAAAACGATGACCCCCGACTTGTCAAGCTTTCTCAAAATAGTCAGTATTGATGATTTTTTAACATTTCATCTTTTGACTGTAAATGACTGTTGCATGTGAATTATTACTTTTTCAACTAAAATAAGTGTTTAGAGTCATTTTCCTGCCCCAAATCAGCCAAATAGAAACTTCTTAGTAGGAGGGAAAATCTGTTAAAATGGCAATATTTGTCACTGTGATGCTTGAAAAAGTGTTTTTTCAACACGAGGGACAATCCAATTGACATGTTAAATAATTTTTTGTACGGCCCAAAATACACACTTATCTCATGAAAACGATGACCCTGGACCTGTCGAACTTTCTCCAGATGGCCAGTAATGGCGATTTTTGAATGTTTAATCTTCTGACTGTCAATGACTGTTCGATGTGAATTATCACTTTTGGAACTAAAATAAGTATGTTTAGAGTCATGTGCCTGCCTGAAAGCAGACAAAATAGAACCTTCTGAGTAGGAGGAAAAACCTGTAAAAATGGCAATTTTGGTCACTTTGAGGCTTTAAAAAGTGGTTATTCAGCAGGAGGCACGATCCAATTTACATTTTGAATCATTTCTTTATGATCCAAAAAATCAATTTTCTGACAAAAAATGATGACCTGAGACCCGTAGAACTTTCTCCAGATGGTGAGTAATGGTGATTTTTGAATGTTTTATTTTTTGACTGTCAATGACTGTAGGATGTGAGTTATCACCTTTGGAACTAAAACAAATTGGTTTAGAGGCATGTTCCTGCTGGAAATCAGTCAAAAAGTGGTTGTTCAGCACAAGGCACAATCCAATTGACATTTTGAATAATTTTTTTCTACAGTCCCAAAAAATCTATTTTCTGATGAAAGACGGTGGCCCCGTACCTGTCGAACTTTCTCCAGATGATCAGAAATTGTCATTTTTTAATGTTAAATTTTTTGACTGTAAATGACTATTGCATGTGAATTATCACTTTTGGAACTACAATAAGTTTGTTTAGAGTCATTTTCCTTCCCGGAATTGGTTGAAATAGAAGCTTCTGAGTAGGAGGAAAAGTCTGTAAAAATGCCAATTTTGATCACTGTCAGGCTTTAAAAGTGGTTATTTAACATGAGGCACAATTCAATTGAAATTTTGAATCACTTTTTCTACAGCCTAAAAAATCAATTTTCTGATGAAAAACGATGTCCCCGGACCTGTTGAACTTTCTCCGGATGGTCAGAAATGGTACATTTTTAGATTTAATATTTTGACTATAAATGACTATTGCATGTGAATTATCCCTTTTGGAACTAAAATAAGCGTGTTTAGAGTCATTTCCCTGCCTGAAATCGGTCAAAATTGAAGCTTCTGAGTAGGAGGAAAAACCTGTAAAAATGGCAATTTTGGTCACTGTGAGGCTTTAAAAAGTGGTTATTCAGCAGGATGCACTGTCAAATTGACATTTTGATTCATTTTCTGTATGGTCCAAAAAATCAATTTTCTGGTGAAAAACGATGAACTCCGGACCTGTCGAGCTTTCTCCACATGATCAGTAATGATGGTTTTTGAATTTTTAATCTTTTGACTGTCAAAGACTGTTGGATGGGAATTATCACTTTTGGAACTAAAACAAGTGTGTTTAGAGTCCTTCTCCTGACTGAAATCAGTCAAAATAGAAGCTTTTGAGTAGGAGGAAAAGTCTGTAGAAATGCCAACATTGGTCACTGTGAGGCTTTAAAAAGTGGTTATTCAACATGAAGCACAATCCAGTTTACATTTTTAATAATTTTTTCTACAGTCCAAAAAATCGATTTTCTGATGAAAAATGATGTCCCCGGACCTGTGAAACTTTCTCCAGATGGTCAGAAATTGTCATTTTTTAATGTTTAATATTTTGACTGTAAATGACTATTCAGGGATGTGGAATTCCTATAGCCCGATGCCCAGGACATATTGTTTGGGGTCAAGGGCAACAAGTTTTAATCTGCATTTTGTGCTTGGGACAAGTAGGCCCAACCCCCTGCAGCACAAACCCTTTGGCTGCCAGTTTGCAGTAGCACATTAAGGGCCAGGGAAGGGCACATCCTGAATTCAGGTTATTATTTGTGTGCCTATGTTAATGCTGGTCAAAATGGTATTTATGATTCATTAATTGAAAGCCTTTATTATTAGGGTGAGCGCTCTAAGTTAATGTAAGTTCTGACTGCATTACTGACAGTGGTCACAGTATAAATATGTGTACTCACGGTTTCAAAGTTTAGCAATATGAGGCTATGCATAATGCTCCCAGAATGCTCTATGATTAGATGCAAATATTTGCAGAAGCTTCAGAGCAAGATTAATGACTCTTTGCTTTCAATATAAAATGTTGCTAAAAAAATTGAAAGTAGGAAAAAATACATTTTGCTAAACTACTGTGAAATTTCAGGTACCGTTTCTTTGCAGCATCATTTAGTAAAATGTGTTGATGCATGCTAGTATTTCGCAAAAACATTCCTATTGGAAAATCAGTGTAACCAGTTTCAAGGGAAACCTAAAATCAGTGTAACCAGTTTCAAGAGAAACCTAAAAAATAAACAAGCATTGGCAAAGCCAGTAGGTCTGAAATTAGTGTCAGCTTTTTAATTTTTTATGCTAACAAAAGGGAGAGCAACTGATCGTGTTCACTGAAGGTGAACGGAGTGTACTTCTATTCCCCTGTGGAAGAACTAGATAAACAAATAGAGGAGTACCATCATGGGAAGGTCAAAATGAGATTCCTAATGTGGTGGTAGGTGGGCAAAAGGAAAAAATGTATCCTTTTGTTAAAAACCCCTCACTCACCAGCCTAGTGGTGACATGCTTCATCATCGGGGTCCACCCTAGTGGCCTAGCATCACTAGGGTGTGCTATGACACCTGGGTTACAGTGGAGCAGGTTGTGAATGTAAGTGCAGAAAAAATGTTAAAAATTGTCCTGGTTTAACTTAAAATAAATGTTATTAACAAGTAACTGGACAATGTTAAAAAGGGTGGGGCGAGATACTGTGAGGGTATATTAAGGCCGAGAGTATGCTTCATCATCGGGGTCCCACCCCGAAGGTCGAGTACCTACAGGGTGTGCTTCGACACCTGATTACAGTGGAGCAGGTATTTTTCTTTTATATGTGCAGTGGAATATTAATGTAAGTGGTTTAAAAAGTGTCCAAAGCTACTCGCAGACTTTATTCTGGAGTGTTTGGACACCGGATAAAAGTAAAGTGAGACACCTTTGTGTAGTTAGGTAGGCTTTGGTATTACATAGACGTGTAGTGTATTAAAAATAGCGTTGTGTGTTATGTGTTTAAAACTTAGGTCTACATGTTTCAACCATGGTAGTATTATAGGTTTTCGTCAGGACCAATATGGGTGAACGGGGAGGTACCCACACGCTAAGGTGTGTCCAGCCCTCGATCACTGTGTCAAATGGAACCACAAAATCGTGGTTCCCGAAAAAATAGTGTAGTAGTCTTCCTCCGGATTCTGGAAAAAAAACTAGAAGCGATCAAAGTGTTTGCTTCATGGGCACCGAGGGCGCGGGTCACTATCGACGGGGCTCCCTTCAGGTTACCAAGTAGGTGAATTGACCTTCAGGATCAAGCCGCAAATCACATGAGCGATCTGCCACTGGAACCGGGACGCCGATGAAGCAAACACTTTGATCGCTTCTTTTTTTTAGCGTGTGTTTACAGTTTACAAAGAGGCATGCCCGAGGAGTGAGGTGCGACTGTACGTGAACTGGCTTTCCTGGCTTCCCCGGTGGCAGACTGGCCGTGCATGTTATTGTTGCCCATTTTCATATTTTCATTGTTTTTGTGTATTTTCCTGCAATTGGGGGTTCCTGCTGTAAAAAAACAGTCCTCAAATTTGGTAGAATACAAGAAATTAGGAAAATAGAAACAGTCAAAACTGAAGAACAACAAATCTTCAATAAGGTGACTGTCATGTATGGGTTAAATATTGTAGTTGAAAACTCAACTATAGGGGGGGTGTTATTATTGATGGCAATGTTTAT
Source organism: Lissotriton vulgaris (assembly GCF_964263255.1). Classification (NCBI taxonomy): domain Eukaryota; kingdom Metazoa; phylum Chordata; class Amphibia; order Caudata; family Salamandridae; genus Lissotriton; species Lissotriton vulgaris. Next base: position 778,635,548 of record NC_141696.1, on the reverse strand, counting down.
AATGATACACTCACATATGAGAGTGAAATCGCTATGCTATTATCAAACTCGCCCATCATGAACTCTCCATCAACCTCGACTCAGAAATTCATTGTCAGGCAGGATCTGTGACCTAGGCCTGAGGTCACTGATTGACAGATCACAGGTGGAGGTGCATGTAGCCAGCAGAAAAATGTGTGAACAGGAATCTCAGGTCAATCCCCCAGATAAGCGCAGCAACACCATAATGGTCCATGGAGATTGGCCCTAATAAATCTCACACAGCCAGAGGTTTGCATGCATTCCCAAAACCATGAAGTCAGATGCCATATGATGTTGGGAACACATAGCTACTCAGGAGACAGTACACACAGTATATGCAGGGATCATGTGCCCCTCATGTTGGACATCTGGTCACGTTACCCACTGGCCCCCACTTGTCTAGGCAAGGTTGAGGCGCACCTGCATTTTTTATCAGGTGCCTTATTTATGACTCCATAGTACTTTATGGCACCCACAAACTGTATAAAGACTTGTTCAGATTGATTGTACTTCGAGACAGTCCTCGGACCCACTTCTGTAACTGCTCCTGGCTGAGGTGTTTATTAAACCAACTGTTCCTGTTTTTTCAAATACCTCTTGTCATTTGTTTTTTTCTAGATAAATGAATGTTCAGGCAACAGTGGTAAAGAGGAAGGCATTTCTCATCATGTTGTCAAAATATTTTATAAATGTCATAAGAAAAGACATCAATACTCTTGTGGAACGTTGTATCCCCAAGCCATCAGAGGTTTCACTGTTAAATAATCCCCTCCAATCCTGGCTTTACATCATATATATTTTGTCTGCTCCATTTAAACATTTTTCCCTTCAGTGAAACATTTATCTAATATGTCCTGCAGGTATGATCTCTTTCCAACCTCTAGCAGTACAGATCTAATGCTAAAAAGCTTCAAAAGATGGGGAATCTTTCAAAAAAAAAAAGTACATTTAACTGGTGCCCAACACCTTTTTGCGTGGCTGATCAAGTCGCATTTGTAAACATTCTTCTTTGCATATAATTGTCTAACACAAGCAGTATATTGGCCAGGCCTAGTAAATCATGGACCATGTGAACATTTGGTGGAAGAAGATGCAAGAAAGATTCCCTGTGCCAGAATCTTCAGTTGCCTCTTTCTAGCAAAGCTTCCAAAGAGGGCAATTATGCAGCCAGATATGCTCATCTCTCAAAATGTTCCTCCTGGACTGATCTATTTAGCACAGAGGCAGCACTCATGATCTCATTGGATGGAGCACCTCTTTCAATCTTATTTCCGAAATAACATCATATCCTTGTTAAATTTTGGTTTTGAAACCGCATCTTTTTGTGTAATACAAGCACACAAAAATAATGATATTTTTCTTCTTTTTTTGACTACAGCTAAATGAGCAACATTATCCAGTATTTCAGTTACTATTTTCACTAAACAAACTACTTCTTTGCACACCACTCTTTTGTTGTCATCAGAACACCGCAAGGGCAATATATGACAGGTTGACATGGTTACCCAGAATACAAATTTACACCATATAAATTGTTGAATTTGTTTTTTAAGGTAATTTACAATTTTCTTTGCTGATGTTAATTTAGAAAAACTACAGACAACCAGCAAAAAACAGAATCGGTGATACTGCATTTAGAATTGAAAATTAAATAGTTGTATTTCCCAGTTTACTGTAAGCTGTCAAAACTAGAATTCTCACATAACCTTGCACTGCTCATAATCTCACACATGATATCACTGATGAGACCTCGAATGATATCATCAGAGACATCATTAATGACATCCTAAATGAGAGTACAGATGAGATTGCTGGTGATTTCAATTATGCATGAATAAGGATAAAGTATGATATGAAGTATGCCTCCAAGCCCCAGAAGGAAAATAAACCACTGGATAGAGCATTGGGGCATGCATTGCCCAAGTAGAGGGCAGGGCTTGGCATCTGACCAGGCCCTGCATCTAGGCTGTCAATCAATCAGTTAATCAGCATTTGCATAGCACAGCACTGTCACCTCTACGGCTATCTGGGTGCTATGTTTCCATCAAAAAGCGAGGTCTTGATTTTCTTTCTGAAATCAGCCAGGAAGCATGCTGTTCAAAGATGGAGCAGCAGGTGTACGTGAGGATTTTCAACTGGCATCTCTTCTGAATTGGGAGCCAGTGGAGGTTTCAGGGGTGTGGGGTGATGTAGGTCCATTTTGGGAGGTTCAAAATGAGTCTGGCTGTAGCATTCTATATGGTCCGGAGTTTTCTGAGGAGCTGGGTAGAGATGCCAGCGTACAGAGCATTGCTGTAGTCATGGTGGATGGTGACGAGGGCCTGAATGATCATCTTTCTGATGTTGACTGGGATCCATCTGAAAATTCTGTGGACCGTGCGAAAGGTGTGGAAGCAAAAGGAAGCAACTGCACTGGCTTGCTGTTTCATGGTCAGTTCACTGTCGAGGACAATGCCTAGGTTGCGTGCATTGTCTGTGGGTGTGGATGTTTGTCTGAGTTCTACTGGCCACCAGCTATTATCCCATATGGAAGTGTTCTTTCTGAAGATTAGTACTTCTTTCTTGTTGAAGTTGAGTTTTAAGGCAGTTGTCTCTCATCCAGTTGGTTATGTTGGTCATGGCATTGCAGAAGTTTGTTTTGGTAGTGGGGTGGTCTTCGGTGAGTGAGAGGATAAGCTGAGTGTTGGCCGCGTAGAAGAATATATTTAGGCCGAGGTATCTGATGATGTCAGGGAGGGGGTCATATATGTGTCAAACAAGGTGACCTCCCATCTGAGGAACCCCTCCGTTGTGGTCCCCTGTCAGAAACAATATAAAAGGACTATATCAAAGAGGTGGACAAAGTCATTACTCAGCAGTGGGCCACTTTAGAACACGTAACAGCCACCAACAATAGTAAATCGTTCAGGGATACATTCTCATCCATGAGATCTGCTAATCAGATGGGGATCTCGATAAGTAGTCAAAAACTAGTGGGGTGTAGGAGGCACAATTCTCCAAAATGCTGTGGAGACTGCTCCCCAAACATTGGAGACGACTGACCCTCACTCTGATATACAGATTACCCTGCAGGAAGTTACAGTAGCCATACAGGAGAGTGCAGGGGGCAAAGCCTAAGGTATGTATGGTATACCCATTGACTTTATTAAGTGCAATGTTAATCTTTGGTCCCCATTGTTGCTCAATGTTTTGAACACTTAAAACACAAGTTGACACCCTGTTCTTGAGCTACTTTAATCAAAGTGCTGATTTTTAAGAAGGGGGATCCTTCCTCGCCATCTTGTTATTGACTAGTTTCTTCGATAGGCATCCCAGTAAAGATTTTTGGAAAGGTCCTATACAATAGACTTATAGAAGGGGCAGAGGAAAATAAAATCATTAACTCTTCTCAATATGGTTTTTGCAGTTGAATAGGCACCTTGGAGCAGTGCCTGAATTTACTCTGATATTATGCACATACACAGTAGCACACAAGCCCACTCTACCTTTCCTTCATGGACTTGTCCATGATGCTTTCAACTGCTTCAGCCCTACCAAGTTATGGTCACTATTGTTGGCAATGTAGTGGGGCATGACCTTTGTCCATCTTTTGGCATCCCCCCTGAGTGTTCCCAGTATAAAAAGTGCACCACTCTCCCTATTGCTATATGAGGACAATGCCGTATTAATAGCCCATTCACCCAGAACTCTGCACCTGTTAGTCAACTCATTTGTGCAACCCTTGATTTATTAACACATTTTTTAAATCATTTATAATGCCATGTGGCCCCAGGTGCAGTTAGCTCTCAAGTTTAATAGTTGGGTCCAATTACTTAGAAATTTACAAAACACAAGAACTTTCCCCTATCTGGGAATCACTTTTCGCACAGATGGCTCATGGATGCGGAATATAAAGCAGCGCAGGTTGAAACTATCCAAGGTCATAGTCTCACTTTTTAGTCTCCCATCTCAACCAGGTGGCAGAACCCTTACACCGTTGTTACAGATATGCAACTCGCAATGTGTATCTGTGGCCTCTTATAGGGCAGAAACTTGGGGAATAGCGGATCCTTCAGTTATTCAGGTGGAGAAAAATCGCTTTTGAAGGAAACTTCGTCTATCTTATTATCTTCCTCCCATTTTATTGGTCACAAAGAACTAGGCTTAAATTATGTGACCGACAGAATTCAAACCTGTCTGCCATTATTATGGCTATCCATTTAGAAGAAGAAGAGGCCTCTGAAATGAGAGATATATTTAGCGATTGCTTAGCCTGCAACAGAGGCCTCTCCATCCCATGGATAGCCTTTGGAAAGCACTCTTATAAAGAGATTGACCTCATTCAAGTATTCGATAGTGAGGAATTGAGTAAGGGAGGAGATATGTTCAAACACTATCATTAGTCAAAGAATAGGACAAAAAGCTAACCGTAGAATTGCTGAAACCTACCATTGCAACTTATCTGCACCTGAGCCTGGAAGTCTCTCTAAATACCTATATATTTAGCACCAGGAACCGATAGGGATGCACTTTATTGTTTAGATTTAGGGTGGATACAAATACAAATATGCTTTGCTTCCCATTAGGTTCATAGAATAATCTTGAACTCAGTTTGTGCCAATAATTTGGTAATCTATGTTGCATTTTATCTTATTCTGTATTTTCTATAGAATTTTTACTTAAATGTTTTTAGTTCCTTTTATGAAGTCCAGAAATTTGAGGATTTGTATTCAGGCTAAAAGGGCTCTCTGATAAAGAAACGTGTCTGAAAGTAAGCTCTTTTTTACATGCTTGTTTGGTCACAGGGCACAATGTATCCTGAAGAATGCCATTTTAGCTTGCTACATTTTATGTGCATATTTATAACGTTGTATGTTGTTACCAAAAGAAGAGGGTATTTGAAGTTGACTGTACTGCATGTTTTTCCTTTTAATGATATTTGCACTTGTATTATCACACAACCCAGTAGAGCAGCGAGCCACCAAATATACCGCACCTCCCCCTTGTCCCAAACTATTAACTGTTGTAATTATACTGCATGGACCTCACCAAAGCACCTGCCACTCCCAATGTGTTAAGAGAAGGTCAATCTAAATCCAAGATATACAAATAGTGAGGCACAACAAACATAGGGGGATATTTACAAAGAATTGGGGGAGTGAGGCATTAGCCATCATGGCTTAACGCCGCACTCCACCACTTCAGAAACGCTAGGCTGCACCACATTTAAAAGGATATGGCGCAGCCTTGTGTTTCCCCCTGCTCTGGCGCTACACAGGATAATGTAGCGCCAATGCAGGCACCCTTAAAGCATAGTGCAAGGGTGTGTGCGTGCAGGATAAGATTGTTTATGTGTAGAAAGCTGCCATTTATATACGAGACCAGTTCAAAATTGAATATGATCCAAGCCAGCTTTCTTTTTATTGATGATAACATAAGACAGCCTGCGCATTTCGTTCACCACAGGTGAACTTCCTTATGGCGATTAGGATTATTCATCCACCAAATAGGTATTCCGTTTCTCTATTTCACCGGTTACTGAAACACATTGAATCCATGTAATTACTGCTGATCTAATTAGGTCAGTCAGTGTCTGCTAATATGCCTCCATCATCGACACCTTATTTTGTGTCCTCATTAATCAAGCTACCTTAGCGTCCAATCATGTGTCTTGCAAAATAGCATATCACTTGGGTGGAATAGAGAAACGGAATGCCTATTTGGCAGACAAATAATCCCAATCACCCTGAGGAATTTCAGTTTCAAACTCGGACATTTGCACTATTATTGCTGCTTCTCAACTGAATAAAGTTTGTTTAACTTGACTTGATTATAATACAAAGCTTCCATTGAAAAAAAATTACACAACGTGCATGGAGTTTGGAGCAGCCAATGCTTTTATAGATAAACTCATGATGAGGCCATAGATATTTTTAGTTACAAGTTGTGAAAATTATCAAACATATTTTACTACAAATGCATAAAAAAATGCATGTCAAAATTAAAAAATAGGCAATCTGTTCAATTATATAACATTTTAAACCAATGGGTTTCCTCAGCAGTTATATGAAGAGTCAGCGGTTTGAATTCATATACATGATTTCATATGTACATTTGAGCTGCGTGACCTCATAGACTTTACGGGCATCAAATATCTTATTTTTTTCCAGAATCTCGAATTCAGAGGAGGAGATTTTTCTGATTCCCACTTCACTTTGCTGCTAGATTTCAAGAGATCCAAGGACTCCAACATACATTTTGTTTCATTTTGAAGATTGTATTCAATGAGTATAACTTTAGTCTTCCTCTCCACTAGCGACTTGTAGAGTCCACTTTCGAGTTCATACATTACATCATCAGACATATAGTTCCCACTCAGGATTATGATTACTCTTCTGCTCTTGTCAATAAAGCAATTGATATCTTCAACAATGGCTGCAAAAATAAAATATATTTTTTGTAAATTTGAGCAATCATGGCACCATTTGAGGAGATAATTCTTTTTACTTCAATAGCAATTCAGAACACCATTTATTTGCTGGTACTAAAAGAGTTGCCACTTTTTATTTTTTTCATCATTAACCATATCAACAATAGAATAATCAGTTAGCAGAAAGTCTCAGGACGATTTTAATCAATCAAATGCTTTGAATTTCAGACAGAAACCAGGCAAATTCTCACTACAAATTCTTGAGAGAGGTGATTCATTGCTGCGGTTCAAACACACACTTTTGATTTCAGAATGAGAATGATTTCATTTCTTGAGTTATTTGACAGCAACAGTGTAGTTTGACGTAATTACTTAGGGCCTCATATATGAGAAGTGACGCATCGCTGCGTAAAAGCAGCGATGCGTCACTTCTCAGTGTGCCCTCCTTGCCACATGATTGATGTGTCATATTTAATGTATGACGCATCATGTCGCAAGGAGTTACAGATACGTCAGTTTTTCTGACGTATCTGTATGGCGTAAAAGTGACGCATTGCTGGAATGTGTCACAAAAGTGACACAACTCCAGCAATGTGTCGTTTCACATGGGGCAAGCCCCATGTGAAAGAGCCTGCATCAGTGTTACGCCTGCTGCGTGGCAGGCGTAGGAAATTGACACATTTGCGTCCTTGAAGTGGTGCAGTGAAATCTTATAGATTTCACTGCGTCACTTCTATGACCATTTCTTGCTTGAGAACGCCCCCCCCTGCATACATTATACCTGGCGCAGGTATAATGTGGCCAGGGGTTTACAAAGTGACGCATCTACCTAGATGCGCCTCTTTGAAAATATGGTGCAACAAGGCACATTTTTTTACGCTGTTGATACGTCACAAAACGTGACGAACGGGCGGCGTAAAAGTGACGCATGGCCTCATAAATAAGGCCCTCAGTACCTTGACTCATGTGGCTCTGTACAGAACGCAATACAGACAAAATCACATTTCACTCCTGTAATGCTAAAGTTTGCTTTTTTCTCTGGTGAGGTTACAAAATAAACTATTAAAGTATTTGCATGGTTTGAGAGGTTTCCTTTGGAAAGGCTCAGTTATCAAGCACCATATCTGAGGTCCTATTTCCGTTTGGTTTCTTTATAATACCCTCCATTATTTTCTATGGGAGGGTGCTACAATATGAGGAGATGGCCATGTATGGTGCTAGACTTACTACTACGCAAATTTAGTAGTAACTTACACTCTAATTTTGTGGCAAGCCAGAAGCAGTAAACCTACTTAAATGTAGTTTACCCAAAAGTGTAAGTTACCTTTGTGAATCAGGCCCTGAGTGAGGTCCACCGTCAGCACCAAAACTCAACCAAATGACCAAACTCACTGAATTCCTTCCAATTAGTGTTGGGTCACTCCTGTAACGCTAAAGATTGCTTTTTTCTCTGGTGAGGTTACAAAATAAACTATTAAAGTATTTGCATGGTTTGAGAGGTTTCCTTTGGAAAGGCTCAGTTATCAAGCACCATATCTGAGGTCCTATTTCCGTTTGGTTTCTTTATAGTACCCTCAACTCTTGTTCATTTTAATTTGCAATCATTGGCTGTGTCTCCACATATATTGAAAGAAATACTTGCATGATAGAAAAGGATATTTCCAGACACCTAGAAATTTGGTTCTATTTATTATTTATTTTCCCTCTACTTTGCCATAGGGAGACTCTGCAGTCTAGGCAAAGATCTTTGATTCATAGTCCAGGGAAACATAAAAAAGCTGACTTAATTAAAAAATATGTCTTACAAATATTTATGTTAATTATTAATATAAATTCATTTTATATATATATTTTAAATGAAAGTCAAAATAAAAAATGCTTCTGCACTATTAACCTAATTGCAGATTAAAACTTTAATAAATGGAAATATGTTAAAATCAATGAAAACAATTTTTCCGAAGTTTAAATAAAATAATAAATTCCCACATAGAGAAAAAAATTTAGATACATTAATATTCTTTAAAGAAATGTTTAAAATTAAGTAAAACTAATTAATGTGTTTTATACTAATTTTACATTATTTCCCATGAGGGGGCATTTTAATGCTCTACCTCCATTATTTTCTATGGGAGGGTGCTACAATACCAGGAGATGGCCATGTATGGTGCTAATCATACTACTACGCAATTTTAGTAGTAACTTACACTCTAATTTTGTGGCAAGCCAGAAGCAGTAAACCTACTTAAATGTAGTTTACTCAAAAGTGTAAGTTACCTTTGTGAATCAGGCCCTGAGTGAGGTCCACCGTCAGCACCAAAACTCAACCAAATGACCAAACTCACTGACTTCCTTCCAATTAGTGTTGGGTCCACTCCAATCAATCTCAAGAGCTCTTGGACAAACTTCATGAACAGGACCTTTTGTCTTTCGTGGTATTAGGTCTGCATGGCTTGTTTGAATTAACCAATTCTTTAAGTGGTCTTGACTTGTCTGTAGACTGTTTTTCATTTTGTGCAAACAACTGCACCATTTTAGGTCTAGGGCCTAAAACACATTGAACCACATCACCTTGTGAAGACTAGTGTTAATGGGCTGTTGACAGAGTGCCCAAAAAGGGAAATATGTTAGAATCAATTAAAATTATTTTTTTGAAGTTTAAATATAAAAATGAATTCCCAGCTAGAGGAAAAAATGATATGCATTATTATTATTAAAAGTGATGTGTAAAATTAATTAAAATTAATGTAGTTCTTTTCAAATAAAAAGTTAACATTATTTCCATATTAATTGTAATAGCGACAGGGTGATATGTGTTTAAACGTTCAAGTATACTTTTATACATAGGCATGCCGAGCAGGAAGGTTAGTGCTAGGCTCAGTGAACACTGGAGAAATATACAGTGAGAGTGATGTTCAGGAGATTAGCTGTCTTCTTTTTGAACAAGGGACATAAACAAAATGGTATGATGTGGGTGATTATTGTAAAATGTCATTCTTTTATACTGAGACAGAGGTATCCTGAGTGATTTTACTTAAGGTACAAAGATGGATTTCCAAGCTAAGAACACACCAAAGGAAGTCCAAATTATGACATTCTCAGCATTCATTTTAATAACACAATATGTATTCTCTCCCTTTACCAAGTGTATCACCTTCATCTTAAATATTGTAGATTGAAGATAGCTGACTAATCTAGGGACACCTATGTACTGTGTATGAGTATTATTTGCAAGAATAGAGGAATTAGATGTCTCTGTATACAAGCAATATTTCCTGATTCTGCTTTCACACACTCTGCCTACTTCAAAAGACATTCAGATGGAGCCCCACAGAATACAGAAAGACAGTCACCCATGCACTCAACAGCAGGCTTGACTACAGCAACAAACTCTACTAAGGCGTCACCCAGAAACAGCTCAGGAAACTGCAGAACACACAAAACACTGCAGCCAGACTGGTCGATGAAATCCCGGCCACAGTCACATAACACAACACTGGCTTCCAGCCTACAAGAGAATCACCTACATGCTCCTCACACACACCCACAAAGCACTCCATGTTGCTAGACCAGCATATCTGAAGCCCGCTCTCATTCCACATACCTGCCAGACAACTTCACTCCACCCTATTTCCCCTGGCCTCCATCCCATGGATCCATATGACCAGAAAACGTAGATAGATCCTTCACTATCTTGCCACCAAGACCAGGAACACCCTGCCCCTCCACCTGAGGCAATCACTGTCAATGATCCAATTCAGCAAGGGCCGCAAGGCCTGGCTCTTCGACTGAACCTCCACACCCAGGAGGATGAGCAACCCCAACCTCAACACCTTGAGACCCTCACAACTGAGTAGCCATGCTATACAAAAATCCTGATTGATCTGTACTGGGGAAGGAATGCTTTAACCCCTTCAGCGCGGCGCGAATTTTCGCGCTGTGCTGAAGGTTCTAATGAGCCTATCGGCTCATGACGGAACGGTTCCATCATGAGCACAGCTCAACCGATGCTCATGACGGATACGTTCCGTCATGAGCATGGAAGGGGTTAACTTAAGGAAGATTGAGAGCACTAACTTCATGAGCATGTGCCTACTTGACATGCACTCGTTTCATTACCCCTACTATAAATGCTAAGAAAAAACCCATATAAGGGAGGGGTGGGTTCTTAAATCACAGGAGGAGGTTAGATCATCTAAAACTGTAAAAGAGTAAGATACACCTTATGTGTAAATCACATAAATTAGTGCATTGCAATAGAAGCCAAAATCAATTGATCCGTTGATAATCAAAGTACATAATTATTAGATTTATGAGAATTATTCATTTAGAATGATATTCAATTGAATCTCATAAAAACCATACACAGATACAATGTCATTAAAAGACAGTGTGTACAAAACAAATACGACCCCCTTCCTAACATAAAATGATCCTGTCATTAATGCACACACCCTTGCATCATGGAGAAAGAGTGTTAGCATTGACACTAGGCTGCCACAAGTGCACCAGTTCCAGTAGAGTGCAAAACTGTGCCATTTCATTCGCAGACATGGGCCATATCATAAGGGCAGTTCTGCTCCCATGCAACATACGGCAGCAACTTCACTTGCTGTGCTGCAACGTGTGAACTCCTTGAAAATATGCCCCACAGTCTACATGTTTTTACATTATTCTCAACAATAAATTTGGAATTAAATCTATTTACCACACCCAGTAAATACCTCAACCACAGCTAAAGGTATTTAGCAGGTGTAGTACGTATCTCACCCTTTACCCCCAAACTTGTATTCAAGGCCAAAGGAATGGCTTCACAAAGCCATTTGCACACAGAAGGGAACTAGTTTAAAAAAACATGTATATTTGTGTTTTAGAATGCAATGGAAATCCAAACCCTCCTCCTTTTTCTTTCTCTCTCCTTATAGAGAGCGCATGCTTCTCTCATATTCATGCTCTTTCCCCCAATATCCATCCGCTCTTCTTATTCTACCCATTCCATCCCTACTTGCCCAGTATTCCTTGCTTATCCCCTGGCATCAAACACTGCTGCAGCTTGGTGTGCATCTGATTCTCTCTCTCTTTCTCTCCAACCTCTTTCCTTCCACCTTCCTCTCGCTGCCATGATTGGCTGGGGCAATGCACATGTACAATTGGTCTCCTATTTGTTAAGGCAGTAGCCCTGGCCATCCATTTAGGATTTTTTTTCTCTACTTTCAAGATGGCACTCATATTGAGTGTAGATGCAAGACGGCAGCCACCTTTCAACATATAGAAAATAAAGTTCCAATATCTTGAAATATTATTTTTATGCTTCCACGATGGCCCCACATTACATGAAGAAGCCATCTTGGAAATACAATACAGAAAATAATGTTTCAAGATGGTTGAGTGTAATTTTCGATCCTTTCAAGATGTATGTCACATTATATTTAAATGCAACATGAGACCCATTCGATAATAATATTAATGTACTAACTAACATGTTTTGTCTTATTAATATTGTATTACACGACATAATAGATATCTAGGGGAAGTTTGCCAATGTGCTTTTACTATCTATAATCCACTTGCACTAAAACGGCTGCTGCTACGCGGGATTTTCTACTGCGCATGCGTCTGTCATGCCCACGTGACATGCTTGGTGGAAAAACTTTTGCTTCTGCCCAATAGAACTAAGATGGCTGTTATGTGTTCTAATGTGCAAGAAGCTTGCATCGCTGGTTTGCTAAGCTGTTTGTTTTTGCTTAATATCTAATGCAATAGTTAAAAATGAAATATTGGGAATAGAGTGGAAAGAAATGGTATACAGTGCATTCATTTATTCTGTGTTTCTAAAACTGTTTTGTTTCTATTTGTACATGGTTTCGAAATTATGGGCCAAAGGGCCAGATGTAGATGGGAGATTTTGGCCATTTACCGGCCGGTAACGGCCGAATTCGGCCGTTACCGACCGGTAAATGGCCATGGAGATGTAGGGGGATAAAAAACATGCATTTTTGGTAATTTTACCGAATCGATAATTTTACTGATTCAGTAAACTTACAGAATCGGTAAAATTACCGATACTTTACATTTTAACGAATCGGTAAATATACCGGTCGGTAAAATTACCAAAAATGCATGTTTGGTATGTAGGTGCCAATTTTAACATTGACACAGGGCTTTGAAAATCGGTATTTTACCATGCATGGTAAAATACCAATTCACGTGTACATGCACATCTGTGCATGTACACCTGTGCCATGTGGCGCACATACATGCCCTAAGGGCATGTATGTGTGCCACATGGCACACAAGCCTAAAACAGGGGTGCCAGAGGGTGTCAAAGTGACACCCCCTGCACTCTTGCAAAATTCGGTATTTACCGATTCGGTAAATACCGAATCAGTATTTGCTATTGAATCCTATGGGCTTCAAGGCCCATAGGATTCAATAGCAAATACCGATTCGGTATTTACCGAATCGGTAAATACCAATTTTTATCGATTCTGTAAAATTTACCGAATTGGTACCTACATTAGAAATACCTACTCTTAATTACCGAATCGGTAAAATTCGGAAATTAAGAGTCATTATTTCTGATTTTGCTACATCTAGCCCAAAATGCTTTGCTGAACTCCATCTTTGGAGAAACTGAGCCTGTGTGACAAATGTCCTGAAGCCACAGAAGCTGTAGCCTTGAATTATGGCCAAGACGGACATGAAAGGCGGAGAAGAGTGAACTCCTTGCCTTGCCAGAGGAAGCTGAATTGATTAAATTGTTTAAAAGATCATTGATACATTTCACTACCGGGAGGAATAAAGAACATGGGTAGAAAAAGTTATGGGAAGGAACAACTTGGATACAAGATTGACAAGTTGCTTCTAGAAAAGTATGGTGTGATGGCTACTCCTCGTTCTTGTCCAATAAAATTGTGGGATTCACACATTTGCAACATTTGGGGGTGGTACATTGACCTGAAAAATAGTATAACTAGGGTAGGCTTAGTAAGTTAATTTGTCCAACTTGTCCGAATAGCTGACCTGTCACTGACCCAACGAACTCAATAGGTGATCGAGAGCAGAGTTGCTGGTGGAGCACTCTGTCAGAAGATTCGATAACCCAATCGGGGTTCTGGGAGGAGATCGATGACCCAATCGGGGTTCGACTGTAAGCTGCAGAGAGGGTTTACAACGCTGCCGTTTTGAACTTTAACTGTGGTGCTGGTCTTAGCCTGTGGTGATCCTATCCTGATCCAATTTAATCCGTAACCTGTCCTGTTTCTGGCTGGCACCTGTTCTTTCTGCTGGCACCTGTACTTTGGGATTCTATTTCCAGGGTTGGTCATCACACCAAAATAGGTAACTATTAAGTGTGGGTTTGTTATTGTACTGTTTCCCTTTTCTCTGCCCACCCTCTGTTTACATGTTTAATGACATTTTCTCTCCAAGTTATTGCAAATGTTGTTTTAAAATCTACATTAGTCTAAATAGATTAAGAAATTAATTTGAGTTTCATGTTTTATTAATTTTTCAAAGATTTACTTAGATAAAGATTTTAAACCTTTTCCGAGTTTGTGGTTATTTATGAAATGCTAAATGTTGTTACTGCTACCTATTTTCTTTCTAACTCCTTTGATGCTTTTAGAATTTAGGTATCGGTGACTTGGATTGGTAAAATAAATGGTATAAAAATCCAAATGGTAAAAAGAAAAAAAAAATGATTTGAGTGTAGGTTTACCTGTTTTATGTATATATAAACATATCGGCCCAGGTGAGTATGTTGATTAGGTGAGCCTGCGCTCTATCACCATGATGACCAGCCACTTCTACTGGCACCGTTTAACATGGTTTGTCAGAGACAATAGAAGTAAATAAAAAGTATTGTGAAAGCAAGACGAATTGGCATTTACCGTGATTCTTCAATACAGTGACATGACTAGTTAAATAGATGAAACTGACAATGTTGGTAAACTGTATTTAATTCTCACTAATCTGGGATCCTTATTACATAACAGATGTTAGCACCCTGTGTAGAATGTTAAGACTGCCTCAGCCAATCCGATTGCATAGAATTCTGACTCTAACTTCTGTTGTTTGCCAGAGTCCTATGCTCTAAGAGAATGTGAAGAAGGGTTGGAGAGCACACGGAGACAAATGGTCTCATTAGCTCCCTTTGTTGGGTGAGTTTACGGGTATGGATGCTACTACCGTTAATACCCACCTGTAGTTTGAGGCTGACTACCTCCACAGAGGCATCATCTGCAGTAAACACTGTGAGCAGTAATTAAAGAGAAAGGTCTAAAAAATCCCTTGTAATTTTGATCTCAATGTACACAAATATATGTGAATAGATTCTTTGAGTAAAGATAAACATATGCTTTCGTTTCCAAAAAGTGTTAATGAGTAAGGGGCAGAAATATGAAGGCTTTTTTTGTGGCAGCAAAGGGTTCAATTCACAGAATCGTACCATGTGCCCCTCAAAAAGGCCTTTTCTTATCTACAAAACTGAATTGTGATTCAGTGACATTTTACAGAATCGTAATTTACGTTTGCAATCATATACTGATTTTATATTTGGAAGGGGTGTGTTTACTGCGTCACATCCAAATACTGAATCAGATTGGTATGATTTATTGTTTTGTAACCAAACTATGGTCTCAAAATATAAATCTTTTACTACCTTCACAAAGAAGGTGGTCTGCCAGTCGCAAATGAGAAAGGATCCACAAGAGACGGACCCTCTTCTCCTTTCTGAAACTTGACAAAGACATTTTTAAGAGAGGGGGTAGATTAATGCATGAACATCAATTCACCAAAATGCCAGAGGTAGCCATGTAACCTTTATTTTTCACTGATACACACATACACATTTACTAATATACACACACACTCATCACACATTTAAAATAATGTTTTACTTCCCTCAGCTTCCATGAAGGGTCATATTCCAGTAAATTGTGAGTCATTCTTTATTACAATATTTGTAAATAATAAAAAATTATTCACTATTAGTGTAATGAAGAATTGACAAAAACATCAAAATGGAGCTGCCCTTTTGTGCCAGACACTGATTTTGCCACCTCTGTGGCCCGTGGTCGGAAAGGCAATGTTAGCGGTGGCAGGGGGCAAGCAAGGTGTTGCAGCTGTGACCCCTGGTGACCCCTAATTGATGTCTATGGTCCCATGTACCACTGCCTCCTCTTAAAAAATTAAACTTGTACTGTAATTTATTTTATGTCAAATGCATTCCATTTTCCTTATGGAAAATGGGTTGCATAGATTTTTTTTTCATTTAAAAGAAATCACCAACATGGAGGGTTACTTACCTCAGCAGGCTACCATCCATGTGATGGCTGTGATTCCTGGTGGGTCGAATTTTGCAATAAACTTCAATAATTTCAATAATGTAGGCAGAATTGCAACCCACTAGGAATGGGGTATTTGTAAACCGACCTATTAGTACAGAGGTTGGTTCACAAAATACCACAGAGGTCGCAAAAATACTGATCGCAAATTGTTACCAGTTTTTTGCGACCAGGTCTTAGTACATCTGGCCCTAAATGTGAGACCAAAATCGAAAATCAAATATTTCCTTCTTCAATGTGATGTAAAATTTAGTTTCAGAGATTGAACCGTCTTGCTCATATGAGAAATGGGGTATTTCACTTGGTGACGAGGCACATTGTGTGCAAATGTTTAAAATGCCTCAACATGTTTTTCTCTCTTGCTTTGTTTTTCATTAAGGTCCAACTAAATATATTCAAGGTCTTATTTATGAAAGGCTTGTGGCACCGGAGCGTCAATTTTTTTGATGCTTCGGTGGTCCAAGCCTCTCAATTATATCTATGAGGCAACGCAAAGGCACTCTGCATGGCTTTGCATGGCCTCATATATATGGAGTAAGACAGTGCAAGCATCTTCCTTGCCTTACTCTGCTTCAAAGAGGCGTTCCATGGCCTTTGCGGTGGGTTTCCACATGCAACAAACATATATTTTGGCGCTGCCCCAGATTTACTTAAACACGTGAACCTCAACAGCGCCAAAACCTTACGCCTCCCCAAGGCAGATGTAACGAGGGGAGATATTTTTATCTCTCATCGATTTTTACTCTTTTCTCCTCTTATTTTCCTATTTCTGCAACACACATAGAAAGAGGAAAACACCTCTTGGGATTGTTTTTGTGCAGGAAGGTCTGCCTTCCAGCACAAAAACAATCCTGTCTCCATGGTGCAAGGGTGCCTGCATTGGCGCTAGGCTGCAAATTGGGCATCAGATCAGGAGGAAAGGACAGAAATGCACCGTATTTCATGAATACAATGCTTTCCTGCCCTTTCACATTGGTGTAGGGCGGTGCAGCAAGAAGACCTGCATAGCCCAGATTTACTTAAACACGTGAACCTGGACAGCGCCAAAATCTTGCGCCTCCCCAGAGCAGGTGTAACAATGAGAAATATTTTTATTTCTCATTGTTTTTTACGCTTTTCTCCTCTTATTTTCCTATTTCTGCAACACACATAGAAAGAGGAAAACACCTCTTGGGATTGTTTTTTTGCAGGAAGGTCTGCCTTCCAGCACAAAAACAATCCTGTCTCCGTGGTGCAAGGGTGCCTGCATTGGCTCTGGGTCGCAAATTGTGCATCAGATCAGGAGGAAAGGGCAGGAATGCACCATATTTCATGAATACAATGCCTTCCTGTCCTTTCACATTGGTGTAGGGCGGTGCAGCAAGAGACCTGCATAGCTGCCCTATCTCAATTCCTCATAAATGAGGGTCAAAATGTTTAGGGAGGGATCACATAGCATTTTTTTTCTTGCGCTATTAAGGTAGTGCTTGCTCAAAATACTTTTACCACGTTATTAAAACAGATTTATGGGAGTAATACTGTGTGACATGCACATTTGTGCACATTTGTTGTATGCCATTTTGTTGTGCTGGTGATATGTTCTCTTGCTTTTGTGCTCCTGTCTTTTTGTGTTACATTATTAATATGTTAACCAGCTTGAATCAACTGGGTCGGGCGCTGCATCGGAAGTGTCCCAGACCGAGTGAGGGGCGCCCCTGAGGCTGCAGGCCCCAGCAACACAGGAACTTATGCTGCACTAGACTGCACTTGTCCCATTTTGGGTTGGCAGGAGTGCTGTGGCCGGACACCGCTCACACCTAGCTTTGAGATGTGCCACCTTGGCTCTCCTTGTAAGGACCTTCGCGCCCTTTCTTGCCCTTCCATCCTCCTTGTAAGGACCTTCGAGCCCTTCCTTGCCCTTCCATCCTCCCGGCTATTCTCGCTGACATTGAGCGTGCTGCCTCCTGAACTAAAGGCCTGGACACACTATGGGCAGAGGGACAGAGCCAGTATGGACTTCAGCTGTGGTTGCCTCCTGATGCCTGTAGAAAGTGGATTGTGCTTAGACTTAGGACCTAACAAACACAACTCCTCAAAAGTACACTGTACTGGTAACCGCCATGACCATCTGGATGACACCAGGACACCAAGCCTGTGGGGAGGACTACAGCTCTCAGCACTCCATCCAGGAGGCAACACCCCCTTCGCTCTATTAAGCTCCACATGGCCCTGTGGTCGTTGTAATTGCCACTGCCATCAGGTTGACACGAGGACCAGGACGCCTAGCCTGTGGAGAAGACTACAGCTCCTAGCACTCCCTCCAGGAGGCAATGCCCCCTTCGGTCTCTTAAATGCTGCATGAGCCCACAGTGCAGGATGCAGGGGTGATGTGCCACAGCAAGGTCCAAGCCAAGGGCAGGCCTGTCCATGCCCGGCAAAGCTCGGAGGAGGCTGGGTTGGGCCACCCCCATTTATTTTTGCCTCAAGATGATGGGAACATAAGGAGTATACCATCATCAAGCACCAATCCAGGTACTGTTTCATTTGCCCTTCTCTTTTTCAATAACATAGCAGGTGAGACAGCCAAATAAACAGTAAGAAGGATTCACTCCCTCTGGAAGAGATTGATTCCACTAGGCCTGCTGACTGCTTGTCAGAGTCTTAGGTGACACTTGGATTATCACTGTAGAATGGGCATACTGAAGCCCAAATGGAGCCACAAAGGAAGTCAAAAGGTCCGCAGTGAGAACAGCAGCAAATTGTGTGGCGGACAACATAGACACTCTAATTGAAGAAGTCGAAAGCCTACTTAGTGGTCAGAACAAGCATTCTAAAGCATCCAGAAAGTGGCAGACATTTTCCTACAAAAGAACCCCCCCCCCCCCGAAAAAGCCTTCACTCATGCTTCTGGCCTCCAGCAGTACTTCTATGTGTTCAATGCATTCTAGAGACATAAGTAATGGGAAGAAGTTGGAGCCTATTCCCAGTCATGTACCCTCCGATAATGTTTACATTAACTCTAATGATGAGGAAACAGCAGCTCTGGATATTGTATGCCCCAATTGGTTTGACCCTCTTGTTACTAGCATCAACGTCACTGCCAACAGGAACACTAGTGACATCATACCCACCCCTATGGCTTGTGAGGCAGAGGCTAAGAGACGGAAGGGAAACAGTTTAATAAAAGCGGACATCCATTTTATCCACAGTGAACTGAGTGAGCTCAAAATAACTGCTAAGCAACTAAATTTGAGGTGCTTTCACTGAGAATGACAATAGGGGCCCTCACAGATCAGCTTAGCAGGACATGCCCAGGCATAAGTAGAGAGATGGGATTGGGCAACATTTCTTACCAGCAGAGTAAAGATTGGGTGGACAGGGGTGGTGGAAATAGCAGAACAGGGATTGTTATACAACCTACGACTATAGTTCCCCGATTACACCTGAAATTCACCACACTGACCTGCAGGATGCCCTAACTGAGAGGAGTTTGCTGGGAAAACTTCAGCATTCTGTAATCCACACAAAGGTTCAGGCTGTTTTTGTGACCAAGGTGGGATGCAAGGGAAAATCAATTCTGTAATAGGACGCCAATCTGCAATGGCTCCGAAAGGGGTACTAGATCCAAATTTATTTAACGGAAGATCATGTACTGATGGTGAGGTCCCTAGGCCCTGGCAGGGGGTCAGTCATTACAGCCCCTTGGAATTGTCAAGAGGGGCTAGAAAGTGTTATGACAAATGTACACAAACTGGCATGTGCATCAGGAGAAACAAATGAAGCCTTGATTAACAAAGTCATCCATTCGATAAGACAGGTGAGGTAATGCCATTCAGCCATAAGATCAGATGTAATAATTGCAAAATGCTGTTCCACAGATAAGGAATTAGATTACATCACATTGAATCTGGTTGGTGGTGACATAGCAGATGGTGTAGTTATTCTGTACCTGCGTACTCTACCACCCAACAGATTGCTGATCCAGTTTATTCATTCCCCGCAAAGCACGGCCCTTGCAACTGAACCGAAGCATGGGAGACAAATCAACAGCATCCATAATAAAACTCCCAAGGGACATGCACAGGGACTGTCTCCTCACTGTGTCACAATAAATTCACCCAGCCGGGGTCAGCATGAACAGTGAAGTGGAGGGGCAGTCCCTTACTCCAATGACCATATTTCCAACCACCACAACTTGTTAGACCAGCCAAGAAGAATGACAACCTCCTCCAAACCCAGAGTCTACTAAGAAACTGAGACTATTGACCTGGAACTTAGCAGGTCTCAGGTCTAATATTGTTTGTGAAGAGTGGGGGAAGTTAGTGGACAATTTTGACATATGCCTTTTTCCAGAGCCATGGGCATTCATACGGGGATGGCTACAGAGAACCACCCCTCTGTGCAACCGTAGGTGACGCTGCTCCGCCCTCCCGCAATGGTGGTTCGGTGTTTCGGCGTTTTTGAGTGATGCACATCTTACACATCGCGCTCTGGGGCCACTGAAGTGGTGAATTTTTGCGGACGTTCTGACCGCAAATCTAATGGCTATAACGCCCCCTTTCCTAGGCGCTGGATTCCGAAGTTCTGCGCTGCAGCAGGATCCTTGCAACACTAGTTTTGAGAGGTCGAAGAAGAGCAACATTTATCTTTGATTCAAGTAGCTGGAGGGCCAATTGAGGTTCAAAAATCTATGGGAAACACACCTGCGTCAGCAAAGGATCAACAAGGTGCTAAGGATTTTCCACTTTTCCTAAGCAAGGCATCTATGTTTGCTCCCCCTAACCCTTCAACGAAATCTCAAGAAACATCGGGAGAATTGTTAAAGGCTGCGTCTCAGGCTCTGCTGTCTCCACCACCAGTTCAAATGCTTGATCAAGTTTCAGCTACTTCTTTAAAAGAAGGTATGCCAACACCAGGCCAGGGTAACTTCCAGAATGATTCAGCAGAATTGCCAGCTGCATTACCAGCATTAATAACATGTATGATGCAGAATCATACTCAGCCAGTGTTCCTTGTGCCTGAAGACAAATATTTATCGCCAGTAGAGGTTCAAAAACAGCCACAGGCTTTACTCCTGCCTCAAACACAGAGCAGACTGCCTGGTGACAGTAGCCTAGAGGTGGAGGACTCACTAACTGGAAATCAAAAGTCGAATGGAAATGCCTCTTGGATTAGCTGCAATCCCGAGACAAAAGGCAGCTTTTCACTGCAGATGGAGATAAAGGATAGGCTGAATCTTATCCTTGAAGAGATCAGGGAGATGAAAAAAACAAAAAATATTGAGATTGCCTCCCTCCACCAGTGGCTCGGTAAAATTGAGGAAGCTGTGGCTTGTTTTCTAGCCAGACCGCAGGAGGCAGAAACAAGAATCGAATTGCTAGAAGATCAGATGAGCGACATGTGTTTGAAGACGAGTGAAGCGGTAAAAAGTAGATATATTCCGGAAAATAAACTTGAGGAACTCGAGAACCACTTTAGAAGATCCAATCTTCAAATCTTAGGGGTCCCCAAAAGAATTGAGAGGGTTCAGACTCTTCAATAGGCTGATACATTCATTAAACAAAAAGTCCTTCTGGAATTTAATGGAGAGTTAACCATTACGAGGGTGCCTCTGGTAAATTCAAAGATACCACAAACAATTTTATGGAACTTTGCTGACTTTCGTGTTAAAGAGAGCATTTTAGCGAAGGACATAGACAATTTCTTATAAATTAGTCTGTTAAATGTCGCATTTTTGCTGACATTTCAGCTGCTTCAGCACGTAGGCGTGAGGAATTCGTAAAGATGCTATATCTGTTTAAAGCTCAGGGTACCCAGGCCCCAATAGCGCAACAATCTAAGCTCCGTGTTTTGGTGAAAGGGACGTTTCATCTCTTCTCTAACCTATAAGATGCCCAGGGCTTACTGGAAGAAATCTCCTCTAGAAAATGAAAATGACTCATGGGTGGAAGTTAACATTTTGGCATTGCTGGCGGGGGGTAAAGAGTGGCTAAGTCACCGAGGATGTAATTATATGACACCCAACAGGTGTGTAGGGTGGGCTGAAATGTGGCTAGCGTGGCCAGAGGGGTTTTCCACATTTCTGGGGGAGGGTGTGCAGGGTGGTGGGGGTTGGGAACATAGCAGTAAAATTGAGCAGGTGAAACATGAATTGTATCAGTCATGTATCCAAGCTATGAAGAGATTGTACAGAGAGGCGAGGTTTCTTGAGGAAAATTTCAGAGTAGACAAAGTAGGGATAGGTTAATGGGGATGGATCAAATGTCAAAAGATATAAAAATGCTAACGTGTAACGTCAATGGATTATTAAATCCACGTAAATGTTCCACTTTTTTAAATTGGCTAGCATCCCTTTCTCCAGAAATAATATTTTTGCAAGAAACTTATTTTAGGACAGACACTCCAAAAATAGCATTACCTAAGAAATATTCTTTGGCGTATTTCGTGTCAGCTAATTTAGCGGTAAGTGGGGTAGGAATCCTCTTACCAAATAAACTACATTGGCAGGTTAAGGAGGTTTTGCGATATGGAAAAGGGAGATGGTTATGGCTGAAGGTTAAACTAGAAGGGATTGGGCTAAATTTTGTCAATTATTATGGCCCCATAGATGATGATACTGTGGCGCTTGATCGAATTTATCAACTTGCAGTAACCACGGAAGGCATAATGATTTTGGGGGGAGATTTTAGTTATATACAGAATCTGGCTTTAGACACCTCAAATAAGATCAAACAACAGTTCAATTCTAAGACTGCAAAGCTGTTAAAGAATTTTGCTTTGACGGACCCGTGGAGGCTGGGACACCCTGGTGTCGCTCAATTTACATGCTATTCCTCGAGGTATAGAACGACTTCTCGCTTGGATTTTTTCTTGTTGATAAACTGCTGGCTAACTGCAAGTCAGAGATAGTGGTTAATTCCTTTTCTGATCATTCAGTAGTTTCCTTCATACTAAAACTGAGGATAAAACCAAAAGAGGGAGCAAGATATCAGTTTGACAAATCCTTATTGGAAGACAACATTTGGGTGGCCGAGACAAAAAATGTATTCAGGAATTTTTTCCGTTGAATGTAAATACTTCCCCAATATTTGTTGTATGGGAGGCATTCAAAGACACCTTCAGAGGACAGACGATAGCCTATAAACTCAGGTTAAATGTTCAACGCAGACAAAAGATCTCATAATTACAGTGTGCAGTAGAGGAGGCGAGACAAAACCTAGATTCGATTGGGATCCCAGAACATACGTTCAAAATAGTACAACAAGAATTGATAGGAGCCTAAGATCGCTTGAAAGATTTTTCTTGTTAGAAGTGATCACAGGCAGCAGGCCTATCAACAAAAGGTCTATGAGGAGAGTCAGCAAATTGGCAGATTCCTGTCTTGGTCTACGAAAAGTAAGAACGCAGCGCTGACTGTAAGCCAGATTAGAAATCCTTCTGCTAACCTGCTTGCAAAGGATAAACAGGCAATATCCGGGGTATTCCTTTGCCATTTTAAACAAATCTATGCAGACACATTAGTAGTTGAGGACTCAGAATTACAGTCCTATCTAGAATTATTGGAGTTACCCCAGATATCCCAGCAGCATACCGAGATGCTGAATAAAGCAAAAGAAAAATCTGAAATTTGTGAAGTATTCGGGAGTATGTCCAACGCAAAGGCTAGCGGATCAGATGGGATGCCGGTTGAAGTGTTTAAGGCATTCCTGGGAGGGCTGATGGCCACTAATACACATTTTCTCATGCAAGTAGCTTGATTTTTTTCAACTAATAAAACAAAAACGGCTATCTTAATTATGGATGTGGAAAAGGCTTATGATTTGGTGGATTGGTGCGCTTTATTTGCGATTTTAAATACGTTTGGTTTTTCTGTCCAGCTGATGCAAATGCAAAAAAATCTATATAGCCAGGCGGAAGCAAAGATTGTTTCAATGGTGCGGAGGTCGGGAAAGTGAGTATTAAATGAGGCACATGTTAGGGGTGTCCTTTATCCCCTCTATTGTTTGCTCTGTTTATAGAACCCTTAGCTGTTAAAATTAGTTATAATTTGTTGATCGTGCCACCTATTAAAAATATGCCCAAAATTAAGTTGTATGCAGACGATATAATTTTATATCTTAAAGGTGAAGAGTCCTGCATACAGAATGAAATGGAGGAAATCCAAAAATTTACAAGGGTAGGTGGGTATAAAATCCATCCGGCAAAAACGGAGGTCCTTATGTTTCATTCAGCTCCGTCTGATCTTCCCGCATCAATATATACTCGAGGGCCACACCCTATTAGGTACTTAGGCATTTATGTCACAAACAACTATGACAAACTATCGGGAAAATGGACCTTGCTGACTTTATCTCCGATAGGCTGAGTGTCCATGGTTATGATGTCAGTGCTTCCGCTATTTCAGTTTCTTTTTAGTAATCTTCCTATGAAAATTCCAAGTGTCTGACTCCGGACCACAGGGTTCACAGTTCGATCCCCGGCTCCGACGGCAGGTTAGCCCAGCACTATGTGACTCTGGGCAATAGCTTGCTTAATCTTCCCAAGGGCCCCCAGCGCCAGGATACTTCCGTTGGAGGTAGCTGTGTGCTTTATAAAAAAATGCTTCTGATATTTACAGCAAGTGCCGAAGGAAGCCGGCCCTCCAGCTGATACACTGATAGAGAGGCTGCATTTCTCTTGGCGAGAATCCAGCTCCAGTGTTTCCAAGCTCCCCTCGCGGGGTCCTTCCCGCGTACTAGACTTAGGTGAGGTACATTGGGGAAGGCGTATTTTAAAAGCACCAGTTGAGTACTTTTAGCCATTGTTATTTATGTATGTATTTATATATGGTTTAGGAACCATACAATGCTCTTACAGTTTTTTTTAACAATATTGTTCTCGCTGTATGCATTATACTTTGCAGTCTGCATTACAATTATAGCTGTTCACTTTTCTTGCGTGAGAAAGAAGACTGTTCAATAAAACCTTGTATTGAAAACTCCCATCTCTCTATTTCTCTGCATCTCTGTAGAAACAAAGCATGCACGAGTGACTGAGTGAAATACTTATCTATTGTTTCTGCGACTCTGGAAGCCAGTTAAGAACGGGAAGGTAGCATTTCAAGTTGCCTCTCTCCCTCTTAAATAAGGGTGGAGGGCTGGCAACGGGTGATCCACCTCTTATCAAGAGCTCAGTCCCACATACAAAAGTATTGTAAAACAAGGATTGACCATATCCTGCTTGATGTTAGCCTTGGGTGCAAGCTAATGAAAATGAGGGTAACTGAGAAATTGGATAGTGACCACTATGCCTTGACTCTAGAATTATCTGACGTGTTCACTCCCTACCAGCCTTGCTCAGAGAGTCGCTTACCCACTCTAACTGTTCTTAGCAACAACAGAAGGAGGGTCAAATGGTGATTGAGAGGAGCACTGACACTCTGTCACAAATGTATAATATAGTAGTCCACTCACCGGTTGACTTGGGCAGGGAATGGAGATGCAACCTCTGGTGGACATATTCATGAGTTTACTGAGTAACCTAAACAAGCACTTGCAGTGTGATAGGTCTCGCATTTGCGAGTGTTTGACCTATTGGCGTTGTAAATAATAATGCATTTTATGTATGTGTTTATACATCCTGAAGGCGAGGCGTAAACACCGATTGCAAGTTTCGTAAGCACATAAAATAAAAGGTAGTATCATTTACAATGCAAATAGATCAACCTTTCGCACATGTGAGACCTAATGCACTGCAAGTACTTGTTGCCTTTAGGTTTACCCGTATTTCTGCAAACTATCTCCTGCATGCAAATAAATGGCAATTGTAGATTTCAGGTTATGTTTGAGAAATTAATTTTAATTATCTGGAATACTACTTTACGCTTCAAAGAATCGTTCATCAAGAACAGTGTTGGTTTTCTACCACTGTGTTGCTTTTTCGCTGTTCTGATGTTTGCAAAATGTTCTCTAACAAGTGTAAATGGCATGTATACTGTTTCTTTACTTCAGCGTGCTGATTCATGCATTTTCACAACCTACTGCCACTGTTCTGACAAGGGAAGGGACAAATAAATGATAGTATTAATCATGTGATATTGTTTAGCAAGGTTGTCCTAAACTGAATCACGTTTTTTTGAAGTATATTGCACTTTAAAAACTAACTTCTTGCTTATGTTATGTAAAAAAATTATATCAAAATATAGCAGTTTCGATGAGATTTTCTCCTCATTAAATTCATTTACCAATGGCAGAGGTTTTTATTTGCGTCCTGCGGAGTGTGGCGTTGCCGCCAAAGTACCACCGAGTGCAAATTTCCGGACAATAGAAGCAGAAAATATAAGAACGGAAAGTTGTCCTGCAGTGAGCACTGCCACTGAAATACTAATAATAAACCAAGCTATGGCCATGGTTCGAATGACAGAAATTTAAATCTGGGACCAGGGAGACTTGCTGGGTTGTCTTTCAGATGAGTAAACCACATGTTTATGAAAACGTATTTTTTCAGGAAAATGTAGTCTAAAAGCTTAAATAAATCGAGAGCCATCCACTTAAAAAGAAACAGATGTGACACAAGTGGCATTTCGCAGCGAAAATCGAAATCCGAATCCATTGATCATGGGCAAGCACTATTGATAGCTGGCACTTGCTTTGAGTTGCTACATTGCATTACTTTATGCCATCTGAAGTCACTGACACCTGCGCTGGAAGTCACAGAGTGACCGGATATTATTGTGGAATGAACATTGTGAACCGAACTAGCACATATTCTGTGCACTTCACAGAAATACTGCAAGACCCTGCAAGCACAGGCACCAGGCATGCTGCTGCGGCTTCAGATGGCGCCTCCCTTCGCAGCTCGCCTGGCACACTGGGTGGGGGTCAAACAGAGGCCATGCCTCTCCACCATAGGATCTTGCATGATGCATCTGATGCCGACTAGGAGCTAGAGAACTGTATGTTGACAAGAGTGTATTCAGTAGATGTCAATCTAAACCATTGTTAGTCATGCTTATACAACAATGCCCCTTTCAGAGGCCGCTCCATCAGTACTCGACCAGAGTAAAAAGGGTGGACAGAGCTATTCCAAACCACAAAAATGCTTGTAGTAAGGAGCACAACCCAACCGAAGTATCTCCGGTACACAACACGCAGCAACCGCTCATATCCATAAAGTCTGAGATGGCGCTTGATTTCAAAAAGTTGCCAGATGCGATAATATTACTTGTCCAAAAAAGTAAGCTGTGTCCCTTACATGTCCTGAGTCTGGCAAAACTCGTAATATCCCTGTGCCTTAAAAATAACCACAACATGACCTTGTAATGCAACTGGTGCTCATGCAAACTGGTCCAATACCTGCAAATCAAGTTGGCGGTATATTAAACTGCAAAAGAACAATACATCAGGGACACACAACCCACCCCAAGATTTTTTTAAATGAGGCAAGCCACTAAAAATGTCAGAATAAACATAGGAGTACAGCGCATTTCCTGATTCGGTAGGCTGCACCAAAGCTCCAAGCTCCATGCATGCAGGCAGGCGCACAGTGTGATTCCAGATTCAAGTCCATAAGCTTTTATGTACAGCATAAACGATCAAAAACTGAACACACATGGACACAAGATTATGATAGGCACAACAAACATCCTATTAAACAAATCAACCACCAGAATCTTTAAACAAGCATGGTGCCTGCCGAGGTCTTCATCCCCAGCACAAGTCAGAGTAGAACTTGGCCTGCTAGATCATAACAGCGTTGAGCCTGGCACATTTATTAAGTTCTGCAACAGACTGCACAACTTCTGGAATGGCAATCTTGAGGGCAAACTTTGGAATGAAATATCGACCAGCACATGTAGCCAAAAATATCGGCACCACATGGCCCACTCACTACAGCTACTCGGAGTCATGGAATATTAGGGAACAAACCCATCACAACAGGCATTGAAGACCGTAATCAAGCAAAGTGTTCGGCTCTGGTTTTTTCACGGGGCTAAACTATCCAGAAGGAAACACGCCTGGGCTGTTGTCTCCAATTACAAACCGGGGGCTGAGTCATCCTATCTATCAAGCACATACTCACTCTTTTGGAAGGTTAAGTTCATAGCCCTAAGGCTGGGCGAGTGGCCTTTTGTTGAACACGTATCTTGTACTGTAGTGGAATGTGTTGTCTATTTCCATGCTTAGACGTCACTGTCATCAGCCAATGTTATTAGGGCTATATATGTGACGTCACAGCTGTCAATTGCCATCTGACAGCTGTCACGCTACTGACTCCCAGCTATTTCCCCAGGCTCCCCGTGGGGCTTTGTATTTAATAAACCAACTTATAATTCATACTAGTAGTGTCAATATTGGCCCCCACTACAATTGGCGACGAGGACGTGGAGATCAAAGGCCCACGGATGACGACGTTGAATCTGCATACCGAACCGCACCTTTGAACGAATATTGGTAGGGGAATTGCTGGTACATGTATAGTTGTGGGAATTATCGAGGAAATATGAACTGGAAGTAAGTGCGCTAAAGGCATTTAACGCTGCGCAGACAGTGAAGTTGTGAGGAGTTCTGCGAATGCGTACTAGTCTTCAGTGTAGCGCTCAGTCTTTGACGCGCACGAGCCAGTAACAGAGCGCGCAAATTTACGAACAAAAAGAATAATCATATCGAGTAAACTGATGAGGATGCTTAACTCTTTCTTAGCCGCCTCTGTGTTGGATCTGTAGGTCCTGAGGGAAATTGCCGGCACGGTGAAATATTCCTCTCAGATGGTCGCGTGAGGCATTCTGGGAGGAAACAGCAATGCTGAACAGAATTGGATAAGCCTGTTAAACGTCATCACACGTGACCAGCGAGCGGCCATTTTGAAAATAAAAAAAAATCTCCTCAGTGTTACCGATCCTGTGTGTTCGATCTAATGAATGCAACAGAGTTAACGAGTAACAAGTAAAGTGAAGTGGCAATCAAACTAAAATCGGAAGCGACGTATAGAGTAAGCTAGTAAGAATATTTGAGAAATAACGATATACATTTTGAAGTGATGGGAAAATAAAAAGGAAAAAGGAAAAAACCAAGTGATTGTGTTACTCATCGAGATAAGAAAAATACAGAATAAAGAACATAAACAACAAACAAAAGTGAAGAATTACATTAAGTACAACAAGTGTAACTGAGGCAAACACCCACCATAAAAAGGGAAAAACATGGCTCAAAGTAATAATATATGTGCACCTCCACGTTTTCTTGATGAGCCAGGAAAGCCAGCTATGAGGTGGAGGAAATGGATAAGAGCATTTGAGAACTATATTGTATCAATTGATGGTAAGGCCTATGATGCAGAAAGGAAGTGTTCTATTTTATTTAGACTACTAGGGAAAGCTGGACAGGATGTATTCGATAGCCTACCAGAATATGAAAGTCCACCAGGCACATTTATTCCATTAAATGAGTATGAGGAAGCTTTGAAAAAGGTTAGAAAAACTGTTTGATGAGGAAAACAATGTCATGGTTGGTAGGCATGAGTTCGCAAAGAGAAAGCAACAAGAGGGAGAAACCATTGATGAGTACATTGCGTGTTTAAGGATCTTAGCTATGGAATGCGAGATCGAGGACATGACTGACATTTATATAAGGGACCAAAGTGTTTTCTATTGCTATTCAAAAAAGGTGCAAGAAAGGTTGCTTGCATGTAAAAAGCCAACCTTACAAGAAGTTATCGATATCACTAGAGGGATAGAAAGATCATTAGTGTCTACAAAAGTGTTATCTAATGCTAGTGGTAATACAAATGTATTTTATATGCAGGAAAAAAAGAAAGGGGACAGCGTGAGAGGTGAGAAAAGCTGGGGTGTGAAACGGACAGGAGGTAAGCAATTAAGCTGTTTCAGGTGTGGATCTAAAGAACATCTTGCTGATAGCAAAACATGTCCAGCAATCAATAAGAAATGTATTAAGTGCAAAAGATATGGACATTTAACAGCTTTGTGCAAAACTAAAAGAGCCAATAGTAATGTGAATGTAAATACTGTTGCGGATTTTGATGAGGAAATGTGCGCAAACATTATCTTATATGTAGAAATGGAAGAAGGTAAGATAAAAGGGCCCATCGGTGATGGTAAAATTGGTGAAATAGAGTTACAGTTTACTGCCGATTCTGGGTCGCCCATAACTACTATTTCTGATAAAATGTTTGAAGATAAATGGCCAAATATAGAGTTAATTGAATCAGATGTGAATCCTAAAGCATTTGGTGAAAAAGAAATAAACATGCTAGGATATTTTCATGATACTGTCACCTTTAGAGGTAGGAAGATTAATACTAAAGTGTATGTTGCTGAAAAAGGGAGAATTTTAATTGGATGGAGAGATTTAGCCAAATTAGGAGTAATGTTAGTACCTGGAGCTAAAGATCCAATAATTCTGAGAGAGGATTGGGTGAACAGTGTAAGTTTGGATGTCAACAAAACTGATCTAAAAGGTACTTTAGATACATTTAAGAAAATGTTTTAGAATGAGATTGGATGTGTAAAGGGGTTCACCCATGACATAAAATTGAAAAATGGAGCCATTCCCAGCAAACATAAAGTAAGAACCATACCTTTGTCAATAAGTAAGGAGTTGAAAGAGGTATTGGATAAGTTAACTAGAGAGGGAGTCATTGAGGAGGCAGATGAATCAGAATGGGTTTCTGCTATCGTTGTGTCCAAGAAGAAAAATACAGGAGACCTTAGGCTATGTGTAGATTTAAGGTCACTGAACAAGAACATAATTGTAAATTGTCACCCCCTCCCCAAAATCCAAGAAATTTTACAGTCAATATCTGGCTCGAAATTTTTCAGTTTGATTGACTTGAAAACAGCCTACCACCAGGTATGCCTAACTAATGAATCGAAAAATCTAACAACTTTTGTAACACCATTTGGGGCATACAGATATGTCCGTTTACCATTTAGTTTAGCCTCCTCTTCTGGAGTTTTCCAGAAATTTATGGATATTTTGTTTAAAGGCTTAAGTGGAGTAGAGGCTTTCCAGGACGGCATCCTGGTGCATTCAAAAACCGAAAAAGAGCACCTGGGATTGATTGAAAAAGTATTGAGCATACTGGAAAAGAGAGGTATGACTGTATCAAAAGAAAAATGCAAATTTATGACAGGAAAAGTGGAATATTTAGGACATGTACTGACTTCTGAGGGAATCACTCCTAAAGATGATCTGGTACAAGCAATAAGAGAGGCACCAGAACCAAAAGACAAAGAAAAACTGAAGTCATTTTTGGGCCTTAGTGAATATTACGCCAAATTCATACAAGGGTATGCTAAAAAAGTAGAACTACTCAGGAGGCTATTGAGGAAGAATGTGTCCTACAATTGGTTGGATGAGCAAGTGCAAGCTTTTAAAATTGTGATGGAGGAAATAGCAGGTGCTCCTGCTCTAAAACCCTATAACTCTGAACTTGAGAATGTTGTAACAGTCGATGCCAGTGCTGAAGGAATAGGTGCAGTGTTTTTTCAGCTAGAAGGAAAAAAAGAAAACACCATCGCTTTTATTTCAAGGAAATTGAACGAAACTGAAGTAAATTACAGTACAATTGAAAGGGAGGCATTGGCTTGTGTATGGGCTGTACAAAAATTAAAAGACTATTTATGGGGAAAAAGATTCACCATTGTCACGGACCATAAACCATTAGTATATATGATGGGTGGTGAGGGTCGTGGCAACGGCAAGGCGAGGTCAAGACTTATAAGGCTGTTATCTAAGCTCCAAGAATATAATTTTGAGATACAACATATCAAAGGAGGCAAGAACTACAGAGCAGATTGTTTGTCTCATTTACCAGTAGACATAAATGGAGAAGAGGCAAATTATGACATTGAATGTGTGGTGGCATTGATTGATGCCACTGTCATGTATGATGGTTCTATAACAGAGGAGGAATGGCAAGAAAACATGGAGAAGGACGCTACCTTGAGAAAAGTGATAAGCTTAGTAAGAACCAAGTGGCCTCATATCAGGAACTTGCAAAATGAATTAAAAAGTTACCAGCAAGTGAGCAATGAATTGACATTGGAGAATGGTTATCTAAAGAGAGGAGAACTCTTTGTGCCACCATATGGATTAAGGAAGAAAATAATATCTCTTGCTCATAAGGGTCATCCAGGAAGTACTGCAACTAGAAACATCATCAAGATGAACTATTGGTGGCCCGGAGTTGATAAGGAAATAAAAGAGTTCATTAACAAATGCGAGCAGTGTTTGAAATCAGATACACATTGGAGAATAGGAAAAAATGAACTGCAAATGGTAGAAATCCCAAGCGGACCATGGGCAAAAGTTGCAATTGATTTTGCTGGTCCCTTCTAAATTTTACCTAATGAATGTAAAAATCTGATTGTTCTCACAGATTACTACTAAGTGGGTCTATTTCAAATTCGTAAATGCAGTAACAACTGAGATAGTAATAACATTTTTGAAGAATGTATTTGACAAAGAAGGCCAGCCTAAGGTGCTAGTATCAGACAACGGCGCACAGTTAGTTTCAAAACAAATGACTGATTTTCTGGAAAAAGCAGGAATCGAACAGGTAAAAACACCGTTGTATAGCCCAAAGAGTAACGGCCAGGTGGAGAGGGTTAATAAGTACATAAAGGAAGGCATCCAACTGGCCGTGGCTTCAGAGATGGATGTAAAAGAGTTCATAAGGGAGAAAATCAATGCATATAATAACACACCAAATGAAACTACAAAGCAAACACCGTTCTTCCTAATGAGAGGGAGGAAATGTAATAGCCAAATCACACCCAAATTCAATGACTGGAACAAAGAGTGTGTAATGTCAGAAGAAGTAGATGACAGAAACCTTATGGTAAGGAAAAAAATAGTGGAAAAGCAAGAAAAGGCAAAGAAATACTCAGACATGGTTAACAGAGTAAAAGTAGAAGATGTACAACCTGGAGATTGGGTGTTATTGAGAAAAAATTCAGTAAGCCAGTTAAAGTTTGCGATGCATCCAAAGGTGCTGTTCATGTCGAAGGAGGTGGATGGCGGAGCAAAGACGATGTGGTAATTTTAAAGAAAGGTCAAGAAAAAATAATAATGAGAAATAACGAGAATGAGGAGAGAAGTCCTGATGATAGTATACTGGAGTGGGAAAATGTATCTGAAAGACAAAGCTACTCCAGCCAGGTTGCCAGCCCAAATGTTTCTTTGGAAGAAGGGGAGAGAAACAGGAGTCGCATGACCGACACAGATAGTGGTACTACAGTAAAAGATACATCCGTGTTAGCTAGAAGCATGGACGGAGTTGTATGCCCCAAGGAACACGGAAATGACTATGCGTGCCCTAGTACCTCTGGGGTGCAATCTAAGAGTGGAAGAATTGTTAGGATGCCTAAACACTTTGATGACTACGTTATGGAATAACTTGTGTTTTCTTTCAGCAGTTGTATTTGGGGAAAGGGAGATGTTGAACACGTATCTTGTACTGTAGTGGAATGTGTTGTCTATTTCCATGCTAAGACGTCACTTTCATCAGCCAATGTTATTAGGGCTATATATGTGACGTCACAGCTGTCACTTGCCATCTGACAGCTGTCACGCTACTGACTCCCAGCTATTTCCCCAGGCTCCCCGTGGGCCTTTGTATTTAATAAACCAACTTATAATTCATACTAGTAGTGTCATTATTGGCCCCCACTACACCTTTTTCAAAGCATTTGCCACAATGGCGGCGCCCCAGTCTCAATATTGAATGCAGGGAAAGCAGCTACCACTCCGAAAGCATGGAGCATATAGCCTGCACATGCCCAGCTCTGCTTAACGACAGAAGGAATTTATTGCGAGAGGAGTTGAAGAAACTAGGTGCTCGCACATGTCATCAGGCCATAATGGCAGCTACGAACCCAGAAAATATAAAGCTGAACATTTGGTTCACCAAATTTGTCATCAGAGCAGCTAAAATGCTGGGGAAAGAGAAGGTAGTAAATCATCCGCTGGTTGGCCTCGCCACCTCTTTGTAATAAAATCTTAGAGGCCGCCGGCCCCTTCAGCTTGGCCTACCTTAACATTGTCTTCAGTTTTTTAATACAAGTTGTCACGTCTATTTTCCCCTTTTTTTACACTTTCTTAAAATGACCTCGTGACTGTTATGTTATACAAAGACCTTGAACCACATAGGCAAACAAATATTCGAACAACTTTTAATTTGAATCCATTTTTATCGCAAGATTACGGCACTGTTTTTGCACTAACCTGGGTCCTTTTGTTCTTTCTTTTTAAACTTTTGTATATGTACACATGAGTTACATGGTTTTAACATTTTGTTATGGTTTTTATTAATCAAACAATAAATTTGAGTTGAATAGTTATTTTGTTGCAGGCAGTGCATTGTCCGGTGGACACAGGCAGGTTCATACAGGGGTGGAGGAGGGAGCGTGATGTCTAAAAGTAGCCTCGTGCACAGAAAGAGGTGCCTTGTGTGAAGAAATTGGTGGGGGTCTGCTGAGCACCACTTCACTGGGGAAAAGAAAGGCTCAGTTTGGCAGAGCGCCGGAGTAGCCTCACGCATGAAAAGAGGAGGCATGTGTGAAGAAATTGGTGGGGGTGTGGGGGTCTGATGAGCAGCACCTGGCTGGGGATATGGAAGGCTCACTTTGGCAGAGCTCCAGAGTAGCCTCAAGTACAGCAAGAGATGCTGTGTGTGAAGATATTGGTGGGGGTGTGAGGGTCTGATGAGCAGCACTTTGGTGGCGAAAAGGAAGGCTCACTTTGGCAGAGTGCCCGAGTAGCCTCACGCACAGCAAGAGGTACTTTGTGTGAAGAAATCGGTGGGGCCAGATTAGCACTGCCTTGCTGGGGAATAGGAAGGCTCACGTTGGCAGAGCACCATTAAAAAAACAAGAAAGGAGACATCAACACCTAAAGCATACCAATATAGTACTTAGTGGGTGCTGCATCTGGCTGAAACAGAAAGAAAAAAGAGGGACATGAAAGGAGGATTACCCATTGGATAACACGTTTTTGTAAAGGACAGTAACACAGCCAAATTAAAAACATCTGGCAGCAATGGGAGGAGTTCAACTGCTAAAGTATACACAAGAGGTCAGTCGCTATGCGACACCGCAACCGCTGTCTACGTTCAACCTAAAAAGGATTTCTGCAAGGAAGGTAGAGGCAAGATAAAGGTCAAAAATAAGAATGAATGGTTTGGCAAGTTCTGCAAGCTAGCTCAACATTTTTTGACAGGGAATAACAAAGCTGGCTCTTGAACTATGGTGGTCACAAAAAGAAAAGCATATAAAAACACTCAAACAGAGGCAAAAAGGAACTGGCGTGAAGGCTTTTGGAGAGATTTACTAGTCGCAGCGCAAACCAAAAATAGTAAACAATTTTGGCACTTGATTTCTAAAGGGCCCCAAAAAACTAGTTATAGAGGAAAACTTCCATATACAGTTACAGACCTGGGAAGATCATTTTGGTCAACTTTATGCAGGACCACATGACACTAGTCGAGCACCAATTGAGTAACCCGGTGCAGAATTGAAAATAGATCAACTTACTTTTACTAAAGAAAAAACCCAGAGAGCAATTGCTACTCTGCAATGGGGTAAATCATCAGGTCTCAATAAAATCCCCGGTGACCTTTATCTCTCTGAACCTGAAATTTTAAATCACAGCTTCAATGCTATATGAGAGGGAGCAGAAATTCTGGAATACTGGTTTGGTGAAGAGATAGTGCCCATATTAAAAAAGGGGATAAAAGCAACCTGGTGAATTATAGGCCCATCAGCCTTATTGAAATTGTGCAGAAAATATTCTGCTGGTATTTGTTTGGGAGACTGCTTGACTGGATGAGGCAGGCAGGTTTCAGAGGTAACACAAGCACAATAGACCAATTGTTTCTCTTTCTATCAATCCTATGGAAATATGTGATAATCTAAAAGGAACATTTATACGTTGTATTTGTGGACCTCCTCGCATCATTTGATCTAGTCCCCCACGAAAAACTCTGGGCAGTCCTAATCAAAATGGGGTTCTCAAGAGATTTATTGGAAATTATCATTACAAAGATAATTCTGCCCAAGTCAGGTGGGAGAGGGAGGAGGGATTGACCGACCAGAGCAGGGTAAACAGAAGAGTGTGTCAAGGTTGTGTCCTTGTGCCCACTCTGTTCAACCCCTACATCAACAGTCTGATTCAATCACTAACAGACTGAATAGATGATCCCCCAAGCTTGCCGGTCAAGCAGTGCATATGACACCATGCTCATTTCTAGGATCCTGATGCGGCTCCAAAATATAGTGGATCAGTTTGGTGTGGCCTGTGAGGAATTCGGACTAGAAATGAATACTTTGAAAAACAAATTCATGGCATTCAATCAACATTAGAATTTTAGGGGGAGCATAACATTGGGTTCAACCGTACCAGAAGAGGTGAAGCTATTTGACTACCTGGGGGTAAGGTTGACAAGTGCACAATCACGGGCCCCACAGATTGTAAAAAGGCAGCTCTCAATTCAACATGTAGGCACTGCCCTAGTGAAAAAGTAAAGTTATACAATTTACAGACCACTGGCTCTAGTAATTGAAGGGTATCAAGTTCAGGGCATTGGAGCTGCAACCCATGGGACAGAACTAGGGGGCCACAACAACATGGGAGCCATAGTACAAACTGAAAACTCATTTATGAGATCGGTTCTGGAGCTCCCTCGGAATGCCCCACTAACACAAATGGGCTTGGACCAGGGCCTAAAAAATTTTGCCCATGCAAATGCTTTCAGGCCCCTTGCTTACTGGATCCATGCCTGGTCATAAAACACCCCACTACCTATGAAAGAATCACTACCCAATGTACTATTACTCAATACTAGAGGGAGTATACAACGGCTCAACTTCATTAAGGGCTGTTTGGATATACTGGGTATGAGCAATCTCTGGACTAATCCTAGTAGCATTAAAAAAAGAATCTTGTCGGTCCCTAAACAATATATTGGTTTTATGTAAAGAACACATGGTTAAACAAAGGAACTGCAGGGGAGCTGACAAGTATATTCTTGAATGTTAAAGATAACCTGCACCAATAAGAATATTTGAACCATATAAAACATCTGTTAGCTAAATTTCTATATTTGAAATTAAGGTACAGCATCCTACAGGTTAACTGTTTTTGTAGTAACTGGAAGGGTGCTAATATTTCGCCCAGCGGTCCGGCATGTAAGGGTGAACAGGAAACGGAAGAAGATTTTTTATTCTTTTGTCCCAAGTACACGCACATTAGAAATACTTGGTTAATTCTGATTTTTCAGATCTTAGCCACAAATCGATTGATGGGTTTCATTAGTATCTTAAAAAGTGAATAATCCCAGATTGTTTTACTTTCACCTTGTCTAGGTACCTGTTATATGCTTGGAGACTTAGGGGTATATTATGATGTAGGGCGGAATGCCACTGCCCGCATGACAGTGGTGATCCACCCTACATCATCCCCCACCCACCTCCCATTTCCCCCTCCATATTATGATGGCGGGGGGCCGCGGCAGACAGGAAGACCGTCCGCCGCTTTTCCGCCCGGTCGAGGGGTTGACTGGGCGGAAAAGGGTTGCATATGGTGGCGGTGTCTGCTAGACACTGTCAGACATATTACAATGCCAGCAGGAAGCAGCCTTTCCGCGGCGGCGTTGCTGCCACGGAAAGGCATGCGGATTCCTGAGTTTGGGGCCTGTTGCTGGCCCCCAAGATGTTGGGGGGTTGGGGGGAACAAGGGGGTACCTATGGTACCCCCCTACATTTGCATGTATGACATGGTAGGCAAAACGCGGTGCCTGCCACGTTGTGCATGCAAATGCACAAATGCCTTTTTTGAATTGCGGTGGGTGCTGCTGACAGCAATGCCAGCCGCAATGCAAAAAATGTGGTATGCGCCCACCAGTGTGGCGGGTGTATCCTAATTGCCCATGCAGGACTGCTGTACCCTTAGCGGGCGGTTCCGTTTCCTGGCGTGATGGAGGGCAGAAATAGTCCACCCGCCATCATAATAGACCCCTAAGAATTAAAATGCTGAAAACATTGAGTAACAAATGAATCATCTACGAGTTCAGTATGTCTTCATTTTCATGTTCTCTCTATTGTTCCAGAATAGTTTGGGGAGTTTCAGGAAATCTTTTATTTTAATTGAACTAAACCCAACACCATAATGAAATCTTTTCGCAATTATTAAATTGATGAACTATCGCACATGGCAATTTATTTAGCACAATACCAACACAGTGTGATATGAATTTTGGACATAATCTTCCATCAAGTAAAATTGTCTTAAGGGATAGCTAAATTCTCTAACTGAACTGTATGGAAGTACTTATGTTTTAGAATGTTTGCTATTTTTATAACGGCGACTGGAAATTCTGTGTTGTACTTCTACGATTTGATGTGCTTTTATGATTTCTTTTCAAAATTAGATTAAGATATTTCTACTACTATGTTATTTTGTTTTGTTGTACTGCAGTCCTTGTGTTGAGTTATGGTTTGACTGTTTTGTTGTGATGTGCCATGTTAAGTTTTAATTGTGGTGTTCTGTTGCTTTGTGTATGTTATCTTGTATGTTTAGTTGTTACATTTACTTTAGATGTATCAACAAATGCTGCTGCATTATTAGTCAAAATCAGCAAGGGATTTGAAAGTTCCCATGGCAAGCATCCATTTATCACCTTCTAAGTTGGCAAAATTGTGCTGCTGAAGCTTTTCAGCCACTTAAGACATCAGACAGCCCAAACCTATGGCCACCGGATCGCTGACAGAATATTGATTCCAACAATATGAAGGGCCATAAACATTGTGTCAAATATATTGATTACAAAAATATTACCTTCTATACTTATAGTGGTAAGTACAAAAATATCGAAAAAAATCTAGTTTTACACTCATATTGTTTAAAATTATACAAAAATATATTTTATATATATATATATATATATCACAGCTCAGGTTTCTTTCGCGTCCAAGGAAAGAAATTCCGGCACTCACAGGGAAAGTGTTCAGTATGTTTTTAATCGCTCAGCAGACAAACGCGTTTCGGTATTCCTTCGTCAGTGTCTACCATTGTATATTCACTAAAAATCATAGGTTTCAGGGACGTTACAGTTAGTTGAACATTTAACTCATACAAAATCAAAGAAATTCGCCTGTTACAGTTAGTTGAGCTAACTATAATTTGTGTGCCCGCAATGCACTGGTGATGATGTCACATATTACATCACTCATGACATGGTCAGTGACATCACTGACAATATATCTTCCCCCAAAAATATGTATCTCTTTTTTTTGGAGGAGGGGAATCTGCACTCATATACCGGTAGCGTACCAAGCTCTATCACCACGTGAATCTGATCCACCATATTGTTAAACTTGTAAATGATGCACATTTTGTAGCATGGCACCGTGTCCCGCGTAACATATATGCATGAAGTCGCCCCAGCTGCTACTTTGGTATCCGACGGGTACACAATACTAAGCCACGCGTATGTCATGTACGTATGGGGTCACTCAGCCGCTGCGTGTTTCATATGCAACTAGCGCACGCCGCCAGGCCCTGTGTTACATCACAGACGTATGGTGTTGCGTCGGGCACACGCCATTCAAATTTTTGGGGGGGGTCTCAAAAGTATATATAAATAACTTATACTGTATAAGAGAGCAAGCGATAAGCTAAAATATTTTTAAAATGTATATATTTCTAACTGTAATAAACTTATATGATAAATATATATTTTCACAAATTCGCGTCCGGTGCGGCCCCCTTGCACGCTCGGTGCGCGATTGCCATGTGACCTTAAAAAAAGCATTTGATTGCTTCATAATATTTTCCATTGTAACAGTTGGACAACCCCACCCATTGTGGTGGCCATGCATCTCAAACGTTACATCAAAAAACAAATGTGTGTTACACGATGCCCCTGGTGTGTGTGTGTGTGTGCACATGATTGTGCTGCCTTTCGGCCTGGGTATTGGTGGCTCTAAGAAGTATAATCAGCCACGGGCAGAGTGCATATCCTAGATCACAAGTGACAAACAGTAATGTGTAGATTTGTATTGCTGTATGCTCTGTTGTCAGGCTTTACCAATATAGTAGTGTGTTATATGTGTGTATGACGTAGCCTCACTGCTGATCCTTCCTCCATCTGAGCACATTCACATGTATACGCTTCGCGATAGCAGTACTTTCAATAATACCACAGACCATTAACATGCATGTCTGTGCATATCCACAACCTTGACAAGACGTGATGTTCGCCATTCAATCTTTTCGAACAGCATCTCATTAGCGATAGTTGCCACCCTCCCTATACATGCTACATTAATGTAAATTGCACATTCCGCAAAGTCAAAACTGCAAAAGAAACACACATAAGTACACTTCCTGGCCGGGCAGGAACTGAACAATGCCCAGATCCCCGCAACAAATATTCACATCCCTAGGTTGGCCTGGCATACACAAGCCCAGCCCACTCCTTGTATGTATAAATAGGATAAAACCAATGCCACATGTCCCAGTTCTTCCACACTGCCTCAGGTGATATGGCCGCATCCACCTCGTATATCACAATGCTCAATAAAAAAAAGGAATCCATGAGGTGTACACCATCCAGGCAGGTATGGGTGCGTGTTCTGCCATTTCACAGCCCTGGACGGGAAGAGACACGGACTATAAGTCCCACAAAGCAGTGCGAGTGGGAGTGTTGAAGAGTCAACTCAAGTCGAGCCTCTGAAGACGAGCCTAGGCTCAGAAACGCGTCAGGCTTTCAATCGAGACATGAGAAGCTGCAGACTGGGATGCAGTGATGTCCTTTACCCGCTGAAATAAGGGCTGCTGGTTGAGTGCATTCCTTACCTGTGGGTAACTTGGAGCTTTCATTTACACGCGGCAGCCCAGCCGCGAAGGTATGCACCCCCCCGCTCAAAAAACCTCAGGGGGTCATGGGCCGGAAGTCGCCGAGCCTTCTGTGAAGCAGCAGCCGAGGGATCAATGGACATCTTCATCCCGGGGCCCATCCAGGGCTGTGAAATGGCAGAACACGCACCCATACAGGGAAGAGACACAGACTATAAGTCCCACAAAGCAGTGCGAGTGGGAGTGTCAAAGCGTCAACTCAAGTCGAGCCTCTGAAGACGAGCGTAGGCTCAGAAACGCGTCAGGCTTTCAATCGAGACATGAGAAGCTGCAAACTGGGATGCAATGATGTCCTTTACCCGCTGAAATAAGGGCTGCTGGTTGAGTGCATTCCTTACCTGTGGGTAACTTGGAGCTTTCATTTACACGCGGCAGCCCAGCCGCGAAGGTATGCACCCCCCCGCTCAAAAAACCACAGGGGGTCATGGGCCGGAAGTCGCTGAGCCTACTGTGAAGCAGCAGCCGAAGGATCAATGGACATCTGCATCCCGGGGCCCATCTAGGGCTGTGAAATGGCAGAACACGCACCCATACAGGGAAGAGACATGGACTATAAGTCCCACAAAGCAGTGCGAGTGGGAGTGTCAAAGCGTCAACTCAAGTCGAGCCTCTGAAGACGAGCGTAGGCTCAGAAATGCGTGAGGCTTTCAATCGAGACATGAGAAGCCGCAGATGGGGATGCAGTGATGTCCTTTACCCGCTGAAATAAGGGCTGCTGGTTGAGTGCATTCCTTACCTGTGGGTAACTTGGAGCTTTCATATATATATTATATATATATATATATATATATATATATATATATATATATATATATATATATATATATATATATATATATATATATATATATATATATATATATATATATATATATATATATATTACCTACTGGCTATCGCCAGTAGGTATATATAGTTAGGATTTTTTCTCTATGGGACTTCTGAAAATTCTATGTCTAATAACTTTGGCGTTTGTGGACGGAATCGGCTGAAATTTTCAGGAAAATGGCACATTTTGATTCTGAGCAGCCCCT
Source organism: Lissotriton vulgaris (assembly GCF_964263255.1). Taxonomy (NCBI): domain Eukaryota; kingdom Metazoa; phylum Chordata; class Amphibia; order Caudata; family Salamandridae; genus Lissotriton; species Lissotriton vulgaris. The sequence continues at coordinate 778,593,847 of NC_141696.1, read as the reverse complement.
GAAAATTTGGTGGAGTTTCGTCAAGGGGGGGCTGAGAAAAAAGGGGGGTCCCAAAACGCGTTTTTTCCATTCATTTTTCCATAGGGCGGTTGGACTCACTTTTAGCTCGAACGGCTGAATGGATTTGCACGAAACTTGGCAAAATTGTAGGGACTGTTAGCCCGATGTGCCTTTGCTAGGTCTCAATATATGTGCTTCAGTGGATTTTGAGAAATTAACGTTTAAATCAAGATATATATCTGTAACAGCGCTCTGGGCAGCGATCCGGTCCGCTTACTTTTCGCTTATCGGAACTTTGCGCGCAGAAAGCTGATTGGCTCTCCGGTGTCTGTCAACATTCTAAACAGTCCGGAGCGGCCGCCATCTTGTCTCTCGGTAGGATCGAGAGAGAAGAAGAGGTGAAAAACGAAAGGGGAATTTAATGAAAGGGGGCAAGGTATCCCACTCTTGACCCCCTAGGAATGTTGTTGGGGTTATTAAAGGGTCCCGTGGGGAAAATAAAAAAAAAATGATTTTTCACGGTAGAAGCGCTTCACGGGCCGCGAACTGGGCCGCAAAGTGGTAGCGGCCGCCATCTTGTCTCTCGGTAGGATCGAGAGAGAAGAAAAGGTGAAAAACTAAGGGGGAATTTAATGAAAGGGGGCAAGGTATCCCCCTCTTGACCCCCTAGGAATGTTGTTGGGGTTATTAAAGGGTCCCGTGGGGAAAATAAAAAAAAAAATGATTTTTCACGGTAGAAGCGCTTCACGGGCCGCGAACTGGGCCGCAAACTGGTAGCAAAACGGGAATTCGCCATTTTGTGCTTCGTTTTAATTGTTTAGAGACAAAAATTATCGCCGCACATCGGCCACAATGCATGAATATCGCTGAAAAGTCAGCGATATTCATGCATTATCCAGCAAATGCTCTTAGCCATGTTATCCACCTTCCATTGGATAACATGGCTAAAAACTGCTCTGTGCGTGAGCTTTTTTGTGTTTCAAAATTTAATAACATTTCTAACATTTAACTAGTTTATGAATTACATATAAAAATGATTAAAGACTCAAACAATTTTTTAATATTACATACAATTTTATTTTTCGGATTGTTTTTCAAAATTTAATACAACGTCTAGCATTTCACTGTCTGATATGTGTTCTTGTTCAGTGAACATAAGTTCCAACATTTGACCGTCATCATAATGATGTAAATGATCCACAGATTCTACACATTGAACTAATTCATGGTCCCGTGATTCATCCATGAAATCTGAGTCATCATTGTCCTCAATAACTTTTTCTGTGTTGTTCTCCAGAACAATTTCGAAGGAAACATTCTGCTCACCTTCCATTTTATTGCTGTAATTTGCGTAAAAAATAAATATATCAGTAGAGATAGGGCACTGTTGGGTTTAAGTTCAGACAGGCACTTGTGAGTTTATAACAGAGAAGTAATCTATGGGCACTGTATGGTTTCAGGCGTGAAGTAGTACTATTAAAAAGTGCCTGTGAAGAAGCCTAAGTAAATTCATAATTATACCATAGAAACCTAAATCAGTCCATAATTATAATAAAGAAGCCTTTCTCAATGTCTAACTCTTACAGAGGGATAGTATATAACTATCTGAAAAAGTTTACCATATTTACTTATAGTGCACAATATACTTCAGTTTTAAAAATAACAACTTACCTTTAGAAACAAGTTGATGTTATTAGTGATATTCTAAATGATATATACAACAACAAGTAGTAGTCAAAATGGCTGTGTTTCCTTCTCTTCCTTTATATATATTCAGGTATATAACCAATCAAATGTCAGGTAATAAAAGTAGAAAATGAAAGTAACATTTTCATTGGTTGTCAATTCCAACACTTCAGATGTGTTTTGTGAAGTAATTTACCTCACGGTACTTGGAGAGGTCTACAGGCTAAATGGCTAAATGAAATTTCAATGAAATTTGTGAGAATGGAAGGGATTGTTATGTAGTATGAGCTAATCTATATTTGGTGAGAGTGTCTCTAGTCGTTTTTCTGTAAATTACTTTCCCACTTTTTTTTAGGACCGCTTTCTGGAAAGCGGCCCGGTTAGCGAACCTTAAGCGTCACGGGAGTCCACCATTTTGTGTTTCGGTCGCATTAAGATACAAGATGGAGGGCAAATAATGTTCAGAATGTGTAGAAGGGGGCACGGTAGACTTATCTTGACCCCCTAGGTTTTCTGAGGGTGGCTGAGGAGGCTTAAATGTGCGGAAAAAAAACATTTTTTTAAAAAATTCCGCGAGGTTAGCTTTCGGTTAGCGAACCGGGGAGCGTATTTTGTGGAAAATTAGTGAAAAAAGTTAGAAAAAAATAATAATTGTGAGTGATTAGATGAAGGGTAGCTCTGAGAAGAGCTTTTGGGTTTATGGTACATTTAGGTACTTATAAGTAGGTACCAATGCACATTCTTAAATTCAGAATGAAAATTCTGTTGCCCTCATCTGAGAAGTGAACTCCATCTCCTCTGTAGATATCTTGCATGTAGTAACGCAAGTTATTGTTGTACAGAGAGCCCATTCCATGGTCTCTCATGAAAGCTGAAACAGATTTGTTTACATGCTTCCTCGCTTTCTCAATTTGTGGACAAAATTGGTTGGACCACTTCCATTTCTGTCTTTGGCATATATTGGAATATACCAAGGCAGTTTGAGGAAAAAGTGCCATTAATTGCTCAAAGGTGTCCTTTAAAAGCATTTCCAGACCTACCCCTGTCAAAGTGCCCAAATCATTACCTCCACAGTGCACAATTAACAGGTCAGGTTTTGGCAAATGCATAAAGGTTTTCACCAATGGTATCAATTGGTGACATTTTAATCCTCTTTGGCCCAACCACTTAATTTCCACATCTTGTAAATTGAGGTTAGGTAAATTTCTGTTCTCAGCATACCTTTGAGCCCAGTGGATGTAACTATGTCCAACAATCCAGACCTTAAACATGGTGGGAGAAGGTTGTTCTGCAGTCAGATGAAGTGTGGTAATGAAAGGGCAGTTGAAACAGTAGGAGTTTCTAAAGAAAAAAAACTGTGGATTTACAATGCTAATGAATCATTAGCAGTGATTGGTGCATTTCCATTTCTGAAAACAGAAAGTTAGGGTGCATGGATGTGTTCTTTGAAACATGTAATTTGAATGGTCAAGGAAGAAACATTTAATGAAAGATTGCACTGGATACTCGGATAACGTATTACGCGACAACGCAAAACGTCATGATAACGTAACAGTTACGCTTAAGGAACGATTACCGGCTCGCGCACCAAGTCGCGGCTTTGAATTCAGCTAACGGGAAGCTGACCAGTTCGCGGACTAGGAGCGAAACAAATTTTTTTTTTTTTTTAAATGTATAAAAAACATGTACAATATATTTTATGATTTAAAGAAGAATACATTTTACAGATACAAATATTAGCTTTCAAAAAACCATTGAAATTCAATGAAAAAACCATAGGTTATAGTCCATATATAGTTAGGAATTAGCATTTACAAAACCTTATTTTACTCGCATAAAACCATTGAAATTCCATATATAGTTAGATGCGCTAACTATATATCGCGCACCCGCAATCCACTGCTGATGATGTCACATATTACATCATTCATGACATGGTCAGTGACATCACTGATGACATCACTCATCTCGTTTGACATGACTGATCATATCTCTGATGATATCATTCATGTGATAATACCACGAACCTCTTCAGACTCTAATATAACCTTAGATACAATCAGTGTAAACAGACAGTCACAGACTGTCACTCATCCATGGAGTTACTCACACACCTAGTCAGTTATGCAAAAAATCAATCACACCTCCATTTTCTCAACTATACAGTTATACACACCTTACTAATTCAAACATATAATAACACATATTTACTCTCTTATACAATCCCTGATACTTATTCACAATGATCCATACAGCCACTCACACATTCACTGGCTCTTATGTACAGTTATTTATATATGTCAACTCTCACATGTTTTACATATGTACTTACTTTGACATGTAGCACTGAGATATCCATTCACTCACCAATACACTCATGCACACAGTCAACCGCCCATACAGCTGTTTCCACATGCACTTTTGAAACCATACATCTAGTGAATCAACTGCTCACACATCTATGCACAGAGTCATACACCTCCCAGCCACCCACACACACACTCAGTCTCCCATACAAATACTTGGGCAACCAATCAATAACCCATATAGTTACTCATATAGCTACTTATCAACACATGCAACAGTTTACAGAACAACAGACATAATGATGCACAAATTAAGACAGTTTAGTCACTAACCCATGCACTCAGTGAGACACATTTAATCACTCACTCATACAGTCAGTCATGCACCTACTAAATCCTTCATCCAGACACTTATACATCCACTCATTCTTCAATATGTAAGACATATTTTAACTTTACAGAAACATACAGTCACTGGATGTTGTCATCAGTGATGTCATCAGTGATGTCATTTGAGATGTCATCAGTGATGTCATCAGTGATGTCACTGACCATGTCATGAATGATGTAATATGTGACATCATCAGCAGTGGATTGCGGGTGCGCGATATATAGTTAGCGCATCTAACTATATATGGAATTTCAATGGTTTTATGAGAGTAAAATAAGGTTTTGTAAATGCTAATTCCTAACTATATATGGACTATAACCTATGGTTTTTTCATTGAATATATATATATATACATACATACATACATACATACATACATACATACATACATACATATATATATATATATATATATATATATATATATATATATATATATATATATATATATATACATTCAAGCAGTGATGATACTATAAAGACCTTTATAGATTGTTGTGCTAAAAACTTTTATTGGGAATAAGACCAGGTCCATAATTATATTTATGAACCCTTTTGGTCTTTGTAATTATTACGACTGAATTTTTGATGAATGGGTTAAATGCAAATTTTGTATATACTGTATTGCACTTTATATGCTCCAAATAGTTTATTTTGAATTAACCTCATCTTGATGTATGATTTTAATGTAATTTCAGTCACTTATAGTTACTTATATTCCCTGCGTTTTTATTTCTGCACTCATTTCTATTTCCATGTATTAATCATGTGACACACAGAAAGGAGGTGTGGCCCCTAGGAAGGGTCAAGGGGAAAAAAAGCATATAAATTAAATGGCAGACTGTTTACAAGGTGTGTGAACAAGAGTACGTGGTACTCGAAACGCGTCACTTGAAGGGTCGTGAATAAAAAAGATCATCCTGCCTGAAAACGTGGGGTCTGCCTTCTTCTTTCGCCGCGCTGCGCTGTTGGCGTGGAGGTTCGAGGATTGTGCTACATATATATATATATATTCACTGAAAAAACCATAGGTTTTAGGCCATATATAGTTAGGGATTGGCATTTACAAAACCTTAATTTACTCGCACAAAACCATAGAAATTCGCATATATAGTTAGATGCAATAACTATATATCGCGTACCCGCAATCCACTGCTGATGATGTCACATATTACACATGCGAGTAAATTAAGGTTTTGTAAACGCTAATCCCTAACTATATATGGCCTAAAACCTATGTTTTTTTCAGTGAATTTCAATGGTTTTTTTAATAGCAAATATCAAAAGCACGTGATAGGTAAAAACATTTTCGTATTTATGCACGCTGATGTACTTTGAACGCTGCCCCCCCCCCCTCCGTCCCCCTCTTTTCTCTTAGCAGTACTCTCTCTTTGCAGATAGTGAAGGGTAGTTAACGCAGGCCTATGCCCCCGTTCTAATCCGTCGTGTCTGCTTCTCTCTCCATTTGATTGATTGTTATCCAAGCATTTACTGTTTTAGAATTGGTTCTCTTTGGTTCATTCTCTATTTACAAACAAGCACAGAGTCGCAATACTCTCTTTAGTCTTTGCAGATAGTGAAAAATCGTTTTAAAAAACAAAAGGAATTGAGCAAAATCAGTAGGCCACTAATGGGATCTCTTTTTGACCTAGCTAAAATAGAAACATTAAGAACAACCCCTCATGAGAAATACGAAACTAGTGAGATGAACTGAGCGCCACACGATGATGGCTGCAATACAGCTCGGCTCCGCCCCCCACCCCACCCAAAATAACGACAAACCCTATGCAAATATTATAAATATATACAACACACCAGCAAAGTAACAGGGTAAAACATTTTATTAAATAACGATTTACATAACTATTTTATACTTTTAGTTGCCCAATCCGGCTAGCTCAATCGATCGAGCATGAAACTCATAAACTCTGATAGCAAGCTTTGCTGCTGATGCTATGCAGACAAAAACTGGTTTTCAGTTTGTACATTCATCAAGATTTTTCCATCCAAGGCTGGTTGAGAGTTTGTAGAACGATGGCTTCAGATTTTCAACATACGATGTGGTGGCGCGGACTGGGAGGGGGCGCTTGGCTCCTGCCCCCTCCCCAAGTCGTGTTGCCCTCGTGTGGCCTAAGATCGCCCCCGACATAGGCGGCCGGCTCCCGGGGTCCGGCGGAACTTTTTGCCTTTTGATGACTCTTCCATTCTGGACCTTGTCCCACAATCCGTTTGACCTGAAGACACGCTGTAGTGGGGCGCCCCTTTACTGTTTCAGTTACCATTCCACCCGCTTTTGCTACACTGTGCCTCTTCCGCCATTCAGCTGTTTACCGCCCGCTCTTGCGACTACAGCGTCTCGCTCACCATGTAGTTGAGTTGCTCCCGCTCTTGCATTGCAGCGATAGGCGGCTGCCACAAGACTCTCAAAATGGCGGCCGGCTCTTCAGATTTGGGCGTGATCCACTAAAATGGCCCTGGGACACCTTGGAACTCGGACGCTTGTCTGCTAGGACTTGGGCCCCATTCTCGAAAGCGTCCCCTGAGCCTTGAAGATTCTACAAAAGTCTTGGGGGCCCCCGACTCCCGCAGGCTTCTGGTGGGGAGCGGCTGCCATGATTGCTCGTGGAATGGCCACGACTGAGCTACGATATGGTGGTGCTCTCATGCTGACGCCAGCTTCAGTCTGAAACATCCAGAAACACTGTAGACTACCAATTCGATCAGTTCCGGTAGCGCCCCAACGTGACCCGGTAGGGAAGAACTTGCCCTCCCCTCTTTGACTGATGGTTCTTGTTGCCTGTCCCTTCTGTTGTCATTTAAAAGAACTTTTTAGACTACTGAAAGGGGTTGTGTTCCGACCGCTGATTGGTGGAGACATTTTGACTATATTCTGGACCTACGTTGTCGCGTAATGCGTTATATGACACATCGCGTTAGCGCACCCGGAAGTGCTCCGGTGCGCGAAGCGCAGCTTCCCGGTAGCGATCCGGGGCGCGGCGCGTAACGTAAGCATAACAGGTCATGTGACTTGTTTATAAAACTTTTCATTGGTTCATTTTACTTTTGTTATTCTAATGATGAAAGGCTTGGTCATATGACCTAAAAATTACGCTTTTTATTGCTTTCGAACATTATTTTTTCTTAAACATATATGTTATAATGTTCCAGGCTAATGTACTTTCCCGGAAAATTTACAACTGTCCTGCAAGTAAAATATATTCCTTTTTCTAGCAAAAGGGCGTTTTTTCGTCCCATGACGGAGCCGTTGAGCAAAAGATGCTCGGCCTGCTGTCTTAGTCGCCGATACGCCTGAATATCAGATTCTTATCGATCACTTTATGTTGCAGGAGTAAAAAACACAACAGCCCTTGACCATTTATCTTAACTACGTTCCTGCGTATTATACCTTTTATCCGTCATGTAATTGGACTGCTTTATTTCACTTGCCTTTTACTGATTCGAAAACAGTGACTAAAATTAAAAACTTTACCAATGTAAATACTACTACCATGTTTTGTTTTAAAAACCTTTATTGTGAAAATGTCAGTATACAAATACGGGCCTATAACCACGTGGGCCTGCCACGGAGCAAACTGGAAACGTATATGATGAGGAAACATTTACACTGTAGAGGAACTTAACGAGCGGGCCATTAGGTTGCAAGAACTAAGGTGTCTAACAGTTGCGGAATCGGTGGACGTACATTTTGTAATTAAAATACAACAGGGCCACTAACAATAACATTTTCTAGATATACATTTGCGGGCAAGTACCATGGGTGACGTTAATTCGAACTTACAATAGTACAGTAATCAATAACACATCAGAACTTAATATCAATAAGGATGTCGAAATATTCAATCAATTCTTGTCCCCGCCCGCCATGTGCTTCAAAACTGCATACGTATCTCGTGATATCAAGGTTGTTCAACCAGTACACAACAAGGAGTTACGAGTCCCATTTATACCGGCGCCATTTTGGGCGAGGCCGGGCAGGTCCAGGATATAGTCAAAATGTCTCCACCAACCAGCGGTCGGACCAGAACCCCTTTCGGCAGTCAAAAAAGGTTCAGTTAAATGACAACAGAAGAGATAGGCAACAAGAACCAACAGTCAAAAGAGGGGAGGGCAAGATCTGAAGCCATTGTTCTACAAACTCTCATGCAGACTTGGATGGAAAAATCCTGAAGAATGTACAAACTGAAAACCATTTTTTTTCTGTATAGCATCACCAGCAACGCTTGAGTCAGCTTTGTGTGAAGCCGCCATTTTGATTCAATCAATAGCGTCCCCCTGCACACATTCAGGGACCTGGTCGTGTCTTCAGGTCAAACGGATTGTGGGACAAGAGGCAGAAAGGAAAAGGAAAAAAGTTCCGCCGGACCATGGGAGCTGGCCGCCTATGTCATGGGCGATCTTTGGCCACACCAGGGCAATAGTGAAGCTGCAGCAGGTGCAAATAAGCTTCAGACAGTGTTACAAGCACTGCTCAGAACTCTCAACTATGGCACCCAACATCCAGGACTTGCCATCCGGATCTTGGCTCTCAACTATGGCACCCAACATCCAGGACTTGCCATCCGGATCTTGACGCCTTGTGCTGGTTCCGACCTATTCACACATCGGTCCGCTACTGACACCACCTCATAAGCCAACGGGGCACCCCACGCCGACTTTCGGCGCAGCATTGTAGGATGGCCACACCAGTGCGGCAACTTGCTGGACACCACCTCGGTGCCATCCAGATCTCGGCGCGTTGTGCTGCCTTCGGTCTACTGTAGCCGCAAGTGCGGACGCAACTCAGCTGGATAGTGAGTGAAACACCAAGGGGCGCCCCACTACAGCCGAGGAGCCTCCATCTTGGGGGCGACGCACAGCATCACATTGCTTTCTCAAACAGCCCCCACTGACTGACGCAACCTCACAGGCCAACGGGGCGCCCCACGCCGACTTTCGGCGCAGCATTGTAGGATGGCCACACCAGTGCGGCAACTTGCTGAACACCACCTCGGTGCCATCCGGATCTTGGCGCGTTGTGCTGCCTTCGGCCTATTCGCACATCGGTCCGCTACTGACGCCGCCTCACGTGCCAACGGATTTTCTACGCTTTTTATACCAGAGCGTAACGTAAGCATAACAGGTCATGTGACTTGTTTATAAAACTTTTCATTGGTTCATTTTACTTTTGGTTTCCTAATGATAGAAGGCTTGATCATATGACCTAAAAATAACACTTTTCATTGGATTAAAACATTTTTTTTTCCCAAACGATGAAAGCCCCACCTTGTTTCTGGATGTTTCAGACTGAAGCTGGCGTCAGCATGAGAGCACCACCATCTCGTGGCTCCGTCGTGGTCATTCCGCGAGCAATCATGGCAGCCGCTCCCCACCAGAAGCCTGCGGGAGTCCGGGGCCCTCAAGACTTTTGTAAAATCTTCCAGGCTCAGGGGACATCCGAGTTCCAAGGTGTCCCAGGGCCATTTTAGTGGACCAGGCCCAAATCCGAAGAGCCATCCGCCATTTTAAGAGTCCTGTAGCAGCCGCCTATCGCTGCACTGCAAGAGTGGGCGCAACTCAACTACATGGTGAGCGAGACGCTGTAGCCGCAAGAGCGGGCGATAACCAGCTGAATGGAGGATGAGGCACAGTGTAGCAAAAGCGAGCAGAATGGCAACTGAAACGGTAAAGGGGCGCCCCAGTACAGCAGACGAGCCTCCACCTGGGGAGGCCCGTTCACGCCGCCCCCCCGGGGCGCCCCACGCCGTTTTTCCGAGCAGCATTGTAGGATGCCAAAACCAGTGCGGCAACTTACTGGACATCACCTGGGTGCCATCCACATCTCAGCGCGTTCTGCTGCCTTGGGACTATTCGCACAACAGACCGCTACTGACGAGGCCTCCCCCTGCACCACCCGGGACGCCCCACGCCATTTTTCGGAGCTGCATTGTAGGATACCAAAAACCAGTGCGGCACCCAGGTAACATCACCTGGGTGCCGTCCAGAACTCAGCACGTTGTGCTGCCTTGGGACTATTCGCACAAAACACAGCTACTGACCATTGTTGCTTCTTTTTAAAAAAAATGTTTAAATGTATTTACTGTTTTTGTTCCGTTGTATATATTTATAAGTTATTCAAGTGTTATAATCCTACAACTTTGTTGGAGTGCTATATATTTTTAATGTGACACATAATTGTGAAGACTTTGATGTACAAAAAGGCATCCCTGGAATCTTCCGCTTCAGGCTCGGACCCACACACCCTCACAGTGAGAATCCCCTCCCCAAGCACAATACAGGATGGTTATCCGATAGTAGGAACGCGTGTGGTGTGACGGATCTCATGAGGTGGGGGTCTTGATCTACTGTAACTCCTTTGAAGAGGGGTGATTCTCTACAGCTGGGGCCATAAACTACAACTGCAGGACTAGGTGATAGCCTGGGACCGGCCTGAACAATCGGACACAGAGGAAGAGGAGTGTCACAGGGTGCGGTAGTGAATAGGGTGAAAGGGAGGTGTCGGGCGGGCACAGGGTGGGATTCTCAGAGAAGAAAAGCGCAGATGGGAGGAGGTTTCTGGGCCATGCATGAGAGAGAGAGCGGGGTGACCAGTGCGTGGGGGAGATGCTTGCGAGGGAGGGAAGCCATGCTGAGGATCAGCGGAGTGCAGAGAGTGGGTCTGGTCAAGGCATCTAAAATGGCTGCCGTGCTCAACCAAAGTGTGGCATTGCAAAAAAGGCAAGATGGTGCAGACAATGTTTATCAATAAGGATTAATTTATAACAATTATTTTTATCAAAATATTTAATCGCAGTGACAAAATAGCGGTCAACAGTTCCTGATTTCCATTGAATCGAACGTTAACAGACGTCACGCAGCAAAAAAAAAAAACGCTCACGAACAGTGCAGATGGGAGGAGGTTTCTGGCCCATGCATGAGAGAGAGAGCGGGGGTGCACGCAGCAAAAAAAAAAAAAACGCTCACGAACAGCGCAGATGGGAGGAGGTTTCTGGCCCATGCATGAGAGAGAGAGCGGGGGTGACCAGTGCGTGAGGGAGATGCTTGCGAGGGTGGGGAGCCATGCTGAGGATCGGCGGCGTGCAGAGAGTAGGTCTGGTCAAGGCATCTAAAATGGCTGCCGTGCTCAACAAAAGTGTGGCATTGCAAAAAAGGCAAGATGGTGCAAACAATGTTTATCAATAAACAATTATTTTTAACAAAATATTAACTCGCAGTGACAAAATGGCGGTCAACAGTTCCTGATTTCCATCAAATCGAACGTTAACAGACGTCACGCAGCAAAAAAAAAAAAAAAAGCTCACGCACAGCCGCTGGAAGACATGTATCAACATATATGAGCCTCCTCAGCCACCCTCAGAAAACATAAGGGGTCAGGATACGTCTCCCGTACCCCCTTATACCTAGTAATTTAATTAAATCGAAACACAAAATGGCGAATTCACGTTTCGCTACCAGTTTGCGACCCGGTTCGCGAACCGAGAAGCGCTTCTACCGCGAAAAATCAAATTTTAATTATTTGCCCCACGGGACCCTTTAATAACCCCAACATCATTCCTAGGGGGTCAAGAAGGATCTACCTTGCCCCCTTTCATTAAATTCCCCCTTCGTTTTTCTCCTCCTCTTGTCTCTCGATCCTACCGAGAGACAAGATGGCGGCCGCACCGGACTGTTTAGAATGTTGACAGACACCGGAGAGCCAATCAGCTTCGCTACGCAAAGCTCCGTAACGCGAAAAGTACGCGATCTGGTGCGCTATCTAGGACGCTGTCACAGATATATCTGTTTTTTTAAATGTTAATTTCTCAAAATCCACTGGAGCACATATATTGAGACCCAGCAAAGGCACATCGGGCTAACAGTCCCTACAATTTTGCCAAGTTTCGTGTAAATCCATTCAGCCGTTCGAGCTAAAAGTGAGGCCAAAGGCCCTATGGAAAAATGAATGGGAAAAACGCGTTTTGGGACCCCCCTTTTTTCTCGGCCCCCCCTTGACGGAATCCTCCCAAATGTTCAGGGGCTGCTCAGAAACAAAATGTGCCATTTTCTTGAAAATTTCAGCCGATTCCGTCCACAAACGCCAAAGTGATTAGACATAGAAATTTCAAAAGTTCCATAGAGAAAAAAACCTAACTATATATACCTACTGGCGACCGCCAGTAGGTAATATATATATATATATATATATATATATATATATATATATATATATATATATATATATATATATATATATATATATATATATATATATATATTACCTACTGGCTATCGCCAGTAGGTATATATAGTTAGGATTAATTCCCTATGGGATTTCTGAAAATTCTATGTCTAATAACTTTGGCGTTTGTGGACGGAATCGGCTGAAATTTTCAGGAAAATGGCACATTTTGTTTCTGAGCAGCCCCTGAAAATTTGATGGGGTTTCGTCAAGGGGGGGCCGAGAAAAAAGGGGGGTCCCAAAACGCGTTTTTCCCATTCATTTTTCCATAGGGCGGTTGGACTCACTTTTAGCTCGAACGGCTGAATGGATTTGCACAAAACTTGGCAAAATTGTAGGGACTGTTAGCCCGATGTGCCTTTGCTAGGTCTCAATATATGTGCTCCAGTAGTTTTTGAGAAATTAACGTTCAAACCAAGATATATATCTGTAACAGCGCTCTGGGCAGCGATCCGGTCCGCTTACTTTTCGCTTATCGGAACTTTGCGCGCAGAAAGCTGATTGGCTCTCCGGTGTCTGTCAACATTCTAAACAGTCCGGAGCGGACGCCATCTTGTCTCTCGGTAGGATCGAGAGAGAAGAGGTGGAAAACGAAAGGGGAATTTAATGAAAGGGGGCAAGGTATCCCCCTCTTGACCCCCTAGGAATGTTGTTGGGGTTATTAAAGGGTCCCGTGGGGAAAATAAAAAAAAAATGATTTTTCACGGTAGAAGCGCGGCCGCGAACTGGTAGCGAAACGGGAATTCGCCATTTTGTGCTTCGTTAATTAAATTACTAGTTATAAGTGGGTGCGGGAGACGTATCCTAATCCCCTATGTTTCCTGAGGGTGGCTGAGGAGGCTGATATATGTTGAGACATCTCTTCCAGCGGCTGTGCGTGAGCTTTTTTTTTTTTTTGCTGCGTGACAGTCCGGAGCGGCCGCCATCTTGTCTCTCGGTAGGATCGAGAGAGAAGAAAAGGTGAAAAACTAAGGGGGAATTTAATGAAAGGGGGCAAGGTATCCCCCTCTTGACCCCCTAGGAATGTTGTTGGGGTTATTAAAGGGTCCCGTGGGGAAAATAAAAAAAAAATGATTTTTCACGGTAGAAGCGCTTCACGGGCCGCGAACTGGGCCGCAAACTGGTAGCGAAACGGGAATTCGCCATTTTGTGCTTCGTTAATTAAAGTACTAGGTATAAGGGGGTGCGGGAGACGTATCCTAATCCCCTATGTTTCCTGAGGGTGGCTGAGGAGGCTCATATATGTTGATACATCTCTTCCAGCGGCTGCGCCTTTTTGCCTTTTTTCGAATGCCACAATTTTGTCGTGCACGGCAGCCATTTTAGATGCCAGGCTGGTCCCAGGCTATCACCTAACCCTGCGGATGTAGTTTATGGCCCCAGCTGTAGAGAATTCAGACATGCCAATCCTCCCGATTCAGGCGTGTGACTACTGATTTCAGTGCTAGTCTCCCGCCTCCCGATTTCTGCAAGCAAAAACCCGGGGGCATATTACGAACAACTAGCGATAATTTTTGTCTCTAACTTGTTTAGAGACAAAAATTATCGCCGCACATCGGCGATTTTTATCGCAGATAAACCTTGCTATTATTGCAGAAAAGTCAGCGATATTCATGTATTATCGACTTAATGCTCTTAGCCATGTTATCCACCTCCCATTGGATAACATGGCTAAGAACTGCTCAGGGCAGGTGTTAGATTTTGGAGATATTCGCGCTTAGCGCGAATATCTCCAAAAGTTGGTAATAGAAGGTAGCGATGTTAGGGACTGTTTCCAGTCGCTAACATCTTGGCACGCCACTTTGCATGTCATTAGTGATAAGTATCACTGACATGCAAAGCGGGGCCCAAGATGGTCGCTATCTCCTTTTAGCTGTCACTAACTGGTGTTAGCGACAGCTTGGTAATAGGGAAATAATTTTATCTCCGCTTTCATGGCTTTTAAAGCCAAAAAAGCGGAGATAAACCCCCTTGATAATATGCCCCACGATTCCTTGGGGGTTTCAGCTGACAGGGCTTGGTATTGTGTTACAAGGTAATTTTTCCATGAAACGTCAGAGGGTCGATGCAGGGGTTCTAGAAGAGGTGATAAACCATTTAAGCCTCATGAACAAGCGCATGGTCTTTTAAAGATTTGTGAAGTACTCGGGGCGGCGGTGTGTGTGTGCCCTCTTTCAGGAGCGGGCGGGGGGCACTGCCAGCAACTTGCCAGGTCAGGTAGTGTTCAACACGTGCATCACCCTTTCTTTGCCTGCTATTGCGCTCCATGCTTCGGAAAGGTAAGAAAAAGAACGTGCATTTGAGTTTGAAATGTCCGATCCTGCAGCAGCACACTTCCAAAGCCCACACATGACAATAACCCGATTCAAGGCCCCATTCACCCGTTTTTAAAAAAATAGATAACACTCCAACAAAGTAAGGTTATAAAACTTTATTAACTACTAACTTTAACGAACGGAACAAAAACTAAAAACATCTAAACATTTCTCAACACAAAAAGCAACAATGGTTAGAAGCTGTCTTTTGTGCGAATAGTCCCAAGGCAGCACAACGTGCAGAGTTCTGGACGGCACCCAGGTGATGTCGCCTGGGTGCCGCACTGGTTTAGGGATCCTACAATGCTGCTCCGAAAATTGGCGTGGGGCGTCCCGGGTGGGGCGGGGGGAGGCCTCGTCAGTAGCGGGCTGTTGTGCGAATAGTCCCAAGGCAGCACAACGTGCAGAGTTCTGGACGGCACCCAGGTGATGTCGCCTGGGTGCCGCACTGGTTTAGGGATCCTACAATGCAGCACAGAAAAACAGCGTGGGGCGTCCCGGGTGGTGCGGGGGGAGGCCTCGTCAGTAGCGGTCTGTGTCCAGTGTCACATGGCTGACACAACATGTACGACAGGCACCCAGGTGATGTCCAGTAAACTGCCGCACTGGTTTTGGTATCCTACAATGCTACTCCGAAAATTGGCGTGCGGCGGCCCGGGGGGGGGGCGTGGGGGAGGCGGCGTGAACGGGCCTCCCCAGGTGGCGGCCATCTAGCTGAGTTGCGCCCGCTCTTGCGGCTACAGCGTCTCGCTCACCATGTTGTTGAGTTGCTTCCACTCTTGCAGTGCAGCGATAGGCGGCTGCCACATGGCTCTTAAAATGGCGGACGGCTCCTCGGTTTTGGGCCTGGTCCACTGAAATGGCCCTGGGACACTTTGGAACTCGGACGCTTGCCTGCTAGGGCTTGGGCTCCATTCTCGAAAAGCGTCCCCTCAGCCGTGAAGATTGTACAAAAGTCTTGGGGGCCCCCGACTCCCGCAGGCTTCCGGTGGGGAGCGGCTGCCATGATTGCTCGCGGAATGACCACGACGGAGCCACGAGATGGTGGTGCTCTCATGCTGACGCCAGCTTCAGTCTGAATGATCCAGAAACAAGGTGGGGCTTTCATCGTTTGGGAAAAAAAATTTTTCTAAACCAATGAAAAGTGTTATTTTTAGGTCATATGACCAAGCCTTCCATCTTTAGGAAACCAAAAGTAAAATGATCCAATGAAAAGTTTTATAAACAAGTCACATGACCTGTTATGCGGCATAGGGCTACAAAAAGCGTAGAAAATCCGTTGGCACGTGAGGCGGCGTCAGTAGCGGACCGATGTGCGAATAGGCCGAAGGCAGCACAACGCGCTGAGATCCGGATGGCACTGAGGCGGTGTCAAGCAAATTGCCGTACTGGTGTGGCCATCCTACAATGCTGCGCCGAAAGACGGCGTGTCCAGCTGAGTTCCGGTCACTCTTGCGGTACAGTGAGTCGAACGCGCCGAGATCCGGATGGCACCGAGGTTGTGTCCAGCAAGTTGCTGCACTGGTGTGGCCATCCTACAATGCTGTGCCGAAAGTCGGCGTGGGGTGCCCCGTTGGCTTATGAGGTGATGTCAGTAGTGGACCGATGTGTGAATAGGTCGGAACCAGCACAAGGCGCCAAGATCCGAATGGCAAGTCCTGGATATTGAGTGCCATAGTTGAGAGTTCTGAGCTGTGCTTGTAAGACTATCTGAAGCTTATTTGCACCTGCTGCAGTTTCACTGTTGCCCAAGGTGGTGTCCAGCAAATTGCTGCAGTGGTGTGGCCATCCTACAATGCTGCGCCGAAAGACGGCGTGTCCATCAGAGTTCCGGTCACTCTTGCGGTACAGTGAGTCGAACGCGCCGAGATCCGGATGGCACCGAGGTTGTGTCCAGCAAGTTGCCGCACTGGTGTGGCCATCCTACAATGCTGCGCCGAAAGACGGCGTGACCAGCTGAGTTCCGGTCACTCTTGCGGTACAGTGACTCGAACGCTCCGAGATCCGGATGGCACCGAGGTGGTGTCCAGCAAGTTGCCGCACTGGTGTGGCCATCCTACAATGCTGCGCCGAAAGTCAGTGTGGGGTGCCCCGTTGGCTTATGAGGTGATGTCAGTAGTGGACCGATGTGTGAATAGGTCGGAAGCAGCACAAGGCGCCCTGCACTGTTGAGCTTTTTTCAATGCCTGTTTTTTGTTGTTTCCCCTCCATCAAAAACAAAAAAAAATATATAAAACTGTGCAAAAATACAAAAAAATGTTTAGAAAAGCAGTGCTTGTAAGACTGTCTGAAGCTCCTTTGCACCTGCTGCAGCTTCACTATTGCCCTGGTGTGGACAAAGATCGCCCATGACTTAGGCTGATTGAGAGTTTGTAGAAAAATGGCTTCAGATTTTCCACATATTACTCTTCAACATTCTTCCTAAATGTAACAATGTGAGACTCACTAGGAGAACGGCTGTTTATCTTTCCTTTCAAAATGCTGCCAACAATATTTTCTGAATGGAAGACACCATCTTGTAGCATAAAACCCCGAAAGGGGTTCTGGTCTGGCCGATTGTTGGTGAAGACATTTTGACTATATCTTGGACCTGCCCGGCCTCGCCCAAAATGGCGCCGGTATAAATGGGACTCGTAACTCCTTGCCCGCAAATGTATATCTAGAAAATGTTATTGTAAGTGGCCCTGTCTTATTTTAATTACAAAATGTACGTCCACCGATTCCGCAACTGTTAGACACCTTAGTTCTTGCAACCTAATGGCCCTGATACTCGTTACGTTCCTCTACAGTGTAAATGTCTCCTCATCATATACGATTTCAGTTTGCTCCGTGGCCGGCCCACGTGGTTATAGGCCCGTATTTGTATACTGATATTTTCACAATAAAGGTTTTTAAAACAAAACACGGTAGTAGTATTTACATTGGTAAAGTTTTTACTTTTAGTCACTGTTTTCGAATCAGTAAAAGGCAAGTGAAATAAAGCAGTCCAATTACATGACGGATAAAAGGTATAATATGTAGGAACGCAGTAAAGATAAATGGTCAAGGGCAGTTGTGTTTTTCATTTCTGCAACATAAAGTGATCGATAAGAATCTGATAATCAGGCGTATCGGCGACTAAGACAGCAGGCCGAGTCTCTCTTACTCAACGGCTCCGTCATGGAACGAAGAAACGCCCTTTTTCTCGAAAAAGGAATATATTTTACTTGCAGGACAGTTGTAAATTTTCCGGGAAAGTACATTAGCCTGGAATATTATAACATATGTTTGAAAAAAAAATAATGTTCGAAAAAAAAAAAAAGCGTAATTTTTAGGTCATATGACCAAGCTTTTCATCATTAAATTAACAAAAGTAAAATGAACCAATGAAAAGTTTTATTAACAAGTCACATGACCTGTTATGCTTACGTTACGCGCTGCGCGCCGCGCCTCGGATCACTTCCGGGTGCGCTAACGCGGCGTGTCATAAAACGCATTACGCGACAACGTAGGTCAAGAATATAGTCTAAATGTCTCCACCAACCAGCGTTCAGAACACAACCCCTTTCAGCAGTCCAAAAAGTTCTGTTAAATGACAACAGAGGGGACAGGCAACAAGAACCATCAGTCAAAGAGGGGAGGGCAAATTCTTCTCTTCCGGGTCATGTTGGGGCGCTACCGGAACTGATCGAATTGGTAGTCTATAGTGTTTCTGGATGTTTCAGACTAAAGCTGGCGTCAGCATGAGACCACTACCATCTCGTAGCTCCGTCGTGGCCATTCCACGAGCAATCATGGCAGCCGCTCCCCACCAGAAGCCTGCGGGAGTCGGAGGCCCCCAAGACTTTTGTAGAATCTTCACGGCTGAGGGGACGCTTTTCGAGAATGGGACCCAAGCCCTATCAGGGAAGCGTCCGAGTTCCAAGGTGTCCCAGGGCCATTTTAGTGGACCAGGCCCAAAACCGAAGAGCCGGCCGCCATTTTGAGAGTCCTGTGGCAGCCGCCTATCGCTGCACCGCAAGAGCGGGAGCAACTTAACTACATGGTGAGCGAGACGCTGTAGTCGCAAGAGCGGGCGGTAAACAGCTGAATGGCGGAAGAGGCACAGTGTAGCAAAAGCGGGCGGAATGGCAACTAAAACGGTAAAGGGGCGCCCCACTACAGCGTGTCTTCAGGTCAAACGGATTGTGGGACAAAGTCCAGAATAGAAGAGTCATCAAAAGGTAAAAAGTTCCGCCGGACCCCGGGAGCCGGCCGCCTATGTCGGGGGCGATCTCAGGCTACACCAGTGCTATAAGACTTGGGGAGGGGGTCGGAGTCAAGCGTCTTCTCCGAGTCCGTGTCATCACACCGCCCCTCGGGGGCCTCCGTCAAGCGGTTTAGGGAGGTACCATATAACATTGTTTTCAAATGCAGTCAGGTCCACAAACGACCCTCACTTACTTTGGAATAGTGAAGCTGCAGTAGGTGGAAATAAGCTTCAGACAGTCTTACAAGCACTGCTTTTGTAAACATTTTTTGTTTTTTTTGTATTTTTGCACAGTTTTATATATTTATTTTGTTTTTGATGGAGGGGAAACAACAAAGCACAGGCATTGAAAAAGGCTCAAACTCAGAACTCTGAACTATGGCACCCAATATCCAGGACTTTCCATCCGGATCTTGGCGCCTTGTGCTGCTTCCGACCTATTCACACATCGGTCCACTACTGACATCATCTTATAAACCAACGTTATGTAAATAGTTATTTAATAAAATGTTTTACCCTGTTTCTTTGCTGGTGTGTTGTCTATATTTTTAATATTTGCATAGGGTTTGTCGTTATTTTGGGCGGGGTGGGTGACGGAGCCGAGCTGTCTTGCAGCCCTCATGGTGTGGAGCTCAGTTCATCTCACTATTTTCGTATTTCTCATGAAGGGTTGTTTATAATATTTCTATTTTAGCGAGGTCAAAAAGAGATCCAATTAGTGGCCTACTGATTTTGCTCGATTACTTTTATTTTTTTACACGATTTTTCACGATCTGCAAAGACTAAACAGAGTATTGCGACTTTGTGCTTGTTTGTAAATAGAGAATGAACCAAAGAGAATCAATTGAAAAACAGTAAATGCTTGGATAATAATCAATCAAATGGAGAGACAAGCAGGCAGGACGGATTACAACGGGGGTAAAGGCCTGCGTTAACTACTCTTCACTATCTGCAAAGAGAGAGTACTACTAAGAGAAAAGAGGGGAGGGGGGCAGCGTTCAAAGCACATCAGCGTGCATAAATACGAAAATGTTTTTATCTATCACGTACTTTACATTTTAAAGCTTTTCATATTTGCTATTAAAAAACCAATGAAATTCACAGAAAAAACCATAGGTTATAGTGGATATATAGTTAGGAATTTGCATTTACAAAACCTTGAAAATTCAATGAAAAAACCATTGGTTTTAGGCCATATATAGTTAGGGATTAGCATTTACAAAACCTTATTTTACTCGCATAAAACCATTGAAATTCCATATATAGTTAGAAGCGCTAACTATATATCGCGCACCCGCAATCCACTGCTGATGATGTCACATATTACATCATTCATGACATGGTCAGTGACATCACTGATGACATCACTGATGACATCTCAAATGACATCACTGATGACATCACTGATGACAACTCAAATGACATCACTGATGACATCTCAAATGACATCACTGATGACATCACTGATGACAACTCAAATGACATCACTGATGACATCTCATTTGTCATCACTGATCACATCACTCATGTGATAATACAATGAACCTCTTCAGACTCTAATATAACCTTACATACACTCAGTATAAACAGACACTCACAGACTGTCACTCATCCATGGAGTTACTCACACACCTAGTCAGTCATGCAAAGAATCAATCACACCTCCATTTCCTCAACTATACAGTTATACACATCTTACTTATTCAAACATATAATAACACATATTTACTCTCTTATATAATCCCTGATACAAGCTCACAGTGATCGATACAGCCACTCACACATTCACTGGCTCTTATGTTCAGTTATTTATATATGTCAACTCTCACATGTATTGTGTTTTACATACGTACTTACTTGCACATGTAGCAATGAGAAATCCATTCACTCACTAATACACTCATGCACAGTCAACCGCCCATACAGCTGTTTCCACATGCAGTTTTGAACCCATAGATCTAGTGAATCAACTGCTCACACATCTATGCACAGAGTCATACACCTCCCAGCCACCCACACACACACCCAGTCTCCCATACAAATACTTGGGCAACCAATCAATAACCCATATGGCCACTCTTATAGCTACTGATCAACACATGCAGCAGCTTACACAACAACAAACATACTGATGCACAAATTAAGACAGTTTAGTCACTAACCCATGCACTCAGTGAGACACATTTAATCACTCTTTCATACAGTCAGTCATGCACCTACTAAATTCTTCATCCAGACACTTATACATCCACTCATTCTTCAATATGTAATACATATTTTAACTTTACAGAAACATACAGTCACTGGATGTTGTCATCAGTGATGTCATCAGTGATGTCATTTGAGATGTCATCAGTGATGTCATCAGTGATGTCACTGACCATGTCATGAATGATGTAATATGTGACATCATCAGCAGTGGATTGCGGGTGCGCGATATATAGTTAGCGCTTCTAACTATATATGGAATTTCAATGGTTTTATGCGAGTAAAATAAGGTTTTGTAAATGCTAATCCCTAACTATATATGGCCTAAAACCAATGGTTTTTTCATTGAATATATATATATATATATATATATATATATATATATATATATATATATATATATATAACATTCCAAAATTTTTGAAATCTGGGAGTAATACATACACTATTCCCACTCCAATCTGACCAGCAGTAGGGAACCCCAGTCTGTGCCACAGTTGGATAAACATTGGACTTCGAAGAGGTAATATTTACTACTCTTACCCCAGCCTGTGCAACAGTATTGAAAGTGTTGGACTTCAGAGATGTAAAATGTACTATTCCCACTACATTCTATGGAAAATGACTTCACTTCAAACATATAATATATATGAAACAAACCCTATTAATTTAATAAAAATATAAAACTCTTAATATAAACTTTATTAATTAACCAAACAAAATGATATACAAAAACAATTAGACAAGCAACATAATTATTAACCAATTTCATAATTATGAATTAAAACAAATTGGCCATTATTTATTACTGAATTAACTTACCAAACTATATATTAACAAAACTAGCAGCCCACACTTAAAACGTAACTAAAATAAATACCTGTAACACAATTAACATAATTAATAGCTAATTCAATATTAATTAATTAATTTATATTTGATCAATGATTAATTAACCTTTAATTATTAATTCATAATCTATTAAACATTATTAATTAATTAATTAATATTTTCATTAATAATGAACTTTCCACCCTATGCCCTTACATACCCAGCAACCCTCAGCTAACAAATAACTTAACAAATATAATTATGACAACATTTACACAATCAATAAACAATTCAATAAATATTAATACATTTTAGTAATTGTTAGTTAATTATTACTTAGTTAACTTATCAGACTATACCCCTTAAAACCCAGCAAACCTCAACTAACAAATAACTTAAAACAATGTATTCATTACACAATGTACATAATTAATAATAAATAATACATTAATAATTAATTATTTGTACTTTTTTAACTTCCCACCCTACCCCCCGACAAACATAGCAATGTGCTATGACAACATAACTTGCTATTATAATTAAATAACAAATTATAAATCAATTCACTTTACAAACTATATTTAAAATATTATTAACAATTATACAAACACTAAAGACCCCAAAATATCACATATAACCTAACACACCTAAAAAAAATCATAAAACAAAAAAGTTTGCAACTACATTATTGGGAACTATATTTACAACTATATTCTTGAAAACAATATTATTCACCTAAAAACTGATATTCTTTACAACAATGTTTCTGATCTTGATATTGTTGTGTCATATTATTTTTTTCCAATATTTCTGTATTTGATATTTCTAACTCAATATTTTGTCCAAACACAGTGCCCACCGCCAATGCTCACTTAATGTGATATGGCTCTTACTCTTTTATGTGCAGTCTTCTTTTGCCTCCTAAAGTTTCTTATTGAAAATGTTTTCCCTAGTACAACTAGTAGCTAACTTTCTTCCACACCAATTAAGCCATGTGTTCCTGGCCTTAAAAGAGATATCTATCTGCTTTCCAACAATCAACCAAATTCTTATTTTTTTCCCTTTTAGGTTACCTAAAAAATACGTCATGAAAAGCAAGTGACATTTTGCATAACAAGACCACTAAAATGATTTCATTACCTCCTCCTGGCACAACATCACGGTCAAATATGCACAGATTGTATCCAAAGTTGTGTTCCAAGTTGTATGACAAGGTCTCCAATGCAAAAATTCTTCCTGCTTCGGAATCAAGCCCAGAGCATTTAGGATAAGAAACATATGCATCGTATTCTTTGCTGTCTGAAACAAAAAGAGGCATTTTAATATTGTAATGTAACTTTTTCATTACAGACCTACCAAAACGTTGTAACCAGAATCCAGGAGAATATAGCAAGATAATTTACAACAAATTTATCAAATAAAACCATGAGGTCTAATGGACGTATTGGGCAGTTGTACAATGCCTACTGACATCTACGCCTCCACCCATCATACAGCTTTGTTTTCAATTAGAACTTATATGTGCTTTTTAGCGATATTAAACAATGAAATGTTAATTTATCAAAAAAAGGATGTGAATACAAGCACTCTACATTTTTGGATCTTGGTTGGTAGTATTTTTTCTCTATCATAGGGATATGAGGTTTAACATTCATTGGGCGTATTCTCAAGGACTTATCGCCTAGTTAGCAGCACTTTATCGCAGACTAAGTGGCGATAAATGTATTGCCCTATTCTCAAGCTGGTGCTAACAGCCAATATCACCAGTTTTTCTGTGATAGCAGCTGCAAGAAACATTGCCACAGATGACACCGGCAACTAACGCTAATGAGATACGGAGTAGGCATTCCCGTGCAAAAAGCAGCGACAATACCACTTCGCAATATTCTCAACGACCAGCCAGATCGGCGATTAGATCCTAAAACATGTGATAAGGCGCAGCAGGAATTTAACACCTTTTAGTACCTGTTCTTACCTGGTGTTAGGTCAGACGACAACCTGCACCATAAAGGGGAGCCCAGCCCAGATCCACTCCTGAAGAACAAAAGATGCCATGGAGCTACTGATCATGTAGCTCGGCCACCCAAGAGGGCCACAACATCCACTGCCCCACCCCTCTGGAGTGTAGTGAACAGTGGACGCTACCATGTTACCTCAGCCAGTGGGAAAGATCGTGGAACTGTAGCTTTTTCTGTCCCCCTCTGTGAGGGTGAGCAAAGTGAACTGGCCCGGAGTACGCCAGGCTAGCGTAGGGGTGTGAATAAAAAGCATGTTGCTATGGGCGTGGTTTTCTTCCGGAACATCCAACGTGTCTGCCAGGGCAACGCCTCTCACCCCACCATGAGGCCGACACCATGAGCGGTGGTGCTGGTGATCCTGTGCGCCTGCTGCACCCCAGGCCGCTGGTCTCCAGACCCATCTTGGCCGCCCCTGCACACCCAGGTCTCACTGCTCACATGCCGACACCAGTGTGTGTCAAAGAGGGCCCACCATGTGCTGGTGCAAGCTCCAAGCCCGAGGCCCGTGACCTTGGGAACCTCCTCAGACCATCGCTGGCCTCTGCAACACAGGCCCGCAGCACGTGACATACTCCACCACTGCCTCCGGCCTACACTGCGGTCTAGTAGGTCCCCCATTTGGAACTGAGTCTTGATACCATGATGGCCGAGTTCATATGTTAATTGGACGTTTGATATCACTGTACTCCCTTCCATGTGGTGCCACAAACTCTGTGCATAGCATTCCAATGACAAGTGTCTGTGGTCCCTTGCTGATTACTGCCTTCGGCTTACACTGCGGTCAAGTAGGTCACAGATTTGGAACTGAGTCTTGATTTTCCAATGACCGAGTTCATATCACTGTATGCAAGGAGGAGTAAGAGGAAGACGCGGTTCAGTCCGGAAAAAAAAAGGATCATAGTTATGGAGGTGATGGAACACAACAAACAACTGCTCTGTTGCCACTAACTCTGTGCATCGCAAGCCAACGACACGTGGCTGTGGACACCTGCTGACCACTGCCTCTGGCCTACACTGCGGTCAGGTAGGTCACATATTTCGAACTGAGTCTTGATTTCTTTATGGCAGAGTTTATATCATTGTACCGGCCTCATCGCAGACTGCATCCCCTTTCAGCTCTGGTGCCACTAACTCTGTCCCCCGAAATTCATGAACACTCTCTGGTTGAACTTTGGTGGCATCTGAGTATATGGCCTGGGGGATGATACTGACTTGGTGTTAAAAATAAGTCTGTAGCATTCATCTCCTCCATATTGCCTTTTTCTGCTTGGTTTTGCCCTCTGCATCATGACCCGCAAGAAAACCTTCCACTGTCCCCTGAAACACTCCACGACATTCACCTTCGATGAGGACCCGCTCAGCTCTCATGGCCCTACCTCATTGCACTGCAAGACAGCGTCCCGTGGCGGTGTGCCTGTGCTGGCCGCAGTCCATCATGGGCCACTAACTCTGTGCAGCTCAAGTCATGGACCCTGAAGGTTTGAACTCTGAACTTCTGATTGTCTGATCACTTTTGTAAGCCAGCACCAACCACTTCCTAAGGACAGGCTTACACTCACCCCACAACCGTTCAGCACAGGCGTCACTGGACATGTGACCCTGGCAATAAAAGGGGCCAGGCGCACATGCCAGTTGCCAGTTCCACAAACTATCTAAGTGTGTCCATGTGGTCTCCTTGGCTTTCCCCGACCCCGAGTTTCCTTGTTGGTCATCTGTGGGGCTTGTGGGGTTCACGTTGTACCCTGCACTCAGTCCGGGTGCATCCATGGTGCTATGCAGTTTATTTTTTTTTGCCTTTTTTTTGTTCTGATGCCCTGGAATTGGAGGCCTGTCGCTGGTTATCTCTGATTTTTGTATCGCAATTTGGGGCATCGCAACTTTTTCTGAGTTTGTGTTTTGCATTTTTACGGCATTGCGTTCATTTTAATGCGGTCATTTGGCACATTATCGTAAGACTATCCCACGGTGCCGCCGGGTTGAGAATACAACGTTAACACAGTGTTATTTTCCCGCAATAGACTGCCATATGCAAAGTTGCGTTAAGCTAATTTTACGATAATTATTACATGTTCTTGAGAATGTCCTCCATTATTTTTTCATTTTTTTATGCTCAAGAGGCCAGACGGTAGATTTGTCTGTGACCTAAAGAGACAGACCCTTATTGCCACTAATAAGAGCCCTCTTGGAAGGTTTTAGAGTCAGAGAAAGTGGAAATTTATATATCCCTGGATATTAACTGTTAAACAATTTTTATTGGGTTTCATCAACTACAGACATTAGGAGTTACATCAGAATAAGAACAAAACAAGTAGTACTCGTCAGGAACATTTCAATTTTGAAAATGAATGTTGACAGCTGTCTTAAACAAAGGAGAAGCTTAAATGACTTTACATGGTCAGTGGAGGTCATCTACATATTTAGGCCTGTGGCATACAAAGGGGTCCATTCAGATTCGGGAAACGAATCGGTATGACGCTTCGTATTCGTAGGCGTTTCCGTACGAATAGTCCGAATATGTCCGATTCGCGTAGTCTGATCCGTTGCGAGAAAATTTGTCTGAATCATTGCGAACAGTACAAAAATGAAGGGTAACTCCGTACGACATCGACCCCCACAGTGAACCGTACGATTCGTAAAAATGCTGTATGACCCGCCAAGTACGATCCGGACCGTGGAATGAGTACGGTAAACGTCGGGTATAAGCAATTCGTACGGAGGGCAACACTATGACATACGCACCATACCCCTAAAATCAAGGGGCGTACGCACAGGGTGTACGCACCGTACACCTACGACATGGGTGTACGAAGCGTACCCCCACGGTCCGTACACCTACGATCATGGGGTGTACGCACGGGGACATACGCTCCATACCCCTGAAATTCAGGGGTGTATGCACCGAACCCCGATTCACCGTACCCCTGCAACCATGGGACGTACGCACCGTACCCGGTGGGGGTCCGTTCTGTATGCATTTCGAGGCGAAATCTGCTTTTACGGATGTTTTAAGCTCCCGTAGAAAAAGAGTCGTACGGAGTGTTGTTGATACGATTCGTACTTGCTGGGTCGGAAAATGCAGCTTCGATCTGTACGGACATCGCGTATTGTGCGTTCCGAATGCGATTCATACGGATTAGTTAGTTGCAAGGTCTTCGGTACGATTTGTATGGAGAACTGCTTTAGGTACACATCGTACTACATCATACGTCTGGGAACAGTTCTGCGTACGATTCGTACGGGAAAAACGCTCAGTACGGCTTCTCGGAGGGCATTTCACCGAATCGGAATCAACCCCAAAGTGTTCCCATTGGCATGAGGATGCCTACAGGAACACACAGAAATTTGCAGTATGATGAACAGCAATGCGTGGCAAGGTTGTTGTGTGAGGACAGTGACTACAGCTTTGAGTACATATCCCTGTGGCTTGCACTTACCTTGCTGAGCTGTCTTGCCAGCATTTTATTCAATTAGAAAATTGCAATGACTTTAGAAACGAATAATGAAATCAACAGTAACAAAAACACAATCATAATATTTACAGAGATGACAATAATATTAATTGTAATGGTACTATCACGAACGACTTTATGATTATGATTATTGATAATGCTACCTTACTAATAATACTTATACTAATTATACTACTTTCTGATAATGTGTTAATAATCATCAACACCCTATTATCACTATAATATCATCAACACCATCATCATTATCATCATCATAATGGTTAAATCATGTTTCAGTGGAGCTGCCGACCTTGATACATGTCATTTTCAAGAACTCTCAAGAATTTGACCACAACAGTAAAGGCAAGAAAGATAGAGATGTCAAAATCTAAACTCTATTATCAAATAGTTTTAATCTACACTGACAACAAGTGTATTTTGGCCCAACTTAATTTTTATAATAATGCACCAAAAGAGCAATTTTGTGCAATTTTAAGGACACTTTATCGAGAACTGGTGAAAATAAAGGAAATGGGAGATCATGATGTGATTATCATATGGAGTGGGGACTTTAATGTTTGCCCATGCCCTATTAGTGAGACAGGTAGTTGTGGTCTGACCATCGCTGATAATAACCCCCTGAATCTCTTTTTGCACTCAGTCCAGGGTGCCATTCAAATTGAGACTTGGTTCTCGCATGACCTCGACTTTGCTAACTGTTTAAGCTGCCCTAGTGAAGACTTTGTGCATACCTTTATTGGCAGGGGGTTTGAGTCAACAATAGACTTTATAAATGGCCCTAAATGTTATGCTTCTCTTATTGCAAACTACAAAGTTCACAAAAATGCGCTAAGTGATCACCTTCCATTAAGTATCAAATTCAGCCATTCAACTATGTCAGAGCAGCAACTTAACCAGCAAATATTATGGACCTAGAACATAATGCTGGGAAAATTAAATGGTTATTCTCTCCGATGGTCTAGCTGTAATGAAGATGAGCTAAATAAACAAATTGTTACGAAGGCCTATAAATCAATCTTAGCTTGTCTGAGGGAAACTACCTCACATGAATATATACTTGCAGCATTCTCTGAAATCACTGCAGTCATTCAAACGTTTTTAAGTGTGGAAAGAAAAGAAGCACACACCTGCAGACAGGGTTGGTTTGATACCAATTGCACCAAAGCTTATAAAAAGTTGAAGACAGCCCTACATAAAACTGCGAGGAATAAAGAGGAAATTAGAGAATGCAGGAAGGAGCATAATCAAGCCAGGAGTACTCGAAGAATGGAACTAAAGGAGAACGCATGGGTTACCCTTCATGAAGCTTTCCTAAGGAAAGATAGTGCTACATTTTTTTAAGCAGGGCACACACTTTTTGGGGGAATTTAACAACCCATCATTAGCGGTGACAATTGAGGAGCATAAATGTATTGATTTTTTTTCTAGTGTGTATAGCATACAGGGAGACGCCGAAAGGGACAATCTCCCTTTCAAACAGAGTGGTTGTTCCCAGATCTCCCTACTAATTGACCTCCAACAGGAAGTGAATGGGCCATAAATTACAGCAAAAGCGGAAAGGCCCCGAGTCCAGAAGAGATGCCCATCGATGTATTTAAGTCTAATCCCCCACTGTGGACACCTTTAATAACACCGGTCCTCCAAGGATGCTCTGCAAAGGGCTTTATTAAGACGTGGGCAGAGTCAACAATAGTACCTATTTTTAAGAAGGGGGATTGGGAAAACCCTGCTTGCTATTGCCCTATCTCCCTATTAGATTCATTGATGAAGGTTGCAGGTAGGATTTTTTTTAAATTGTCTTCAAGTATTGGCGGAGTAATACAATGTTTTAACTGAATCTTAGTCTTTTAATAGGTAAATATACCGAGGCAAAACTAAGGAAATTTTATTTTGCATTTGTGGATCTCACAGCTGAGTTTGACTGTGTTGTTCATTGTAAACTTGGGATATTCTGATGGAATTAAAAGGGGACCCACTATTGATACAGTTTTTAAGACAATTATATAGTGGGGCGACCGCCAAGAATCATTACGGAAACAAGGAGGAATGTACTGCGTCGTTCAAAGGAGAGAAGGAGGTCAGACAGGGCTGCATTCCTGTTTACACTCAATGCCAACAACTTGCAACAGGTAATGGTGGCAAGCTCAAGCGACCCACCATCTATCAACAAACAACCAATAGTCTCCCTTCTCTATGCAGAAGATGCAGTACTGATGGCTCATACACAGCTGGGCCTACAAAGA